>NC_073269.2:57845000-58160000 GCF_029289425.2 Pan paniscus | reverse complement strand
TCTAGTATAAAGATTATGTTTAGTGTAGGTATGTTTCCAATATAAAATATTTGTTTATCAATAGTAGTAGTTTAAAAAAAACTCATGTTCATTATGTTTTGCAGGTATCTCTCCTAAATGTGTGATCAAGGAATTACCACCAACAGAGAACAGTAATACAGGAGAAAGGTTCCAAACAGTGCCACTGGAAAGACATCAAAGCTACGATATTGAAAATTTATACTTCAGGGAAATACAGAAACATCTACATGACCTTGAATTTCAATGGAAAGATGGTGAAACAAATGATAAAGAAGTGCCAGTGCCCCATGAAAACAATCTTACTGGTAAAAGAGATCAACATAGTCAAGGGGATGTAGAAAACAATCATATTGAAAACCAGCTTACATCAAGCTTTGAGTCACGTCTGGCTGAACTGCAGAAAGTTCAAACTGGAGGGAGACTTTATGAATGTAATGAAACAGAGAAGACAGGTAATAACGGTTGTTTAGTTTCTCCACACATTAGGGAAAAACCTTATGTATGTAATGAGTGTGGCATAGCCTTTAAAGCGTCTTCCAGCCTTATTAATCATCAGAGGATACATACTACAGAGAAACCTTACAAATGCAATGAGTGTGGCAAAGCCTTTCATCGGGCCTCACTACTAACTGTACATAAGGTAGTCCATACAAGAGGGAAATCATATCAATGTGATGTATGTGGCAAGATCTTCAGAAAAAAATCATATTTTGTAAGACACCAAAGGAGTCACACTGGACAGAAACCCTACATATGTAATGAATGTGGCAAGTCCTTTAGTAAAAGTTCCCACCTTGCAGTTCATCAGAGAATTCATACCGGTGAAAAACCTTACAAATGTAATCTGTGTGGGAAATCCTTTAGTCAGCGTGTCCATCTTAGACTTCATCAGACAGTTCATACTGGAGAGAGACCCTTCAAATGTAATGAGTGTGGCAAAACCTTTAAACGGAGCTCAAACCTCACTGTACATCAGGTAATCCATGCAGGAAAGAAACCATATAAATGTGATGTATGTGGCAAGGCATTCAGACATAGATCAAATCTTGTATGTCACCGGAGAATCCACAGTGGAGAGAAACAATACAAATGCAATGAATGTGGCAAGGTCTTCAGTAAACGTTCAAGTCTTGCAGTGCATCGACGAATTCACACTGTAGAGAAACCTTGCAAATGCAATGAATGTGGCAAGGTCTTCCGTAAACGTTCAAGTCTTGCAGTGCATCAGAGAATTCATACTGGACAGAAAACTTACAAATGCAGTAAATGTGGCAAGGTCTACAGTAAGCATTCACGTCTTGCAGTGCATTGGAGAATTCATACCGGCGAGAAAGCTTATAAATGCAATGAATGTGGCAAAGTTTTCAGCATACATTCACGACTTGCAGCTCATCAGAGAATTCATACTGGAGAGAAACCTTACAAATGCAATGAATGTGGCAAGGTCTTCAGTCAACATTCACGTCTTGCAGTGCATCGGAGAATTCATACTGGAGAGAAACCTTACAAATGCAAAGAATGTGGCAAGGTCTTCAGTGACCGTTCAGCTTTTGCAAGGCATCGGAGAATTCATACTGGAGAGAAGCCTTACAAATGCAAAGAATGTGGCAAGGTCTTCAGTCAATGTTCACGTCTTACAGTGCATCGGAGAATTCATAGTGGAGAGAAACCTTACAAATGCAATGAATGTGGCAAGGTCTACAGTCAGTATTCACATCTTGTAGGGCATCGAAGAGTTCATACTGGAGAGAAACCATACAAATGTAATGAATGTGGCAAAGCCTTTAATCAGGGCTCCACACTCAATAGACATCAGAGAATTCATACCGGAGAGAAACCTTATAAATGCAATCAGTGTGGGAATTCCTTTAGTCAGCGTGTCCATCTTAGACTTCATCAGACTGTTCATACTGGAGACAGACCTTACAAATGTAATGAGTGTGGCAAAACCTTTAAACGGAGCTCAAACCTCACTGCACATCAGATAATTCATGCAGGAAAGAAACCATATAAATGTGATGAATGTGGCAAGGTATTCAGGCATAGTTCACATCTTGTAAGTCACCAGAGAATTCACACTGGAGAGAAAAGATACAAATGTATTGAATGTGGCAAAGCCTTTGGGCGGTTGTTTTCCCTCAACAAACACCAAAGAATTCATTCTGGCAAAAAACCTTATAAATGTAATGAGTGTGGGAAATCTTTTATTTGTCGCTCAGGCCTCACTAAACATCGAATAAGACATACTGGAGAGAACCTTACAACTAAACTCAATGTGACAAGGCCTTAGACGTTGTCCTAGTTTCTGGAATCACCAAATAATTCATACTTACTGATATACCTTGTATATTTACCCCTTCTCTTGAAATCCCTGTGGAATTGTAATCTCCAGTATTGGAGGTGGGGCCCATTGGGAGGTGATTGGATCATGGAAGTGGATTTCTCAAATTGAGAAAGATTTAGCATCATCCCCTTGGTGCTGTCCTGGCAATAGTGACTTCTCTTGAGGTCTGGCTGTTTAAAAGTGCATAGCACTTCCCTGTTGCTTGCTCTCATTCTCACCATGTGAAATACCTACACCCCCTTTGCCTTCCACCATGATTTTAACCTTCCTGAGGCTTCCCTAGAGGGTGATCAGATGCCAGCACCATGTTTTCATTTAAGCCTTCAGAAATTGAGCCAATTAAGCTCTTTTCTTTATACATTAGCCAGCCTCAGGTTTTTTTTGTACCAATGCAGTTATCACCTAATACATTTACACATGCAGTAAACATACCTAAGTTTTAAGCTAGTATTCACTACTCACTAGGTGTAAGAATTTGTATATATATTCCAGGATGTATACATCCTGGAGAAAAATCACAGAAGTGTAATACGTGTGGCAAGAATTCTACTCAAAAGCCAGAACTTGTAAATCTAGGTAATTAAAAGGGCATAGATGTATGAAATGAAATGAGGGTGGCAAAACCTTTACTAGAGTTCAATCACTACTTGTCATAAGAGAGTTTATACTGAAAGGAAATCATATAAATGTATGTGTCAGAGGCTTTCCCCAGGCATCAGAACTCACTAGGCATCAGAATATACATCTTTGAGAGGAACTGCAGAAATGTAATGTGCATGCTAAGGTTTTTACCCGAACATCAAAATGGAAAGAGTATTCATACTAGAGACAACCTTCCAAATAAATGGTTTTGAAAAATGAAATGTTCAAAGACCTGGAATCAACCCAAATGCTTATCAGTGATAGACTGAATAAAGAAAATGTGGTACATATACACCATGGGATACTATGCAGCCATAGAAAGGAATGAGATCATGTCCATTGCAGCGATGTGGATGGAACTGGAAGCCATTATCCTCAGGAAACTAACACAGGAACAGAAAACCAAACAGCACATGTTCTCACTTAAAAGTGAAAGCCGAACAATGAGAACACATATACCCAGGGAGGGGAGCAACACACACTGGGGCCTGCTGATGGGGGTGGGAAGGGCAGGGAAGTGGAGCATCAGGAAAAATAGCTAATGCATTTTTGCCTTAATACCAGATGATGGGTTGGTAGGTGCAGCAAATCACCATGGCACACATTTTCCTATGTAACAAATTTGCAAATTGTGCACATGTACCCAGAACTTAAAGTGAGACAAAACCAATGTCCACGCCTTTGCAGTTTGATTGAACGTATAAAGGAGAAAAATCCTGTAAGTATGCTGAACATGAAAGGACCTGGAAGCAGTAGTGTGTCTTCAGGCTTTACCAAATTATTCCTACTTGAGAGAAAACTTGGAAATGTAATCAATGTGGCACAAATTTCAACCAGTTTTTTAAACAGACTACACATCTTTGAAATCATACTAGGGATAACCAAATCTGCTTCTCCAAGATTGGCCTGGAATATTACTACAGAATAACTACCAGACAACATTTGTGAAAACTCAGAACAGTATGTATTTTAAAGGAGCAAGTGCGTATGTGAAAATGGCTCATTCAGTTTATAAAATATTACATTAAATTTGAGGTTTCTTTTTTTTTTTTCTTTTGTGACAGTCTTGCTCTGTTCCCCATGCTGTAGTGCAGTGGCACCAGTTCACCTCACTGTAACTTCCACATCCTGGTTTCAAGCAATTTGTGCCTCAGCCTCCCAAGTAGCTGGGATTACAGTCATGCCACCATGCCCAGATAATTTTTATATTTTTTCATAGAGTTGGTGTTTTACCATGTTTGCCAGGCTGATCTCAAGCTCCTGGCCTCAAGTGATTTGCCGCCTTGGCCTCACACATTGCTGAGATTACAGGCATGAGCCACCACACCTGGCCAATGGGGCGTTTCTTAAAATAGCTACTAGACTATGACGTTTATCCTAAGATTTGAAGTCTATCATCTTCCTTACATATCCTTCATTGTGGTATCTGGGAATGAATCAACAAGATGAGAGGGCCTCCTTCATTCAGTGTGGCTCCTTCATTTCCATGCTTCCTGAAGATTAAGGTCACTGAATTTTAAAATTCAATATTCTGTGAGTTACACACCATGGAGTAACTGGGAGAATAATGTAAGTTTATGATGTAAGTTGTGCTTGTGTTCCAGGCGTCCATGAACACGTAGAGTGCCACTTTGGGTTGTAGGAAATAATTGCACAACCAACTGACTGAAATACCAGTGAGGACATTGATGGAATATTAAGGGTATTCATGAGAGGCAAGTGATAGGTTACTAGGGATGGATTGTGTGGGAGAAATAATGCAGAGGAAATGAAGATCATCTCCATTGAATGACAGCTGTTATATAGCAAAGATAAATGTAAAATTATTCTTGGAAGTGGAAGACAGCAGTTATCAGAGAGGAGAATTTAATCAAAAGAATCAGAATAGCATGGTCACAGGCCAGATTCACATTGAAGCATTTACTCTATATTTTACTGCTGTTACATTCAAAATGTATCAGAAGTCTCATGGTTCAATTAATAAAACATTATTTGTTTTCGTAACTCAGTGACGTTCCTTTCACCAACACAGATTTATCCCACCTTAGTAAAGAACTTCTAACAGACACTGCATTACACTCTGCTGGTTAAAATAATGTGCGACAATTGTTTTCTATGGCGAAATCAAACAACATAGATTTTTGCCCGTACCATAGTCCCCCTTTAACCCGCAAGATGCCTTCCAAGTGTCCTCTGGTGGATACCTGAAACTGGATAGTACCCAACCATAAATATATAGTTTCAGTCAAGTTTTGAGGTGTGACAGCAAAGCTAGTACTGATTATTTTTATTCACACTTGTACAGATTTATGATAAATCTTAGCATCTTCATCTGTATTTTGTTCTTATTAAATCAATAACCTTTCACTTAACTTAAAGGAGGCGCTTTACAGCTTTCTTGCTTTCTCTTTTTTTTTTTTTTTTTTTTTTTTGTTAGGGGGTTTTGCTATGTCACCCAGGCTGAGTGCAGTGGTTATTCACAGGTAAGATCTTAGCACACTGCAGCGTCAAAAAGTGGTTCTCCCACCTCAGCCTCCAGACTACCTGAGACTACAGGTACATGCTATTGTGTCTAGCTTACAGCTTCTCTGAGATATCCAAGTTGCAAGCCTCACTACTTTTGTGCTTTGGGGCCATAATTAAGTAAAATAGGAGATACTTGAACACAAACACGATGATACTCTAACAACGCTAACTGAGATGACTAGTAAGTGACTGAGAGAGGGGTAGGTTATTCTGTGTGGCTACACTGTATAAAGGGATGATTTATGTCCTGGGTGGAACAATGTGAGATTTCATCACATTAGTGAGAACAGTATATAGTTTAAAATTTCTGTGTTATTTATTTTGGGAATATTCCATTTAATGTTTTTGGACCACAGTTGCCACTGGTAATTGAAATCATGGAAAGTGAAACTGCAGATAATGTGGGATGACTGTACCAATGTCTTGGGGGGAGGGAGCCAGCTGATTGTGAGATGTAAGTTTGTGATTCTGAGATAGCAGCTTTGCAAAAAACTGCAATTTGTCAATTCACCAATATTGATAATGTGCAAGCTTGGTGAGCTGAGAATATTCCTGAAAACCTTTGTTCCCACTGCGAATTCCCGGGGACAGTTATGAGTTCCTAATGACGTCACCACAAAGACATTTTGGAGTGTTTGGTAAAGGCTGTTTCTTTTCAGTGATTGCTGGAAGCAGATGGGATCAAATAAAAATAGAACACTGTGGGCTCCCAAGGCTGAGGTGGAGCTGGAGGATGCCGGCCAGACTGCGGAGCAGCAGTCTTCCTTGTGCACATGCCTGAAGTCCGCGTGGGTGTTTGAGGAAGTGGGGATACAGCATTTAATGAAAAATGTATGCTTAAGAAGTAGAAAATGGCAGTCTTCCTAGATAATTTTCAATGGCCAGAATGTGAATGTATTGACAAGTGAGAGAAGAAATGTTGTGGCGTCTGTTGTGACAGGTATATTGTTTTTTACAGGCTGGTGGATAATGACGCAGCTGTGGTGTATTGTAGGTCAGAACAGTTGAACCATGCCTTTCACACATGTGGTGTATTTCCCACATTGGCTTTCTTCATGATAAATGCTGTATCCAATGCTCAGGTGAGAGGTGATAGCTATGAAAGTGGCTGTTTAGGAAGAACAGGTCCTTGAGTTTGGCTTTTCGTTGGTTTCATGTTGATGTTTGGGGTACTTATTGCTTCCATGTGGATTCTTTTTGGTGCATATGTTACCCAACCACTCTGATCTACAAATTTGGAAGAACTGAAGAGCTATGGACCTGAGATCACTCCTTAAATCACATTTTCTTTATGTTATATTCTGTTTGTAGATAAGTTTTTATCTTAGTACACGTTGCCAAATGGAGTAGCTTGTACATTAAATGTTTTCTTTACATTTTTATGTTGTGTTATTTTGTCTTTTTTGTTGTTGTTGTTGCTGTTGTTTTTGAGATGGAGTTTGGCTCTTGTTGCCCAGACTGGAGTGCAATGGCGCGATCTCGGCTCACCACAACCTCTGCCTCCTGGGTTCAAGCGATTCTTCTGCCTCAGTCTCCCAAGTGGCTGGGATTACAGGCATGCACCACCACACCCAGCTAATTTTGTATTTTTAGTAGAGATGGGGTTGCTCCATGTTGGTCAGGCTGGTCTCAAACTCCCAACCTCAGATGATCCGCTCCCCTCGACCTCCCAAAGTGCTGGGATTACAGGCATGAGCTACCACACCCTGCCTATGTTGTGTGTTTTTAAAGTTTTATGAAATTTCTGTTCTTCATTTTTCATTGCATAGACTGTTAATATGTATATAATACAAGACTATATGGCTTGGATAATGAGTATCTTTTATTCCTGAGATTTAGAACTTGATCTGTTCCCTAAGCCAGGGTTATATCATCATGTCATTTTAGAAGTAACCACTCTCTCTCTGGCTTGGCGCAGTGGCTCACGCCTGTAATCCCAGCACTTTGGGAGGCCAAGGTAGGTGGATCACCTGAGGTCAAGTTTGAGACCAGCCTGACCAATATGGTGAGACCACATCTTTACTAAAAATACAAAAATTAGCCGGGCATGGTGTCAGGTGCCTGTAATCCCAGCTACTTGGGAGGCTGAGGCAGGAGAATCATTTGAACCCTGTGGGTGGAGGTTGTAGTGAGCCGATATTGTGCCGCTGCACTCTAACCTGGGTGACAGAGTGAAATTCCATCCCCCCCCCCTAAAAAAAGTAACCACTCTCTCTCAGTATCTCTAATTTCTGAAGATGTGCAAAAAATATAATTTTATATAGCTGGAATGAGCACTTAGCCATAAAAGGTATTTCAGCAAGTTGTAATTTATTTTGGCCTAAAAATGAGGTTTTTTTGTAAAGGAAAAATGTTTGTTCTTATGTATTGAAGAAGTGTACGTTTATATAATGATTTTTTAAATGCCCAAAGGACTAGTTTGAAAACCTATTCCAAGAATTCCTCTAATATGACCTTATATGAAAAGGGATAATACATGATCAAATAAACTCAGTTTTTTTTATGGTTACTGTAAAAAGACTGTGTAAGGCAGCTTAGCACCATGCTTCTCATAAAAGCAGCTTAAATTATCCACTGGGGTTATCTTTTGACAACCTGCCATTATCTGGTGTTACACAATTCAATAGCAAGCAAGTTTGAGACAACTGCAGTTCAAAAGCATGAACCATATAACAAAAAGTGGAATAATTAAAGATAAGGCACTTCTTCCCAAAGGGAATTATCACCTAGTGAAAAATTACGCATTTCATCTACTCAGTTACTGACTGCAAGCAAGTCTCTCTGCTCTAGCTCTCAAGCTTTGGGTGAATGTCCCTGCGAAATGTATCTTCAAGTTGAAAGTTCACACTCCAGTCAAAAACTCCTTTTACTGAGTTTGCGGTACTGTATTTGCATGTGTCTATTTCTCTGGACCTTTATTGCTACTTTTGCTTTCCTTTGTTACACAGATTTTGTGTTGCACTTTCTTCTCCAGAGGGGTGATATAGAGCCTTGGTTATATGAATAATACCAGTGATAGTGTCCACAGCTCAAATGCAAGCCCATTTGGCATCACTCCTTTCATCTCTCTGAGAGGATTTATTGTGTGCAGAGTATGAAGCAGTTGTGGAGCTCTGTGCCTTTGTCAAGATACCATCTTGTTTGATGACTTCTTTGTTGTTTTTCCTTGAAAATGTCAGTAAGCTCTGTTATGCTTCTAGCAGATTGTAAGACTGTTTGTTTCCACCCTCATAACCTGTTGCAATAAATATTATTTCTCACACATTTTAATATTGTTAAGTTTGTTGGAGAAAACAAACCATAAAAATTCATTTGCTGTTCAGTTTTCAATTAAAATAAAGAAATAGAACATTGTTAATTTCTGAGACTTGATGGACAGTAATATGGAAAATCTTTTCATTTGCCTATTTGTGCATCTGCATCGGTGAAATTTCTCCTCATATTTTTAACCTATTTTCTAATTCAATTTTTTTTCTGTGATATACTTTACTTTGTAGAGCAATTTTTGGTTCCCAGCAAAATGTAGTGGAAGGTACAGAGATTCCTCATATAGCTCCTTCTGAGAAACCTTAGAAAATATAGCAAAACATAGCCATTAAAATAGAAAAACATTTACCAGATGGACAGCACCTCACCCGGGTGTGTCAACAGATGGACAGGAGTCCGGGTCCGGGTGTGGCTATCAAGGACACCAGATGTCCAGGGTAGTGTCCCATACATTCCCAGAACTAAAGTAGAAAAACATTTCCAGAAAATACCCCTTCCCGCCTGTGAGCCCCCTGACCAACCAGTGTAGGACAGCTGGCTCAGGCCATAATTAAGAACCAATCAGTCACTCCCAATCCTCGCGCCTTAATGCTTTTTGAATGTGTGACCCAATCAAATGTGTGTATCCTCCCCTTGTTTGAATTTGTAACCTCCCCCAGATTGCTGTGTAACCCCTCCCTTGTTTTGATGTGTAGTTTTTGCCTATATAAACTGTGTAAAACAGCCGTTCGAGGTCTTTCGGCCTCTTGTGCTAAGGACCCTAGCGTGCTAGTAATAAAGTGTGCTCTTTGCTGTGATCTCCGTGTCAGGTAGTCTCTCGCGGCGGCCCCATCCCGAAGTAGAATCTTGAGCAAGGTTCTAACACTTCCCCCACATATGCATAGCCTTTCCCCATTGTCAACATCCTCCACCAAAGTGGTAGATCATCATCCAACATCCCTAGTTTATAGTTGGCTCACACTTGTACATTGTGTGGGTTTGGACAACTGTAAAATGGCACATATTCACATATTATGGTAACATGCAGAGTACTTTGACTACCCTAATGATCCTCTTTGCTCAATCTAAATTTGTGTATTTCTTTCACTTCTGTCACTTGTTGCTTCACGTTTTGCAGCTGTTTTTTAGTGCATACACACTGATGGTTCTGAAATCATCTCTGTAAGTTGACATTTTTATCATGTAATCTCCCTGTTTTTCCCTGTTATTTTTATTTTCTCTGAAGATTACTTCTTTTGTTCCAGTCAATTTTGCAAGTTTATTTGCCAAAGTTAAGGATGCTTGCCTGTGACACAGCCTCAAGAGGTTCTGGCCACATATACCCAAGGTGGTTGGGGCGCAGCTTGGTTTTATACACTTTTAGGAGATATCAATTAATGTGTAAGATGCACATTGGTTTGGTTTGGAAAGGCAGGGTAAGTCCAAGCAGGGAGGGTGCTTCCAGGTCATCGGGTAGATAAAAGACAAAGGTTGCATTCTTTTGAGTTTCTGGTAAGCATTTTCAAAGGAAGCAATCACACGCATTTATCTCAGTGAGCAGAGGGATGATTTGAATAGAATGGGAAACATGTTTGCCCTAAGCAGTTCCCAGCTTGACTTTTCCCTTGGCTTAGTGAGTGTTGGGTGCCAAGATTTATTTTCCTTTCACATTTCCCCTTTTCTCCTTTAAAAATCTTTGGGAGAGGCTGGGCGCGGTGGCTGACGCCTGTAATCTCAGCACTTTGGGAGGCCGAGGCGGGCGGATCACGAGGTCAAGAGATCGAGACCATCCTGGCCAACGTGGTGAAACCCCATCTCTACTAAAAATACAAAAATTAGCCAGGCGTAGTGGCACATGCCTGTAGTCCCAGCTACTCAGGAGGCTGAGGCAGGAGAATCACTTGAACCTGCAAGGCAGAGGTTGCAGTGAGCCCAGATTACGTCACTGCACTCCAGCCTGGGGACAGAACGAGACTCCGTCTCAAAAAAAAAAAAATCAGGTTTCATCTGATCCTTCATGGCTAGGACAGTTTATTTTCAGGCGGGCAAGTCCCATGTTATTTGGAAAGCTCATTTTTAGCAGTTTGTAAAGTGTCGTGTCCTGTGAAGAGAAAATAGGAGGAAGGAAGAAAAACAAAGAACAACCCTGGAAAATAGATACAGGCCATATTACTCTGAAGTCCATACATCAGTAGATAGGTATGAAAGTGGCTTATGTATGTGAATAGGTTGCTGTTATTTTCTTCTGAAGTTTAAGTTGTCTAGCTTCAGTTATCAGGGCTTCAAGAAAATACAGTTAAGTTTTCAGTGATTTCAAATTAGAAAATGTGGGGGAAAAAGAAAGAAAGAAGAAAAAATTGAAAACATTATTTCAGAGACATGTAGCTGGAAAAAATTAGAATTCAGTCC
Source organism: Pan paniscus (assembly GCF_029289425.2). Taxonomy (NCBI): domain Eukaryota; kingdom Metazoa; phylum Chordata; class Mammalia; order Primates; family Hominidae; genus Pan; species Pan paniscus. The sequence goes on along the minus strand of NC_073269.2, from coordinate 58,148,812 downwards.
AAACTGTGGAAAATCATAAAAATTGAAAAACGTAAGCTGGGCGCCATGGCTCACGCCTGTAATCCCAGAACTTTGGGAGGCTGAGGCAGGCAGATCACGAGGTCAAGAGATCAAGACTATCCTGGCCAACATGGTGAAACCCCGTCTCTACTAAAAATACAAAAATTAGCTGGGTGTGTTGGCATGTGCCTGTAGTCCCAGCTACTCAGGAGGCTGAGGCAGGAGAATCGCTTGACCGTGGGAGGCAGAGGTTGCAGTGAGCCAAGATCGTGCCACTGCACTCCAGCCTGGCAACAGAGTGAGACTCCATCTCAAAAAAAAAGAGAATACTCAGAAATAGTTTCCAAATTCTGGAGAAAGCAGATAGAGAGAAACAAATATGTTCCAAATTTTCTTCACAGCAGTATACTTTCCTCAATTGTTAAATGCTGTCGGCTGGGCACGATGGCTCATGCCTATAATCCCAGCGCTTTGGGAGGCAAGGCGGGAGGATCACCTTAGGTCGGAGTTCGAGATCAGCCTGGCCAACATGGTGAAACCCCGTCTCTACAAAAATACAAAAATTAGCTGGGCATGATGGTGGGTGCCTGTAATCCCAGCTACTTGGGAGGCTGAGGCAGGAGAATCGCTTGAACCTGGGAGGCTGGGAGGCAGGGGCTGCAGTGAACCCAGATCATGCCATTGCACTCCAGCCTGGGCAACTGTCTCAAAAAAAAAAAAAAAAAATTGCTGTCAATAGCTCAAAAGAAAAGTTTCCTTGACTCTGCAAAACAAAACAAAGGATCAAAAGAAAAAATCAGAAAGATTACTTTAGACTCCTATTAGTTCAGTCCATGCAGTTAATGTGTGTTGTGTTTGATATTCATGAACATTTTAGTTATCCATGAAAGTTTTGAAAGTTCTTTCCTCTATTCCTCTATTCTAATGTCACATTTTCCAAAGTTATCAGAAACTTGCATTCCAGAGCACCTATCAAATTCCTGTAGCTGATTATAAACCAACTTTTGAAGAGGATCCAAACAAGACAACAATTGCCTGTGGCAACAAAATGTCTCAGGACAGCTGTTATTAAAACCACAATTGACTATAATGGAAATTTTGGTTACTTCTGTGACATACCACCATTTTACATAATAGTCAATAATAATAATTATTATTATTATATTTTGAGACAGAGTTTTGCTCTTGTTGCCCAGGCTGGAGTGCAGTGGAACAATCTGGGCTCACCACAACCTCTCCTCTGGGGTTCAAGCGATTCTCCTGCCTCAGCCTTCTGAGTAGCTGGGACTACAGGCATGCGCCACTACACCGGACTAATTTTGTATTTTTAGTAGAGATGGGGTTTCTCCATGTTGGTCAGGCTGGTCTTGAACTCCTGAACTCAGGTGATCCGCCTGCCTCGGCCTCCCAAAATTTTGGGATTACAGGTTTGAGCCACCATGCCCAGCCAACAATTATAATTATTAATAACATGTGGCTGGGCACAGTCACTCACATCTGTAATTGCAGCACTTTGTGAGGCTGAGGTGGGTTGAGGTCAGGAGTTCAAGACCAGCCTGACCAACATGGTGAAACCGCATCTCTAGTAAAAATACAAACATTAACCAGGTGTGATGGTGCACACCTATAGTCTCAGGTACTTGCGAGGCTAATGCAGGGGAATTGCTTGAACCCAGGATGCAGAGGTTGCAGTGAGCCAAGATGGTGCCACTGCACTCCAGCCTGGGTGACAGAGTGAGATTCCATCTCAAAAAATAAAATAATAACATATAGTAAGTCATATCAGAATTATAAGAGTTTTCCATAATTTTGGAATACATGCCAATTTCATATTTATACAAGTACAGCCCACAGAAAGCCAAACACCATTTTGCATTTGACAATGCTTCCTGTATGATTTTTATACCAAATAAGCCAAATATGTCTCTTCTGGATTTCAGGGGATTAACAAAAGTTTAATGACGACCCAAGTTAAAATGTGACTTTGGAAAGCTTGTCAAATATAAAAACTTTAAAACACTTGATATCATAAAATAGGATCACAGGTCATTATAAAATAAGTGATTCATTTAACCAAAGTGGTATCACAAAGATTTCAAAAAAAGGTGGCAACCTTTATTCTTTGAGAGAAAAGACTTAATTTCCCAAACAATATTCCCTAGTAAAAATGGCACAAGGCCAATTAAATTGGTTTTTCAATATTTTATAAACAAACTATAAAATTTTAATCATCTTGACTGTAAGTATAATTTCCATGAGCCTTTTTATACACTATATAATCTTTATTAAATAGTGGGCTAGGCTGGGCACGGTGGCTCATGCCTGTAATCCCAGCACTTTGGGATGCCGAGGCGGGTGAATCACCTGAGGTCAGGAGTTTGAGACCAGCCTAACCAACGTGGTAAATCCCCATCTCTGCTAAAAATACAAAATTAGCTGGGTATCATGGCACATGTCTGTTACCCCAGCTACTTGGGAGGCTGAGGCAGGAGAATCACTTGAACCCATGAGGTGGAGGTTGCAGTGAGCCCAGATCGCACTATTGCACTCCAGCCTGGGCAACAGAGTGAGACTCCATCTCCAGAATAAAAAAAAGGTGGGCTAATGCTCCAAGACAACCTTGTTAATCTGACGCAGGGGCTCATATGCTGGTCTTGCAACAATTTGCCTTTGAAATTGATAGTTAATTTCTAGAGAAACCAAACTTATTTCAGCTCTAAAAATTGACCCTGACAATCTCACATGACCACTTCTTTCAGTATAACCACTGGTACTTGAGGAGTTGAATAGTTTTAATTTCTTGCCCTGTGTTTCACAAACACAGTTTATTTTGATTAGGAACTTCTACTGGGTCTGAAGATGAGGCTTGAACTGCTGTCAGTGTTTAAGATTTAGCAAGACTTGGTGTCCTTTTTAGACCCAGGAGTCAAAGCCCTTTAACTGAATGGAACAGGGACTTAAAAGCATATATGGAAAGTTATATGGATATAATAAACTTAATTAAAAAAAATTTAATTTAAATTTCCTTGTAACCAAACCAAACTTAGTAATACTGACACAGGAATTACTTTGATAAAGTGTGAGATCTGTTTAGTAGGCCAGTTTTCCAAAGGCAAAAGAAAAGCCCTTCTACAGTGTGACTGCTGTTCCCTATGGGAGATATTATGTTTGGAAAGAAACATTTCCTTTAGACCTCAAAAATAAAACATTTTATAGTGTCAGGCCACAACAGTTAGAACCCAAAGAAAAAAAGTTTACAGGAGCTGAAAATTAGGTGAAAAAGTTATGATTTCAGGCCTTTTAAGAGGGGAGAGAAAGCTGAAAACAGTGAGATTCCATAAAATTTGAACTTTACATTGAATAAATTATGTTTCATAATTTATTTGGAGTAAAGCACCGCTTAACAAAATTTTGTAGTTTGAACCAATTCTTTAGTGTATAAGTGGTGTTTTTTAAAATCAAAACCCAATCTCTAGAAAGACCATTATAATTTCCCTTTAATTATAGTGAATTTGATCACATAAAGCTTTTTTTCATAAATCTTATTATGACTTACACAGACCATTCATGACATGTGTGGGATTTCTTGTTTTTCCTGAACATTCATCTTTCTTATACAATCAGTCATTTTATTCCAGGACAAAATTTCTGATACAAGATTCTTTCTCATATAGAATTATTTTTCTTTAAGCTTTCCTACCAAAAATATTTATTTATTTTTGAGACAGAGTCTCTCTCTGTGGCTCAGGCTGGAGTGCAATAGCTGAATCTTAGCTCACTGCAACCTCCATCTCCTGGGCTCAAGTGATTCTCCTGCCTCAGCCTTCAGAGTAGCTGGGATTACAGATGCACACTGTCATGCCTGGCTAATTTCTGTATTTTTAGTAGTGTTGTATTTTGAGACTTCTACCAGTCCATAGTATTTTCTAAAAACAAAACTAAATATAGATTTATAATAATCCTTTGGATGGTAAATTTTTGTGGGAATGAAGTAGCTGGGTACTCTGGAGGCTGAGGCAGGAGGATCACTTGAATCTGGGAGGTGAAGGTTGCAGTGAGCCGAGATAGCGCCACTGCACTCCAGCCTGGGCAACAGAGCCTGTCTTAAAAATAAATAAATAAATAATAAATAAATAGAAGTAGCTGGAGAAAGGTGCTTACTGCACAAGGAAGGCATACTTTCTGATACTGTATTAGGGATGTCATCAGGTGAAGTCAAGAACAACAAATCACAATGGACTGGAAACATTCTCAGGAGAACTGTAGCCATGAAAAGGACTGTTGTTCATTCTTGACCTTGTGGAATCAGTCCCTGACTCATCTTCTCAGCAACATTGCACATTTGCTGTGAAACAGAAACTACGGGGTATCTTCTTTATTTTCCTTTTCTGGATGGGAGGGTTTATTCAGGTTTCATTTTTCTGTTCCACAATGAAGTGTTGTGAGTGAGGAGGACTCTATTGGGCTCTCAATGAAAAGAAGTCTCATGAGACTGTCATGAGATCCTTACTTGTGACTTGAAATTACATTTTGGCTTATTCTTTTATATTTTTTAGAAGTGGGGGTGAATATTTGGTGTGAGCAAAAGAGGAACAGATTATTTCTGCTGGAAGCTGCACTGTCACATGTTATAATATTTTGAGACAGGATCTTGCTTTGTCACCCAGGTTGGAGTGCAGTGGCACAGTCTCAGCACACTGCAACCTCCACCTCCTGGGCTCAGGTAATTCTCCTACCTCAGCTTCCCAAGTAGCTGGGACTACAGGTGCATGCCACCAAATCCAGCTAATTTTTGTATTTTTTTGTAGAGATGGGGTTTCACCATGTTGCCCAGCCTAAGAGTAATATATTTTAAGGTATAATTAGCATGTTGTGGTTTTTTGTTTTCTTTTTTTTGAGACCGGGTCTCGCTCTGTTGCCCAGGCTGGGGTGCAGTGGTGTGATCTTGACTCACTACAACCCCTGCCTCTCAGGTTCAAGCAATTCTCCCAAGCAGCTGGGATTACAGACGCCTGCCACCATGCCTGGCTAATTTTTGTATTTTTAGTAGAGATGGGGTTTCACCATGTTGATCAGGCTGGTCTCGAAATCCTGACTTCAAGTGATCCATCCACCTTGGCCTCGCAAAGTGTTGGGATTACAGGTATGAGCCACCGCACCCTGCCAAATTAGTATGTTGGGTTTTTAAAAATCCCACTGATATAGTTGTACATTAGCAACAGAGCTCTTGCTTTTACATTATACAATTTTAGTTCATTATCTTGTATCATTCCAGTTCTTTCACTGAACTTAAAATGTAAGGGACCCTCCACATATTGATAGAATACATCCTTTACATCTGTCAGGTCTCCGTATATTTTTTTGCCACACAAATCTGAAAATACCACCTTGATTTACGAATCCTATAAGTTTTTCACTGAAGTACAAGGAAAGAAATGTAAATCTTTAAATTGGGTTAAATCGTTTCTAGGAAATTGTATAATGATTTTAAAAATTATTTTTAAAATTACATTTTGGCCAGGCACAGTGGTTCACGCCTGCAATGCCAGCACTTTAGAATGTGGGGGTGGGGAGATCGCTTGAACCTAGGAGTTTTAGACTAGTTTGGGCAACATGGTGAAACCCCATCTCTACTAAAAATACAAAAACTGAGGTTGGGGTATCGCCTGAGCCTGGGGAGGTGGAGGCTGCTGTGGGGTGTGATTACATCGCTGCACTGCAGCCTGGGCAACAGAGTGAGACCTCATCTCAAAAAAAAAAAGAAAAAAGTTTTGCTACAGCTGTGAAATCATTAGCCTTTGAAAAATAATTCTTTTATTAAATAATTTAATATTTATTGTCTGTTAGATATTAATTTTATAGTACAGGTGTAAAAATATAGGTAATTTGTCTAAACAGTATTTCAGAAACACTTCCAACAATTATATTGTGTGAAGGGTTCTATGTATGCATGAAGAAAGGACATGTATAAAGTTTTTAGCATGGGGAAAATTGAGTTTTTATCAACTTAAACGTCAGGAGTTTCAAGAGTAAACATTCAGTGTTGAAATAAAAACTGTCTGAATCTATCTATCTATCTATCTATATATGTTTTTTTTTTTTTTTTGAGAGAGAGAGTGGTTGTGTTGCCCAAGCAATAGTGCAGTGGCGTGATCTCAGGTCACCGCAACCTCCACCTCCCAGGCTCGAGCAATCTTCCCACCTCAGCCTCCCGAGTAGCAGAGACTACAGGTGCATGCCACCACCCTTGGCTAATTTTTTTTTTTTTGTAGAGATGGGGTTTTTCCATGTTGCCCAGGCTTGTCTCAAACTCCTGGGTTCAAGCAATTTTCACACCTCAGCCTCCCAAAGTGCTGGGATTACAGGTGTGAGCCACTGCACCCTGCCTTATTCCTTTACTTTCTTAAAAAACTTGCTGTCACTTTACTCTCTGGACTCACCCCTAATTCTTTCTTGCACAAGATCCAAGAACCCCTTCTTCTGGGTTTAACTGCCTAATAGGTTCTCTTTTTCTGCTGCCTAGACAGAGCCAATTCCTCAAGACAGGGAAATTGTAATAGAGAAAGAGTTTAATTCATGTGGAGCTGGCTGTACAGGAGACTGAAGTTTTATTATTACTCAAATGAGTCTCCCTGAAATCTTGGGGATCAGGGTTTTTAAGGATAATTTGATGGGTAGGGGCCAGTGAGTCCAGAGTGATGACTGGTTGTTCAGAGATGAAATCAGAGAGTTGACACTGTCCTTTTGCACTGAGTCAGTTCCTGGGTGGTGTCACAAGACCAGATGAGTCAGTTTATTGATCTGGGTGTCAGGTGATCCATCAAGTGCAGGGTCTGCAAAATTTCTCAAACACTGATCTTAGGTTTTAAAATACTGATGTTATTCCCAGGAACAATTTGGGAAAGGTGACAATCTTGTAGCCTCTAGCTGCATGACTCCTATAGTTTCTAATCTTGTGACTAACTTGTTAATCCTATAAAGGCAGTCTAGTCCCAAGCAGAAAGGGCATTTGTTTTGGGAAAGGGCTATTAATGCCTTTATTTTAAAAGATAAACTAAGTTCCTCCCAAAGCTAGTTTGGCCTACACCCAGGAGTGAACAAAGGCAGCTTGGAGGTTAAAAGCAAGATGGAGTTGGTTAGGTCGGATCCCTTTCAGTGTAATAATTCTCAGTTATAATTTGCAATGGCGGTTTCAGGATCTGGATCAGGACCCCTTTCTGGCAACACGAGGATGGTTATGAATGCATCCAGACATCCAAAAAGCCACCTCTGAGAGCTAGAGATTTCCCTTTCCTATAGGTTCTTCGTCCCTTGTATGTCAACCCAAGGATTCACTGGGGATCTAGAACTGCGCAGGCCAGTCTAGGAAGAGAGAGACAGGAAAGAGAAGAAGAGGAGGTGAATTAGTTTTGAAGAAAAGAAAGAAGGTCCCATGCTACCTCTGTTTTTTTCTGACAAACTTTTCATACTGGGAAATAGAATCCTGGTTTATTTGTAGTAAAACTAGGAGTCCAGGGATTTTATAGGAGGGTGAGAAAAATGCACTTTTATGGTATAGTCTGTGGACACCTAATTAGGGAAAAGGAGTCAGCCTGGCAGGACCAGGGGAAAGCAAAGAGATAAAGCAAATAAGCTATAAATCTGCCTTTCTAGGTCAGGTGCGGTGGCTCACGCCTGTAATCCTAGCACTCTGGGATGCCAAGGCGGTCAAATTGCCTGAGCTCAGGAGCTCCAGACCACCCTGGGCAACATGGTGAAACCCTGTCTCTACGAAAATACAAAAAAAAGAAAAAAATTAGTTGGGCGTGGTCGTGGGTGCTTGTAGTCCCTGCTACTCTGGAGCCTGAGGCTCGAGAATTGCTTGAACCCAGGAGGCGAAGGTTGCAGTGAGCTGAGATCATGCCACTGCACTCCAGCCTGGGTGACAGAGGGAGACTCTGCCTCAAAAAAACAAAACAAAATTTTAAAAAACTGCCTTTCTTCATGGTCCAGGACATATAAACAAAATACAGGAAGCGGATAAGCTGTAGGTCTGTTTTTCTTTGTGGCTTAGGCCATATAGCCCTTCTGCGCAGATAACATACATAGCTCATAAACTTTCTGCTTCAATTTTTCATCAAACACCTAACAGAAGAAGGCAAGTTAGCTCCCTGCTTCCTTGGCGTTATCTTTCATTTATGTATTTGTTTATTTATTGAGACAAGAGTCTCACTCTGACTTCCAGGCTGGAGTGCAGTGGTGTGATCTTGGCTCACTGCAACCTCTGCCTCCCAGGCTCAAGCAAATCTCCCACCTCAGCCTCTTCAGTAGCTGGGAGTACAGGTGTGGGTCACCATTGCCAGGTAATTTTTGTATTTTTAGTAGAAACAGGGTCTCACCATGTTGCCAAGGCTGGGCTGGAACTGCCCACCTCGGCCTCCTAAAGTGTGGAGATTACAGGGGCAAGCCACTTTGCCCAGCTGAATCTCCTCTTCTTATAAAGAAATCAGCCAGATTGGATCAGAACCCACTTTAACAAGCTTATTTTAACTTAATCACTCCTGTAGATGCCATATATCCAAATACAGTTATATTCTGAGGTACTGGGTATTAGGACTTCAAGATAGGGTTTTTTTTGTGAGTGGAAATTTTTCTGCTCAGAACACACTGTGTTCTGGACTCCTAAACTTTATGTCCTTCTTACATGTAAGATCCCTTCACTCCCATCAGAACAAAAATCTTTTACTTATTTCTTTGAGACGGGGTCTCTCTCTGTCACCCAGGCTGGAGTGCAGTGGCATAATCATGACTTGTCACAGTCTTGACCTCCTGGGCTCAAGTGATCCTCCTGCCTCAGCCTCCCAATAGCTGGGACCACACATGCAGGCCACCATGCCTGGCTAATTTAATTTTTTGTAGAGATTGGGTCTGACTATGTTGCCCAGGCTGGTCTCAAACCCTTGGCCTTAAGTGATCCTGCCACTTCAGCCACCCAAGTAGCTGGGACTACAGGAGTGTGCCACTAAGCATGGCTAATTTTTATATCTTCTGTAGAGACGGGGTTCTTGCTATGTGTCCAGGCTGGTCTTGAACTCCTGAGCTCAAGTAATCTGCCAGACTTGGCCTCCTGAATTGTTGGGGTTACAGGCCTAAGCTACCTTGCCTGGCCCATCTGAAAAGTCTTAATCCATTTCAGTATCAACTCTAAGGCCCAAATATCACCTAAATATTATCTGAATCACATATGGGTGAGACACAAGGTGTGGTTCATCCTGAGGCAAAGTTTCTGCCCAGCTGTGAATCTGTGAAGCCAGAGAAGTTATCTGCTTCCAAAATACAATGGTGGGACAGGCATAGGAAAGACCCTCAGCCCTGGAAACCACCCTTCTACTTTGTTACTCTGAATTTGATGTTTGTACTTAGCACATGTAAGTAAGTGCATGAAGTATGTTTCTTTGTGTGTGTTGGGAACGGGTGCTCAGTGTTGCAAAAATCAACACTGAGACAAAGGATCTCTCAGCAAGGCTAGTTTACTTTCTGCAGAAAGGGTGCTGCTCACTAGCAGTCTTGCCACGAGAGTACACACGAACAAAAGAGAAGGGTCATTTATAACCTGACGCATCTGGCCGGGCGTGGTGGCTCATGCCTGTAATCCCAGCACTTTGGGAGGCCGAGGTGGGCGGATCACAAGGTCAGGAGATCGAGACCATCCTGGCTAACGTGGTGAAACCCCGTCTCTACTAAAAATACAAAAAATTAGCTGGGCGCAGTGGCAGGTGCCTCTAGTCCCAGCTACTCGGGAGGCTGAGGCAGGAGAATGGTGTGAACCCAGGAGGCAGAGCTTGCAGTGAGCCGAGATAGTGCCACTGCACTCCGGCCTGGGCGAAAGAACGAGACTCCGTCTCAAAAAAAAAAAAAAAATAATAATAATAATAATAACCTGACGCGTCCACCCTACTGCTGTGTTTGGTTTCCATTGGCTGGAATCGGACCCAATTCTGTGCTTGACCTGACTGGCTAGCACCTTAGAACTTCCCAAAAGAGGCAAAGGCAGAGGAGAGCAAAGGAAGAGAGGAAGTAACTTGTGGAAGGCTGAGAGAGGCAAAAACACTTCCAAATAAGGAAGAGGAATAGGCTGTGACCTAATGCTTGCTTGGAACAATTCAGGCATGCCAGGGCAAATATCTAGGCTAAAATGTGGGAGCTAAGAACACAGAGTATATTGATTTCTCTATTATGGCTAGCAGATATTTAAGAATATTAGCACAGGTCTTTGAGTAAATTTTGCTTCTAAGAGAGGTTACTATCTATTCTCAGTTAGACTGGGAGGAAAGTCCCTTTGAAGAGGAACCTCTACTTATTTCATTTTCTACACTGTGTCTAGCACATTTCGCTTGGCATAATGTCTTCTGGGTTCCTGGATCCAGTCACTGCTCCACATCCAATCCCCACCGAGATCCCAGTTCCCTGACTACTGAGTAGCTTCAGCTTTTCTGGTAAGACTGGATGGAGTCCACCAGGCTCGGAAAAATCGGTTTTGACTTAAATCAGTTCAACTTGTTAAGAATAAATCATCTTAGTTTCCAGTATAAGTGGACCACAACTTTAAGATTCAACCTTAAATTCTGAAACATTAATTTAAAATGGGCAAGGAGCAACGCTGCTTCACAGGACAAGAAATAGTCACAAGTACTCCCAAATCTGGAAAACAAAATCCTGCTGGGTGAGAGGCGGAGTGGAGATCAGGCCCCGCCTCGGCCCCGCCCACCCCTGGAGGCCCCGCTTCATCCCAGTTTTCGGCCCAGCCAAGCCCCACCTAGTCACGCCCCCTACCGCCCTGGGCCTCCCACCACCCTTTCGGGCCACTCCCAAGTCAGGCCAGTCTTTCCGCCCAGCCCTTTCCTAGTCGCGCCCCGCCTAGGCCCCGCCCCCAGGCCGCCCAGTTTTTCTTTCCGCGCCCAGTTTCCTGCACACCCGGAAGCAGATCGCGCTGGGGAAAGGCCACGTCGCTATGCGTGTGTTTCAGTCTACCTGGATTAAACGTTTGCTTCTCTTCGTCTACCTTGATTAAACGTGCACTTCGCAGTCCTCGGTTCTCCATACCCGTGACCTGGGGATCGCTACGGACCTTAAAATACCCGCAACAGCCCCTTCGTCCCAAGTAGGTAGGAGAATTGCTTCCCTTTCGGTTTAAAATCTCTCTGAGGCTGTTCCTTGCTCTCTGCCTTTCTTCCTTAGGACCATGTAGACAACCCCATTCAGGTCGTGTTCCTGCTTAAAACCCTCTGCTTGGGCCCCGCGCCAAGTCGAGTCCTCATTCGGGATGTGGATTAGCGCCCTTCGCGATCCCCGAGCTCCTCCCTCGTCTGCCCCTGGAGGGGAGCGCCCACTCTCCGGCTCCTGAAGGAGCCGCTTCTCCTCCCACGTCCTGGGATTCTGCAGACCCTCCCTGTCGTGAGACATCGTTCTCCGCGCCACCTTGTGTCGTCCTCACGCCGGGTCCTTCCGCTCCCCAGGCTTCCCCTTCACAGCCACTGCTTTTCTTGACTCCCCGTTGGGACAGGTTGCCTGAGTCTGTCTTGTGACACCCAGTGTTCTTCCTTCCCAAATTTTACTCCACTGGAAAATGTGCTCTTCCGGGAGGTGGGCATCCTATTCCTCCCCTTTCCTCCCGAATGTGCGGGTGAGAGGGATCAGGAGAGGAAAAGACGGGGAACGACGGAGCAAAAGGAAAAACTGAGGAGAAAAGAATGAGGGAGACCCATAAATACACGGCAAAATGGATGATACTTTAGGGACTTGCAAAGAGAGCAAGAGTGAAAGAGAACGGATGGAAAAAGTAGCAGGGGGAGAAAAGCACACAGAGAAATTTAGAAAAAAAGGGGACCTTCAGAGAGATGAAGGGCAGCAAAATAGAGTGGGGCGGCAAAGGAGGAGGCACTGCAGACGGACAGACAGTGGGGAGAAGGTGAAAGAGTTGGAGCCGCGGCTGACAGAGCCACGTGGTGCTGGGACTGAAAGAGGGAGAGAGGGCAGTGGGTGACAAGCAGAGTAGAGGGAGAACCACAGCAGGGAGGAAGCCTAGGAAATTGGGGGTGCTAGAGAGTGGGAACAAAGGAGGTGTAACAGGGAAGAGGGAATTTTAACAAGGAGAGCAGAGAGGGAGCTCAGATGGGGAAAAAGAGGCAGAAATACGTGGAGATTGGGGACAATCAGAAAGATTGGGGAGAAAGAGCTACGAGAGGTGAAGTAAGTTGCAGAGCATTGGGCAGAACAGACATAAAAGAGGGAATAAAGAAAGGGGTGCAAAACAGAAAAGGAGAAAAAAAAGACGCGCAGAATGAGAGAGGGAAACACATAGCCGTGAAGAAAGCGGGAGAGGACCCCATCCAGATGCGTGACAGTTGATTGGATATGGATGGTGGTTGTAATATATTGATTTGTGGCTTTATACTCTGATTTGAAATATGTTTAAGTTGTACTCATGAGGATGAAAATCACCAAAGTTTTTTCTATAAGCCTTGTGCATTTTGTATGTATTTGTATCAAAAGATATTTGGAATTCCTATTTAGCCAGAGGGCAATGACTTGATCCAGTTATTTGTGGTAACTCTCTTCTTCCCAATGATGGAGTAGAGGATAAAGGAGGGGAGAAATGGGGCAAGAAATGACTGACTGTCACTACAAGATATGTCTTTGGTGTTTTTTGTGGCTTTGTTCTGTTTTGTTTGTTTTGGGGGGGGGGGACATGGTCTCTCTCTGCCGCCTAGGCTGGAGAGCAGTGGCATGATCTCGGCTCACTGCAGCTTCTACTTCCTGGCCTCAAGCAGTCTTTCCACCTCAGCCTCTCAATGCACTGGAATTACAGATGTGAGCCACCACACTAGGCCTACAAGGTATGTCTTCGCAGAAGCATTGAAAGTCTTGTTTTTTTTGTAATGAATTTACTTTTTTCTTTGTAGTTGCTTTACAGTTAATTCATTGTTATTTTGGAAGCTTGAGATACATTTTATTCAATTGCTTCTTTCCTATAGTTGCTAACTCCAGAAATAAGATTTGGTGGCATCCAATAATCAGCTGATCTCATTCATTTCTGAATATTAAGTGCCATCATTTTTTAAACTTTCACCCCATAATTTATTAGATTTTTCAAAAACTTTCCAAACTGTTAAAGTGTCCAATATAGTATAGTCACCATGGTGTACATTAGCTTCCTCAGAACTTCTTCATTTTATAACAGAAAGTTTGTACCCTTTAACCAACATTTTCCATTTTCACCCCCCAGCAGCCTGTGGCAACAACTGTTCTACCCTGTTACTATGAATTGGACTTTTTTAGATTCTACTTGTGAGGTCATACAGTAATTGGCTTTTAGTGTCTGTCTTATTTCACCTAGCGTAATGTCTTCCAGGTTCATCCATATTGTTGCAAATAGCAGGATTTTCTTCTTTTTATGGTTGGATAATATTCCATTATATATATGTACATACAAACACTCTGTATATCTGTCTATATACACACATATTTATTTATTCATGGATGGGCACTTGGGTTGTTTCCATATCTTGGCTGTTATGAATAATACTGTAGTGATCATGGGGGACAGATATTTTGTAAGGTTTTGTTTTTTTTTTGAGACAGAGCCTCACCCTATTGTCCAGGCTGGAGTGCAATGGTGCAATCTCAGCTCACTACAACCTCCACTTCCTAGGTTCAAATGATTCTCCTGCCTCAGCCTCCCGAGTAGCTGATATTACAGGCACCCGCCACCACGCCCAGCTTTTTGTGTTTTTAGTAGAGACGGGGTTTCACCATGTTGGCCAGGCTGGTCTTGAACTCCTGACCTCGTGATCTGCCCGCCTTGGCCTCCCAAAGTGTTAGGATTACAGGCGTGAGCCGCCACACCCAGCCGTTTTTTTGTTTTTGTCTATGTTTTTTCAGCAGATACATGGTCTCTGCTATGTTTTTGTCTCTGTTTTTTCAGCAGATACATGGTCTCTGCTATGTTGTCCAGCATGGTCTCTAACTACTGGTGTCAAGTGATCTTGTCGCCTCAGCTTCTCACAGCGCTGGGATTACAGCCATGAACTACTATGCCTGGCCTAGATGTCTCTCAAGATACTGGTTTCATTTATTTCCTTTGGATATATACCCAGAAATGGGATTGCTGGATTGCATTGTTTTTCTATTTTTAATATTTTGAAGAATGTCCACAGTGTTTTTCATAATGGCTGTACTGATGTGCACTCCCAGCAGCAGTGTACAAGAGCTCATTTTTCTCCATATCATTGCTAACACCTGTTATCTCTTGCCTATTTAAAATAGCCTTCATAAGAGGTATGAGGTGATAGCTTATGGTGGTTTTGATTAGCATTCCTCTGATGATTAGTGATCTTGAGCACCTTATTATATACCTGTTGGTCATTTGTATGTCTTATTTGGAAAATGTTCAGGTCCTTTGCCCATTTTTATTGAGATTATTTGGGGTATTTTGCTGTAGAATTGTAGGAGTTTTTATATATTTTGGATATTAACCACTTATTAAATATATGGTTTGCAGATACATACTTCCATCTTACAAATTGCTTTTTCATTTAGTTCATTGTTTGCTTTGGTGTGCAGGAGCTTTGCCCCTCCCCCACCCCACCCCCAACATGGAGTCTCACTCTGTTGCCCAGGCTAGAGTGTGGTGGCGCAATCTCAGTTCACTGCAATGTGTGCCTTCCGAGTTCATATGATTCTCCTGCCTCAGCCCCCCTAGTAGCTGGTATTACAGGTTGCACCACCACTCCCAGCTAATTTTTTAGTAGAGACAGGGTCTCACCATTTTGGCCAGGCTGGTCTCGAACTCCTGACCTCAAGTGCTCTGCCTGTCTTGGCCTCCCAAAGTGCTGGGATTACAGGCATGAGCCACTGCACCTGGCCAAACTTTTTAGTTGGACATAGTCCCACTTTTTAGTTTGATGTAGTCCCACCATTTGTTGCCTGGGCTTTTGGTGTCATATCCAAAAAAATCATTGCCAAGATCAATGTCAAGGAGCTTTTTTTCTATTTTCTGGGGTTTTACAGTTTTAGATCATATATTTAAATCTTTAATCCATTTTGAGTTTATCTTTGCATATAGTGTGAGATAAGGGTCCAGTTTCATATTCTTTTGAATGTGAATATACAGTTTTCCCGACAGGATTTATTGATGAGACTGTCCTTTCCTCATTGTGTATTCTTGGTGCCCTTGTCAAAGGCTAGTTGTATATGTGCATGTTTATTTCTGGGCTGTCTTGTGTTTGATTGTTCTCTGTGTGTTTTTATGCCAGTATTATACTGTTAGGATTGCTGTACCTTTATAATATAGTTTGAAATCAGAAAGTATGACACCCTAGCATGTTCTTTTTCAACACTGCTTTGGCTCTTTGGAGTTTTTTGTGGTTGTATAAAAGTTTTAGGGGTTTTTTTGTTTTGTTTTTATCTGTGAAAAATAGCATTGGAGTGTTGATAGGGATTGTGCTGAATTTGCAGATGACTTTTGGTAGTATGGACATTTTAATAATTTTAAAATATTCTTACACTCCATGAACATGGGATAGCTTTCCATTTCTTTGTGTGTTCTTCAGTTTTTTTTTATCCTTTGTTGCAGCCCCAATCCCCGTTGGACTGAACAAAGGGGAACAAACACAGGAATAAAGACAAAGACAAAAGAGTATATTTGGAAGAACGGGTCAGGGGCTCCTTGCTTCTAGTGAACAAGAGTCCTGAGCTTTTAGAGCCCTTCATATTTATTGAGTATGAAGAGAAGTGGGTGGTTGTCAGTCAGCTGCTTGACTTGGTGCAGGCTTGCACGACTGCATTCTCTGAACAGTAGCCTCCAGATGTTCCAGTAGATAACCTCAAGGAGCATGGCGCCAGGGAGTAATTGCACTCAGCATACCTTCTGGTGGCAGGGCAGATGTGAGTTTGCCCACATCCTGCATTCATGATAAACAGTTTGCTGTTTAATCATACAGCCTTCAGTGGAACGCTGAGTTGGTCATGACCCTCTGGCTTTTTGCTCTCTACAGTCCTTTCTTTCTCTTTCTTTCTTTCTTTCTTTCTTTCTTTCTTTCTTTCTTTCTTTCTTTCTTTCAGAGACCAGCCTCACATTGTTATTCAAGCTGGAGTGCTGGCATGCAGTGAGGCGATCATACCTCACTGCAGGTTTGAACTCCTGGGCTCAGGCAACCCTCCTGCCTCAGGCTCCCAGGTAGCTAAGACTGCAGGTATGTACCACCATACCTGGCTGAAGGGCTAAGACTACAGGTTTGCACCACCATACCTGGCTAATTTCTTTTCTTTGTAGAGAAAGAGTCTCACTATGTTGCCCAGGCTGGTCTCAAACTCCTGACCTCAAGCAATCCTCCCACCTCAGCCTCCCAAAGCACTGGGATTACAGGCATGAGCCACTTTCCTGGCCTCTTCAATATCTTTTATCAGTGTTTTAAGAGTTTTCAGTGTACAGATCTTTTACTTCACTGGTTAAATCTATTCCTAAGTATTTTATTCCTTTTGATGCTATTACAAATGGGACTGTTTTCTTTATTTCTTTCTTCAGATATTTTGTCTTTAGCGTATAGAAAGATTTAGGGCCCCTCTTCTGAGACATCCTCACCGAACTTAATCTAGCCAATGCCCAGCTGCCTTTAAACTAGATTTAATATTGTCAGCACTTGCTGGCAATTTTCTCAGCAGGCCCAACTTTGTGGTCTTCATACTGAAGGCCCAGGGTCCTTCAGTTTGCAGTTTGTGTACATTCCTGCTGTGTTGCATGTGCCCAGAGATCCTGTACCTTTTAGCCTAGTTTGTTCATGCATGCATGGAGGAGAGGTAGAAAAATGGGGGAAAATGGAGGGGAGTCCATAGAAGGCTCCAGAAAGCAAGGGTGGGCCTTCAGATGAGCCATGGTATGGTGTGTGCACCTGTCCCAAGTGTGGTTATAAGAGCAAGGGGTATGTGGAACTCTCGGAAAGGAATTTCTTAGGTCTGGCAGAAGCACTTGGAAGTGGGATTATGAGTGGTTGTGAGGGTGCATGGATCATTTTGGAATGCCACAGTTTCTTTATTTTTTGCTCAGTTGCTCAGGCTGGAGTGCAGTGACATGACCTCGGCTCACCGTAATGTCCGCCTCCCGGGCTGAAGGCATCCTCTCACCTCAGCCTCCCGAGTAGCTGAAACTACAAGCGTGTGTCACCATGCCCGGCTGTTTTTTTTTGTATTTTTTAGTAGACTCGGGGTTTTGCCATGTTGCCCAGTCTGGTCTGGAACTCCTGGGCTCTAGTGACCTGCCCACCTTGGCCTTCCACAGTGCTGGGATTACAGGGGTGAGCAATCATGCCTGGCTCATTAATGATTTTCTTCATAGCATTTGGGACCCCATCTACTGCCTCTTGGTTGGAGTGGCTGCTTCTGTTATCTTGACGTTTTTTAAGCCAAACTTCTTAAATTATCAGTCCATATTTTGCTGGCATCAAACTCTCCAGCTTTAGATCCTTTACCTTCCTAAAGTTGTCATAAAATAACTTCCCTTTTTCTCAAATCATTTTAGAGTCTACAGGTATGCCTTCATTATAGTGATTTTGCACCTGTATAAAGCTGCATTTTCAATATGAGATAAAAAAAGGTATTTAGCAAAAAGTACATTGTTTTCGTGCCTACTGGTGTAGCTGCAGTGACAGCTTCATGAATTTTCTCTTTTAACAGTGGTCCTTACACCAGATTAATTTATCTTAAATGGCGGGCAACTGAATTGCACACCTCAATCTATGGTACTTATTAAGCAATTCAACATGTTCTTGTAATGTCATGACTTTTCTCTGCTTCTTGGGAGCACTTCCAGCATCACTAGTGGCACTTCAGATGGGTCCTGTGTTGTTATTCAGAGTTTATCGTATTGCACCAAACAATGAAAAATGTGCCAGAACCACAGAGATCAATTTTTACTGCGGTCTGCAATTTACTAGAGAGATTAACAGTTCACATGGAGATGAGTAACATCACGGGGCACATTAAGCAGGTACTTGAGCTCACCACAACAGCAATGGGAGGTGG
Source organism: Pan paniscus (assembly GCF_029289425.2). NCBI lineage: Eukaryota > Metazoa > Chordata > Mammalia > Primates > Hominidae > Pan > Pan paniscus. The sequence continues at coordinate 58,130,755 of NC_073269.2, read as the reverse complement.
CTATGAAATTATTATAGAAGTTCAGTATGTACTACAGTTCATTAATGCAGTTATGATTGAATACTGCGTCTTTACATTTTTTTACATTTATTTTGACTGTAGATGGAACCATATACAGTCTAGAGGTGTTTATATAAATTTGGTACATTTTAACTTAGAATAGATTTGTGTGTGTTTTATGGTACTAAGTGATAAAATAGACTAATATTTACATATATTTTATGCATTTCTGGCATACCTTTTTCTTAATTAGGGTACATGTTTCATCTGTGAGTTTTTTCAAATTGTTGCAAGTCTTCAAAATATTTTTCAGATGTTTATTGAAGTAAATTCTTTTATAAATGGACCCATACAATCCAAACTCATATTGTTCTATCGTCAACTGAAGTGAGAAGCAAGGCCTAAGTTGAGTCCACAGGGAGGTTGGGCAGCTGGAGAGTTGGTTCGTTGGTCTTGAGAGCGTGGAACCCAGAGCTGTACTGCCATAAGCATTTTTCATGGTGACTTCTGCCGGGTCTTTTGGGAGTGCAGGAATCATGCAACTTACCGAAGTATTATCTGGAAAATCACAGAGATCATTTAGGGGGCTACCTTTGTTTTTTTTTTTTTTGGAGTATTTTGGGCTGCACGTTAAGATGGTTATAGATGCATTTTGGAATATCTAAATGTCAATATGGAGAGTTTCCTTGGAAGATGTTGGGGTCTCATTGGGGCATGTGTGCATCATTGAAGACATCTGTTTTAGTAGATAGTGGTGCCAGTATTCGGGGGTGGGGTCATTACAGGCATGGACCACCATGCCCAGCTAATTTTTGTATTTTTAGTAGAGACGGGGTTTCACCACGTTGGCCAGGCTGGTCTCAATCTCCTGACCTCAGGTGATTCGCCCACCTCGGCCTCCCAAAGTGCCGGGATTACAAGTGTGAGCCACCGCGCCCGGCCTCTCTGTTTATTTTTTGGAGTTTTTTTTCCCCTAAACCTGGCCCATTTCAAGGTTCAGTTTGATAATGTGGCACTCAGCACAAGAGACTTCATTCTGGCTTGGTCTGGTAGTTCGGGAGGCTAGTCCAAAACAACAGCCTTCCCATAAAAAACAATGAGATCATATCCTTTCCCAGGACATGGATGGAGCTGGAGGCCATTATCCTTAGCAAACTAACACGGGAACAGAAAACCAAATACTGCATGTTCTCACTTACAAGTGGGAGGTAAATGATGAGAACACATGGACACATAGAGGGAAACAACACACACTGGGATCTACCTGAGAGTGGAAGGTGGGAGGAGGGAGATGATCAGGAAAAATAACTTATGAATACTAGGCTTAATACCCGGATGATGAAATAATGTGTACAACACATCCCCATGACCCATTTACCTATGTAACCAGCCTGCACGTCCTGCACATGTACCCCTGAACTTAAAATATAAGTTAAAAAGAAAACAACAAAAATACTTTGGGCTTCCATAAAATTTGTTTAACTGTGTCATTCATTTTTACTTCTACAGAATTACTTTAAACAGTGTTTACTGATGGTGGTGTATTGCCCATTAAATGCATGCACACACACAGACCCGAAAGCCTCTAGTTTCCTTCCACTGTGCCCTAATTAAAACAAAACATACCATTAACTGTGTTTCTGCCTGTAGTGAGTACCCCTCTTCTGTGCTTCATTTAAGAGCATAATACAATACAATCTTGTTCAGAGTCTCTGTCTTCACTTGTTGCCTCCGATTGTGTCTTGAATGCATTGGATGAAACTTTCATATCCACCATTCCACTGATAACTTTATTTTTCAGAGTCACCAGTGACCTCCCCATTTCTAAATCCAATGTATTTCATTTCCTGCTTTACTCTTTCTTTGCCTGTCAGGAGCTATTTGATTTTCTTGTCACCTCCCTGACCATTTCACACTTTCCTCTGCTGCTGTGTCCTGACTCTGAATGTTTCCCAATGTGGGAATGACTCATGGCTTAGTCCTTGAACCTCTTCTTGTTTCTGTCCACACCCACTGTCTTTCCTCATCATCTCATCTTATGAATTTAAACCCCACTGTATTAGTCCATTCTTGAATTGCTATAATGAAATACTGGAGACTGGGTAATTTATGAAGAAAACAGGTTTAATTGGCTCACAGTTCTGCAGGCTGCACAGGAAGCATAGCGACATCTGCTTCTGGGGAGGCTGCAAGAAGATTCCAGTCGTGGCAGGTGAAGGAGGAACAGGCGTCTCACATGGCGGGAGCAGGAGCAAGAGAGAGTGAGGGGGGAGGCGCTACATGCTTTTAAACAACCAGATGTGAGAACTCACTATGATAAGAACAGCACCAAGGGGTGGTGCGAAACCATTCAACACAAATCCACCCCCATGATCCATCCACCTCCCACCAGGCCCCACCAGTAACAGTGGGGATTACAATTTAGTGTGAGATTTGGGCCAGGGACACAGAGCTGATCCATATCACCCACCTACCCACCTACACGTCTCCATGTCCCCTGCAGACCTGTCCCCTGAACTCTAGAATTCTGTGTCCTTTTGTCCTCTCCTCTCTTTGCTCAGCCATCTAACAGGTATCTCCACCAAAAGTGATTGCCTGAACTCACCAAGTACATTCCCCTGCGCTCCTGCACATCTCAGTTGATGGTGACCCTGTACTTCCTGGCTTTAGCTTTACATGTCAGCATATATTTGAAACAGAGAAAACATGACATTAAAAATAAGTGCTTTAATTCATGTGATAAAGAAAAGTTATGTTTACTTAAAAAGGGTGAGGAAATGCATAGTTTCTGAAATTACTGTGAGCTGTGGGAGAAAAATGTTTGAATACCTCGTCTCTATCTAATCTGCTCCCCAGAACCTCTCTGACCTCATCTCCTCCCTGTGTCCTTCCTGCTCCCTCTGCTCCAGCCACACAGGCCTCTTTCCTGTTCCCTGGGCTGAGGTTGCTCCTGCCTCAGGGCCTCTACCTGGGCTGTCTGGCCCCTCAGCTGCAGGTGCAAACATCCTTCCTTCTTGAGGTCTTTGTTCTGATATCACCTTCTCCATTGGGACTTCTGTGCCTCACCCTCCTCTCACCATTTAACACTCCAGCCACACCCTCACCCCACCCCTGGTGCATATTATGTGTCTCTGTGTTTCTGGTCCATTGTGTTCTACTGTCTACAAACTGGTAACAATGAAGCCCCAAGGGGAGAGCAGAGCTGGGAGGATGGGGCTGTGCTAGTCTTGCCCCCTTTAAGATGTGCTCAACCCTGGCTTCACATTAGCGTGCTGAGGCAGTTTGCAAATACACGTTTTGTGCCCTTTTACCATAGATTCCACTTCCAGTAGGTAGGATGGACTCAACCTCCATATTGTTTAAGGTACCCAAATTGATTCTAATTTGTATCCAGCATTGAGCATCCAGCCTTTGTGTCTTCTGATTCTGAGAGCTGAGCTCAGCCTGTGATCCACAGGGAGGTGAGGGGGCTGTGCTCTGTATGGGGTTTGATCAGGGATGGGTCTGTGTCCTGAAGGAAAGCATAGTCCAGCCCAGCTCCCCACTGTTGCAGGGTGTGTGGGGGCTTCTCTGGGAGGGGAACAAGTTCTGAAGAAAAGGGTGAAAAACTTACTTGGTCTTTGTGTAGGAGTTTATTATGCTTGCATCCCCCTGGTGCACTGGGCTGTCTCTCCACATGCTGAGGCCTTCCCTGTGGGCATGGTTGTGGCACAGAAAGGAATGTGTTGTTTCCAAGGATTAAACAACATATTTTTGACTTTCAGATTTGACTTTTAAAGAATTAATTATATTGACTGAGAGAGAGGCCCAGGAGAGAAAGAAGAAAGAAAAGGAGCCAAGGATGGCTCTTCCTCAGGTAAAGTGATAATCTTGGTGGATTGTTCTGTCTCCTCCCTTTTTGAAATGCAGGGCATTGGAGCTGCAAATCTTCTCTGAGTCTGAAGTATCCTGCCTGACACATTTGCTCGCACTCACCCATGCCTTCCTTCAGTCCCTCTCATCTGCACTTAGATTCCAGATCTCACAGTGACTCAGTGACATGAGCTTGGGAAGAGGCTCCACTGGGCATGGTCCTGGGAAGGGCTCACACCCAGACATGGATGGAGACAGGGTGTGAGTTCTGTGGTGTCAGCTTTTGGGCAGCAGAGATTGTTTAGGGGCAACATCTGAATGCACTGTCAGCTCTCAGTAGACCAGGAGTAGAGAAGCTGTATGTGGAAGTCACATGTTAATATGCAAAAATACCTCATAAATTCTTGAAAAGATGCCTTTAAGGGGAGATCTTTTCTGCCTGATTTTATACCACATTTGAAGCTATAATGAATCAGTCACTCTTTCTAACTCCACAATCTTAATGACCGGGAATGGAATGGAAAACTAGGTACAGACATCAGTGATAGAGGTTGTTTTATTCCATCATTGATTTTAAAATATGAAATCAACCTGAATGTCAGATTAATTTAGCCATTCTCAGCATATCCATCCCACAGAGAATGCGGTGTTCCTGCTGGGACTCTTACCGGCAGTTGTTTTTTGTAAAACGGTTATAATTTTGCTCAGATGTAAGAGCCAAACTTTTTTGATGTCAGAGAAGATGGAGCCAAATTCTGTCATTCCACCAATTATTATTAAATATTACATTTATTTTAAACATCACATGATATATATATTTGTTTTGTGGTAAAAGTCCAAGCAGAGATGGAATTTAGACATTAAGAAGGTGACACCACATAAGGATGGTAGGGAATAACATGTTATTATATGTGAAATTTATGCTAAATGAGATTTTAGCTGTTTTTGCCACAAAAGCAAAAAAAAAAAAAAAAAGGTAACTATGAGATACGGATATACTAATTTGTTAAACTGTCGTGAGGTTTTTACTATCTATACCTTGCTATATTGTGTACCTTAAATATACACAATAAAATTTGTAAGCAAACAAGTAAAAAACAGGGCATCAAGAACACACTTCATAACCTAAAAAAAGAACATCAAGGCATATATATTTAAAAACTTTTAACTACAGAACATGAAATAGCTCCTAGAATGCAGTAAAAGAAAATTGAGCATAAAATGAAAATTATTTTATTTTGATTTCCACAAAATAATGAAATGTCCTCACAGTCCAAGGAATTGGAAAATGGAAATACAAAGAATTTTTATTTTTTTAGATCCTCAAAGAGAAAAAAGAACATAGTAGTATTTTTTTTTTTTTTTTAAAGAGTGGGACATGTCATGTGTCATTGGTGGGAGGGGGCACCCTTGAACTTGGGGTAGTGGGGAATCTTGCCAGATTCACCAAAATAGGAAATGCACCATCCTAGAAGAGGCAATCACTCTTTCAATTACCCACCCGGAGGAACCCAGGTTCCTTTTCCCTGTCACATTCTCCACCATGCCTCATGTTTCATTGAGGAGCTACTGTTGTAAGTTCTGTGGCAAGAGTCAGTGAGAGGTGTCAAGATGCATTTACACGTCATTATGAGATTTTAGAAAACAGTTCTTCAGTGAATGTTCTGCTGTATTTTGCAAGTTTTTGAAATGTACATTTTTTTTTTTTTTTTGAGACGGAGTCTTGCTCTGTCGCCCAGGCTGGAGTGCAGTGACGCGATCTCGGCTCACTGCAAACTCCGCCTCCCGGGTTCACACCATTCTCCTGCCTCAGCCTCCCGAGTAGCTGGGACTACAGGCGCCCACCACTGCGCCCAGCGAATTTTTTGTATTTTTAGTTGAGATGGGGTTTCACCGTGTTAACCAGGATGGTCTCGATCTCCTGACTAGTGATCTGCCCGCCTCAGCCTCCCAAAGTGCTGGGATTACAGGTGTCAGCCACCGTGCCCGGCCTGAAATATACATGTTTTTATGTTAATAAACACTAATAGCATATTTTGCATCCTCTTTGGAGCAATTTCTAAATGAAGACATATGGATCTTTTACAATTTTTCACTTTTGCAAAGAATGTCACTGTGGCTTCCTCTGTGCATGCTGTCTTCACCACAAGTGTCTGAGGGTTACTTTAATGGCAGTTCAAAGAATGATTGCTTCTTTTAGGATGGTATACCACAAAAGCAAAAATAAATAAATGTTTGTTTTATCTTCTGGAAGGCCTGGCTCACGGTGTGATTATAAAATATGAAGTTTCTTTAAAATCTCATGTTTCTTGCTTACATTTTCTTTGCATGAATTTTTTTTGATTGAATCTTTAATTTGAATTTTTGTGTATATCTTTTTGTAGATTATATTTGATTGCTTTTAAAGTTTCAGATTATAAATGTCATAATAGGTTCATATGAAGATTGGCAAACCCCTCCATTTTCTTTCCAAAATTTTGTTGGTTCTTTTTTTATACAACAGTCACATTTTATTAAATTCCCACATATTTTGTTTGTGTTTGAATGGCCGTGAATTTTTACAGTTGCAGGTCTTGTCACCATCACTTCTTCCTATAAGAATTGAGTTTGTCAGTCAGTGATCATATCTTTATTATGTCTTTCAGTAAAGCTTGTTTGTTTGCTTACAGTTTAGTAATGTTAGCTATATTCACATTATTTATTGGGCTTTCAGGATACATACGTTCTTGGTGCTTGATGGTTTCCCCATGAGCCCTTTAGACTCTCTTTATTTTTCTTTATTTTTTATAGTTTTTGTTTTCCTCCCTGTCAAAATCGCCTTTGAGTTCACCAATTCCTTCTTCTGCCTCATTAAGTCAGCTGTTGAATTCATCTAGCGAATTTTTCAACTCAGTTATTGTATTTTTAACTCGACTTTTTTTCTTTCTTTTGTTTTGTTTTCAGGCAGGGTTTCACTCTTTCCCAGGCTGGAGTGCAGTGGCACGATCTTGGATCACTGTATCCTCTGCCTCCCAGGTTCAAATGAACCTCCCACTTCAGCCTCCTGAGTAGCTGGTACTACAGGCATGCACCATCACACCTGCCTAATTTTTGTACCCTTTGTAGAGATGGGATTTTGCCATGTTGCCCTGGCTGATCTCAGAACTCCTGGGCTTAAGCAATTCCCCCATCTTGGCCTCCCAGAGTGTTGGAATTACAGGCGTGAGCCACGGTGCCCAGCCTTAGAATTTCTTGATTTTTCTTTATAGCTTCTATTTCTGTTGATATTCTTCTTTGCATGCATAGTTCATATAGTTTTCCTGATTTCGTGAGCTTGTCTGTGTGTGCTATCTTTTAACTCATTGAGCATTCTTGTGGCTGCTATTTCAAATTCTTTGGTAATTCACATATAGTCAGCCCTCTGTATTCATGGCTTGTGCAGCCATAGATGGAGCCAACTATGAACTACAAATAGCCAGAAAAAAATGGATGGTTTCATCTGTGTTGAACACGTACGGTCCTTTTTTTCTTGTCATTATTTCCTAAACAATGCAGTATAACAACTACTTACGTAGCATTTACATTGTATTAGCTATTGTAAGTAATGTAGAGATGATTTAAATCATATGGGAAGATATAGGTAGGTTATATGCAAATACTATGCCTTTTTATATAAGGGACTTCAGTATCCATAGATTTTGGTCCCCTTAGGGAATCTTGGAACCAATCCCCTGCATATACTGAGGGTGATCCCCATTTCCTTTTAGTTCTTCAAAGCCAAGATTTAAATCACCATTTCTTTAGTGTAGGTTTGTAGAGACTTAATTGGTTTCTTTTTATGGACCGTATTTTCCTATTTCTTTGTAAGTTTTATTATCTTCTTTTGGCACTTCCCTATTTTAAAAATCATCTGCCTCCCCAGTTTTTGGTGGTTGCTTTGTTCAGGGAGGACACTCTGGAGTCAACTCAACTAGATTGTGGAGACCTTCCACACCTTTTCTGGCTGGGGATTTTGTCCTCTCTGGGCCTTTGCTTGTCATCTCTTCATTGAAAACGTTTGCTAGTTTCTACCCAGAAGCTCCCCTGTTGTCTGTCTTTGATATTGCAGACTTTGGTGCTACAGTAAGCTGTAGTACTAGATATTCACTTAGCGTTTGTCTGTGTTACTGCACACACTGGTTTATGTAAATCATCCTTTTTCTCAGTGGCCCCTAACCTTTCACCTTGTTCTTGTCAGTGCTTATATTCAGGAAGAGAGAAACCAGCCCATCAGTTGGTCATCTGAAAAGTCAGGATGTTGGACAGATATTCTGCTCCTTTCCATCCCCTAGATGATCTTGGGAGTTGTAGGTTTCTTTTCTATTACCCTACTGCATGGTAGGGGCTGGATCTCTGTCAAGTGGATGCTTCAAATTTTCCTTCAGAGCTTCTATACTGTTTGCTTTATGTCAGCCTGAGGTGTAGAAACCTCGTAACTGTTTTCTGGATTTATCCCCGAGGCAATTAGTCCATGAATTGTTGTTAAAATCATTTCACTGTGGTGACTGGAGAGTTTGGGGATTCTTGTTCCTTTATCTTGCTGACATCACTCAGTGTAGTTTTATAATTTGTTCACATAATTCTGAAAATGTTTTGTACTTAAGTGCCATGGTATATATGCTAATGAAAATTTAGAAGTGTGTGTGTTGTTTTTAAATTAGTGTTACTAAAGTAGGAAGATTATTTCAGTACATTGTTAGCTTGTATACTTAAACATTCTTTTTCTGGGTTGCAATCATGTTATCTTTTTTTTTTTTTTTTTTTTCTGAGATGGAGTTTCGCTCTTGTTGCCCAGGCTGGAGTACAATAGCGCGATCTCGGCTCACCGCAACCTCCGCCTCCCAGGTTCAAGCGATCCTCCTGGCTCAGCCTCCCTAGTAGCTGGGATTACAGGCATGTGCCACCATGCTCGGCTAATTTTGTATTTTTAGTAGAGACGGGATTTCTCCATGTTGGTCAGGCTGGTCTTGAACTCCCAACCTCAGGTGATCCTCCCGCCTCAGCCTCCCAAAGTGCTGGAATTACAGGCATGAGCCACCGTGCCCGGCCACAATCATGTTATCTCTTAATTTTAGTAGATCTAACTCTTTGGCTCTACCCCCTCCTTGCCTTTTTCCCTCCCACCTTTTCTCTTTGCTGCTGCTCAGACATCCAGTGCAGTGGTGAATGACAGGAGGTCTGGCCAACCCCCTTTTCTCTTAATTTAGAGGAAATGAAAAACCCCCTTTTCTCTTACTTAATTTAGAGGAAATGAATCCAGTGTTTCACTTGTTGGGTGAAATATTTTTCCTTAACAGTTTTTGGGTTTTTTTTTTTTTTTTTTTTTTTTACAGATTTCCTTTGCGACATGATTTTTAAATTTTCTAATAATTTATGCAAGCATATACTGCTGCAATACATATTGTTTCTATCTTAATCTGTTAAATTTTAATGTATTACACTTATAAACCACCTAATCTTGAATCACTGTTTTATTTATTGGTGGAATAAACGAATAAATTCCATTTGGCTTTTGTTAATGCATAAGTAGCTAAATTTAATTGGATAAAATTGCACTTAGATATTTAAATATAGGCATTTAATAGTAATTGTAATAAAAGTTTATATACTTTTAAAATTTTGTACTATTTTCTCCAGCCTAGTATTGAATAAGTACAAAATAAATAAGTAAATGAAGTACTAAGTACAAAGTAAATGAAATACAATTTATACATTTTCATTGTCCCAAGCATGCTAAAACATACATGTCTAAGAATAATGATTTAAAAAGTCATCCAAAAAATATGTCATTGAGAGATAGCTTCTTATTTCAGTTAATTTAAATGTTTGTATGCATTGGTTTTTATTTACAGCATCATCATTTCATAAATCAGCCTATTATCTTTTCACAGTTGAAATTATTTACTTGGTTTTATTTTAATTTTTTTCTTTTCTCTACATAAGATACAGGCTTGGGAACACTGTTGAAAATTATATCTTAAATGTTTCTATGGCCTTAAAATGTTTTTTCTTTAAAAACTTTTTTTTTTTTTTTTGAGACGGAGTCTTGCTCTGTTGCCCAGGCTGGAGTGCAGTGGCGCGATCTCGGCTCACTGCAAGCTCTGCCTCCCGGGTTCATGCCATTCTCCTGCCTCAGCCTCCCGAGTAGCTGGGACTACAGGTGCCGGCCACCACGCCCGGCTAATTTTTTGTATTTTTAGTAGAGATGAGGTTTCACCGTGTTAGCCAGGATGGTCTCGATCTCCTGACCTTGTGATCCGCCCACCTCGGCCTCCCAAGGTGCTAAGATACAGGTGTTAGCCACCACGCCCAGCCTATATAATGATCCTTTATGCGGTTCCAAGTTAATCTTGAACTTGCTTCAAGTTTTCTCAGGCAACCCTCTGTCAGTGTACTGTAGCATTCGTCCCCTAGGCAGCAACAAGACCATCTTCGAAGCAGGGATTAGCCCTCAGCAGACATCAGTCCTGCTGACACCTTGATCTTGGATTTCCCAGCCAGCAGAATCATGAGAAATACATTTCTATTGTTCATAAATTAGTTAGTCTCTCTTATTTTGTTATAGCTGCACAGAAAGACTAGGACATACTCTGTTACATAACTGTCGGATTCTGTTGATTCAACTCTAATTTTTAGACATCTGGGTTCAGGTGCTTGCTCTGCTGTTTGCAGGTTGTTGACCTAGGTGACTTTCTTAGCCTGTCTGTGACACAGTTGTCTTCTAGTAAGATGGGAAGAAATATTTCTGTCATAGGTGATTATGTCATCATTTGAGTTAGAACATGTAAATCCTTTTGGAGTAATGCCCGGTACATGGGGAGTGTTCCAAAACTTTAGTCCTTGCTATTGCACTTGTCATCACAGTTTTTAGTTTCTGACCTTTCTTTAAAGCCACTAAGAACATTGTCATCTCTGAAGACACCACTTGTATTCTAGCTCATCTGGACACCTCACTTGGTGTAACAAATATGATATCTAAAACTTTCATAGGGATAACCGTGTGTTTATTTCTTATTTTGTCCACAAAAGTGAGAAATGTGCACTGATTTAGATAAAATCCTAATCTCCTGTTGAATTTTATAAAACCCAAAATTAGGGACACATAATTATCCCACAGATGCTTTTAATGGATATGTCAAAACACACTTCAGTCAAATTGATGTGACAGTTCTCTCCTCTTCTCATTTTATGTAAAGATAAGAGCTCACCCATTGCTCATATTGAAATGTGTTTTTCATTTCAGGGATCTTTGACATTCAGGGATGTAGCCATAGAATTCTCTCAGGAGGAGTGGAAATGCCTGGACTCTGTTCAGAAAGCTTTGTACAGGGACGTGATGTTGGAGAACTACAGGAACCTCGGCTTCCTGGGTGAGGATAATTTTCCTCCAGAAGTTAGGATCTTCCCTTGTGCATTTTTGTACTTTCCTTATTGTGTTTCTTGTGAGGCCCTACATTATTTGTCAGAGACTGAAGCCTTGTTTATTCACAAATAAAAAGCTTCATAATGCTGCATCTGGCCTTTAACTGTCCCATTTCTATGGATATTCTGCTTCCTTCTTTGTACATTAGTGGTGGTTCCAGAGCTGAGGTACATGTAAAACCTTATGGCGGAGTTAATATATCCAATTCCCTGTTCCTGTTTTCTATCCTTGTGCTTTTTTTTTTTTTTTTTTTGACACAGTCTCAGTCTGTCACCCAGGCTGGAGTGCAGTGGTGTGATCTTGTGATCTCGGCACACTGCAACCTTAGCTTCTTGGGATAAAGCCATCCTCCCACCTTAGCCTTCCAAGTAGCTGGGACTATGGGTGTGCAACACCATGCCCAGGTAGAGACAGGGCTTCACTCTGTTGCCTAGGCTGATCTTGAACTCCTGTGCTCAAGCCATCTTCCCGTCTTGGCCTCCCAAAGTGCTGAGATTACAGGCTTGAGCCAGTACGCTTGGCCTATCCCTGTGTTTTTGATTCAGTATTTCTTGGGAGAGAGCTAGATATCTTCATTTTACAGTGTCCACTAAGCATTCAGAAGGAGGCAATCAATGGATGAGTTTGTGAAATATTTTGTAGATTCAACTGCAGTGTTTTCTCTTCTATGTAGACATTAGGCTGGGTTCTGGAAAAACCATGGGACATCTTCTTTCTTTTTTTATAAGCAGGACTCTGCCTTCCTGACCTGAATATTATCTCCGTGTTGGAGCAAGGGAAAGAGCCCTGGACTGTGGTGAGCCAAGTGAAAATAGCAAGGAACCCAAACTGTGGGGAATGCATGAAAGGCATGATCACAGGTAAGAGCTCAGATGGGCACAATGGAAGTGGTACCATGAAATTGTGTGTGTAAGACTCTGCAAGTGGGAGAGTTCTGTGGGGAAACAAATTTGATTTTCTGTGAGCTCCGGAAGTTTTCTTCTTTCCTGCTTATCACTTTGCTCTCCAGACCCGTATAACTTTACCTTTCACTCTCCAGGGGTTGCTGCAGCTCAAACAGAGCAAAGTACAAGACTGTTATGATGGACCACAGTGTCATCTGTATTCTGTGAACTCTGATGCTTTGACTCTGTGGCATGGGAAGGGCCTTTTCAAAGAAGTCTCTTTCCCGTGTGGTCTCTCCTCCTGTTCTTGATTCCATCTGATCCTCAGTTCTCTGATCCATATAGATTGGAGCTGAGGGCTCCATAGTCCTGGTGCCTGGAGCTTTTCTGGTTCCACCCCATTTCCTATACTTGAAAGTGCTGGTCAGGAGATGAGGAAACATTGGTTGCCCTTCCTTTGAAGCTGGGGTCCTAGAACTGGACTATCTTCAGCCCTCTCTGCCTGTTCAGGTCCCTCAGCCATTTTCTTAGTTCTTCTTTGGACACTCTTCTTGGGTTTGTGACAGGGGAATGAGTTGGGTCTCCTGAGATTGTTACATAGAAGAATTGTAAAGACAGTTGACACAAAGGTCCTCTCTTTATTCTTAGTCCTACACAGGGAGCGTATCTCTGTCTTCACACTCTTAGTTTGGGATCTGTGGACAGAGCACTGTCTCATTTCAAGATCCCTCACAATCCAATTCCTGTGTTTTTCTCTGTCTTGTTTATGCCTTGGCTCTTTCTGATCTTGCATTCTCTTTTATGTTTGTGTGATTTTTTGCCTCTGAGACTTCCTTTGAATAAATGCATTTCTAGGGTCTGACATTTTATGCTTTTTTCCTGCTGTGATAACCCATCTTGGGGTTATGAATATCTTGTGGACTATTGTATGGAGTGAGTTTACTGGGTAAGAGAAAATTTTTGAGGGAGAGCACTTTGAGTAATGAGTTTTAACATCATCTTGCTACATACAGAGGTAACTATTAAAGCCAGGGTAGAATGATCAGCATTTGTCATGATATTCAGATAGAGACCATCACAAGAGCCTGGTTTCTGAGAAATGTCACAAAAGTATCTCTCAAGGGTACTGTGGCAATGTTGATCTCATATACTAATGGTCCTCTTTTTTGAGCTAGCAGTGAATGGTGTAGGAATTTCTCCCATGCCGGGCGCGGTGGCTCAACGCCTGTAATCCCAGCACTTTGGGAGGCTGAGGCGGGTGGATCACCTGAGGTTAGGAGTTCTAGATCAGCCTGGCCAACTTGGTGAAACCCTGTCTCTACTAAAAATACAAAAGTTAGCCTGGCGTGGTGGCAGGTGCCTGTAATCCCAGCTACGTGGGGGGCTGAGGCAGGAGAATCTCTCATATCCGGGAGGCAGAGGTTGTAGTGAGCCGAGATTGCACCATTGCACTCTAGCTTGGGGAACAAGAGTGAGACTTTGTCTCAAACAAAAAAATTTCTCCCGGGAAGAACATTGTCCAGGTTCACAGCTTCATCTCTGCAGGGCTGTTGCCTGAACCACTGCTCATGCCACACTTTTCTTCCCCAGTATTTTTGTTTACAGTGAGTACGTCTTTGATCTTGAGGAAGCTAATGAAGTTGAATGAGGCTTATCTTTTTTAAGTCCACAAAATTCGTTTTAAGCAACCATTGCTTTCATCTGATGCATTTTCATGTATTATAAATGAACTTTGTTTTTATTTATTTAATCAGTTCCATATTTTTGAGGATACTCAGTTTTCTTTATGTTTCTATTGTGGTAGTGTTGTGTTGGGGAATGCATATTGTTTTATGTATTTTACAAGATTTACTTCTTTAGTACAGATGGGATAGCTCAGCAGCAGTTTCCCTAAAACTTACACAAACTCCATAGTGTTGTGTTGATAGTTTCAGTTATTCCTTTTACTTCTGTTTCACCTGACTTAATTCCTACTATGAAAGTATATATTTGTCGGTTAAATTGATTACAGTTTTTAAGTTGGAAATTTTTAATATCTTGAGCATAATTTTTTAAGTTACTATCTTAATTGTGGAAATGCCACTTAATAGATTGATCGTTCTTTGTTATATAACATACATTGCTTTTCTGTGGTAAGTTTCAGTTTCCTAAATATAGCTTGCTGGGTTTTGTTCAAATTGCACTGTTTTTTTCTTTCTTGGAACAAATGCTGTATTATAATAACTATTCTCCTATCTACATTCATGTCCATCATGTTATACTGAATCATTATTTAAAAATCTAACTTTATTTTAAACTTAGCCCATTTCTTACACTTCAGGGACTTCTCTACTATTTATAAAACCTATATATTTTTTTGGTGATGCTCAAGCAATGAAGAATAAATTCTCTTAAAAAACTTGTATTGGGCCAGGAGCAATGGCTCATGCCTGTAATCCCAGCACTTTGGGAGGCTGAGGCAGGCGGATCATTTTGAGGTCTGAGGTCAGGAGTTCGAGACCAGCCTGACCAACATGGTGAATCCCTGTTTCTACTAAAAATACAAAAAAATTAGCCGGGTGTGGTGGCACATGCATGTAATCTCAGCTACTTGGGAGGCTGAGACAAGAGAATTGCTTGAACCCAGTAGGCAGAGGTTGCATTGAGCTGAGATCACACTGCTGTACTTCAGCCTGGGCGACAGAGCAAGACCCTGTCTCTAAAAAAAAAAAAAGAAAAAAAAAACAACAACTTGTATTTTGTCCAGAAAAGTTTTTCCTAGATTTTCTTCTAGAATTTTTGTAGCTTGAAGTCTTAATGTAAGTCGTTATTCATCTTGAATTAATTTTTGTATATGACAAGATATAGGAGTCCAGTTTCATTCTTCTGTATTATGGCTAGCCAGTTTTTCTAGCACCCTTTATTGAATAGAATGTCTTTTCCCATTTGTTTTTTTGACTATCAAGGATCAGTTGGTTGTAGGTGTGTGGCTGTATTTCTGGGTTTCCTATTCTGTTCCATTGGAGATCTTCTATTTTAATGTTAGCATTTATATCTGCAGATTTTCTATCTTAGCACTGTTTTTCCTGCATTCACAAGTTTTGGTATGTTCTATTTTCATTTTCCTTTGTTTTGAGATTTTTAAAATTTCCCTTGTGACTTCTAATTTGACATATTGGCTGTTTAAGAGTATGGTTTTGTTTGCTTGTTTTTGTTTTTTGAGACGGAGTTACGCTCTTGTTGTCCAGGCTGGAGTGCAGTGGTGCAGTCTCGGCTCACTGCAACCTCCACTTCCTGGGTTCAAGCGGTTCTCCTGCCTCAGCCTCCCGAGTAGCTGGGATTACAGGCATCTGCCACCACTCCTGGCTGAGGGTTTCACTATGTTGGCCAGGCTGGTCTCGAACTCCTGACCTCAGGTGATCCACCTGCCTCAGCCACCCAAATTGCTGGGATTACAGGCGTGAGCCACCACACCAGCCTAAGAGTATGTTGTTTCCACATATTTGTTGATAATCTAATTTTCTTCTGCTGTTGATCTCTAGTTTTATTTTATTATGATGGAATAAGTTATGCTTTATGATTTTAGTCTTTAAAAAGTTTAAAAATTTTTTTCTTTTCCAATATTTCTTTTGAGAAATGTTTCATGTGCAGTTCTGAAAAATTTGTATTGCACTGTTTTTGGGTGATGTGTTATGCATATATAGGTTAGGTTCAATTTGATATATAGTTTAGGTTCTCTAGTTCCTTGTTTTTCTTCTGTCTGATTGTCCTATTTATAAGTAAAAATAGGCCATTGAAGTCTCTTATTATTACTGTGGAACTACTTCTCCCTTTAGTTACGTTAATTTTGCTTCACATATTGAGGATCTCTATATGGGCACATATTGTTATATCCTCCTAGTGAATTAACCTTTTAATCATTATATAATGCCCTTCTTTGTCTCTTGTACCAGTTTTGACATAAAGTCTATTTTGGCTGACATCAGTTCAGCCACCTCTGATGTCTTTCGGTTAACATTTTTAGGGGATATCTTTTTTCATCCCTTCAGTTCAGCCTATGTGTGTCCTTTGAATTAAAATGAGTATTTTCTGGATAATGTGCAGCTGAAGCCAGTTTTAAAAATTTATTCAGCCAGTCTCTGTCTTTTGACTGTGGAGTATAAACACTTACATTTAATGTAATTACTGATAGAAAAGGACTTATATTGCCATTTTGTTAAGTGCTTTCTGTATCTCTTTTAGATTTTTTTGTTCTGTTTGTCTTACTGCCTTCGTTTTTATATAGTTGATTTTTTTTTCCTGAAATAGTTTTATTTCCATTGTGTGTGTCTTCTATACATTCTCTGTGGTTACCGTTGCAATTACAGAAAACACTTTAGATTTATAACATCCTATTTTAAACTAATAACAGCTTAACTTCAATTACATACAGAAATGACTTTTTACAGATCTGCTTCCATGTTGTGTTTTTGATATCCCAGGATACTTTCATCGTATATACTGTGTCTCCATTAACATATATTTAAACCTTGACAAGAGTCTCCTGCTTTCTTTGTTTTCTCAAATCTTCGCCTGTTGTGCTACGGGTCCTCATTCTGCACCCCGTCTCCTTAACGTTCTTGTACTATCAGTAAAGTTTTATGGTGTCTTTATGTGTGTGTACAAAATGAATTCATCCATCTCCTCTTCATGGCCATTTTCAGGTTTTTTCTTAAGGATTGAATTGTAAGAACAGTCTTTCACATATCTCTTGATATGTAGGGTTGTTGAGCATATACCTGGAAATAGAACTTATGGGACATTCAGTTTGATAAATTTCATAGCAAATATTATAGAGACATAAATCTGTTTTCTTCCCATATCATCACACCACCTCCTTTTTAATTGTCTTCCCTTGTTGTCCTGCACCCATAGTATAATTCTCATGTTTAAGTATTAGTCAGTACAATGCTACCTCTCCATTAGTTTCTCTTTTCTTCCAAAGCCAGGATTTTAGCTGTTTCTTGTGCAATTCTATTCCCACAGCTCTGCAAGCACAAACCCTGCTGCTCCATGCTCATTACTCCTTGATCTCCCCTCTTGCCCTTTGTCCTCCTGGGCCTTTCCTAACATATTACTTTGTCCAGATGGACTACCCAGTTACTGACTAGCATATTAATTTTATACTCCCATTATTGCAGAACTCCCTCACCTCCCATGCTACTCTCACTGTGTAAGGGGTAACCTCTACTCATTCCCTTGACCACTGTCTGATAACACTGCGTAAATCAATGTGTGCAGGGGATGATGACTCAGATACCGTTCGTTATTCATGACGGATGGCTGAATAATGCTTTCGGCAACACAGCATTGCAGGGAGCCAAGGCCTGTGGGACGTGACCACCTCAGCATTCCACTGGAGGCTATATGATCAAACAGCAAACTGTTGATCATGAATGCAGGATGTGGGCAAACTCATGACTGCTCCTGCTGACAGAAGGTTTGCTGGAGGCAATCACTTCCTGGTGCCAGGGTTATCTACTGCCATATCTAGAGCCTGTTGTTTGAGGAATGCAGTCTTGCAAGCCTACTCTGGACTGCGCAGCTGACCCCTTCTTCCACCCTCCTTCTCACTATCCCTCTTGCCTAATAAATACAGACGGCCCTTGTCCACTACAGGCAAGGTGCCCCTGACCCCTTCTTCCAAATATACTCTTTTGTCTCTTGTCTTTTATTCCCGCATTCGCCCCCTTTGTTCAGTCGTCCTAGGTCCATGTGGGTTACATAGTGGCACCCCGAACAGCGACAGAATCAGGTGCTCTACACAAAATGGCTCTTGAAGTATTTCTACACTCTTGATATTTGGGTTGACCTGTTATCTGCACTGCTTGTTTGGGAAGTTGTTTTTAAAAAACATGTTTGATCTTGCAAACCCAGGTTCTTGTGTCTTACTTTGTTTGTAAATTGGGTATAGATACATAAATCCTGTGGGCATATTTAGTGTGCTTGTTTGTTAAATAGTGATAATTTACCTAAAGACTTTTTAAACAAGTTAGTGCTGTTAGCTAGCTTAGAATATTGCATGTTTTATAGTACAGACTCACAAATTTGTTTAATAACGTTTATCAACATTGTTTCATGTTTATAATGAGATAGCATATTGGCTTTACCTTAGTCAGCATGACTAGCTATATCAGATACCATAGATAGGGTGGTTTAAACAGCAGAAATGGACTTTTCACAGATCTGGGTGGTGCGAAGTTCAACATGTCAGAGCCAGCCACTTTGGTTCTTGGTGTGGACTTTTTTCTGGTGTGCCATGGCTGACTCTGTGTTCTCATGTGGCAGAGAGATTGTCATGCAAAAAGCAGAAGCTTTTTCACGTTTCTGCTAATTGCATTCCTGAAGTTCTATGCACCATCCTGACCTAATTGCCTTCCAAAGACCACACTTCCAAATACTATCACATTGAGGATGGGGCCTTAACATAGGAATTTTGGCAGACATAAGTCTTTATATCAGAGCAGTCTACATTGTATCTGTAAGTTTTCATTTTGCAGTTTGGTCCAAACGGTGTTGTCTTTTATCTCAGTTCATGCATTTTCCAAGTACAATCTCTGTATCATATATATTTTGTGGCCAATGAACTGGATAATAAAGACAGTGAATAGGACTGGGCACGGTGGCTCATGCCTATAATCCCAGCACTTTGGGAGGCAGAGGTGGGCAGATTGTTTGAGCTTAGGAGTTCCAGACCAGCCTGGGCAACATGGCAAAACCTCATCTCTACCAAAACTACAAAAAAATTAACCGGGCATGATGGCATGCATCTGTGGTCCCAGCTCTCAGGAGGCTGAGGTGGGAGGATCGCTTGAGCCTGTGAGTTGGAGGTTGCAGTGAGGTGGGATCATGCCACTGTACTCCAGCCTGGGTGACAGAGTGAGACTCCATCTCAGCCAAAAGCAAAAAAAGACAATGAATACATAGGGACTTGCTCTATTGTTTGTTACATAGTTGTAGGCATGAAATCATAACTGGGATTTCTGATTTCCTTTCCCAAGTTTTATTCTTTTTTTGAGGCAGTCTCTCTCTGTTGCCCAGGCTGAAGTGCAGTGTCGTGATCTTGGCTGACTGCAACCTACCCCTTACAGGTTTATGTGATTCTTGTGCTTCAGCCTCCTGAGTAGTTGGGATTACAGGCATGCATCATCACGCTTGGCTAATTTTTTATATTTTTAGTAGAGATGAGGTTTCACCATGTTGGCCTGGCTAGTCTCAAACTCTTGGCCTCAAGTGATCTGCCCACCTTGGCCTCTCAAAATGCTGGGATTATAGGTCTGAGCCACCATATCTGTCTCCATTTTTTTTTTTTTTTTTTGAGACTGCTCTGTCGCCCAGGCTGGAGTGCAGTGGCGAAATCTCGGCTCACTGCAACCTCCGCCTCCTGGGTTCCAATGATTCTCCTGTCTCAGGCTCCGGAGTAGCTGGGATTACAGGCACGTGCCACCACACCCGGCTGATTTTTTTTACTTTTAGTACAGACGAGATTTCACCATGTTGGCCAAGCTAGTCTTGAACTCCTGACCTCGTGATCCACCCACCTCGGCCTCCCAAAGTGCTGGGTTTACAGGCTTGAGCCACCGTGCCCGGCTGACCTGTCCCCAATTTTTATTCTTTATTATGTTATATATTTACCTTTCTCTCATCCAAGTACTAACCAGTTCTGACACTGCTTAGTTTCTGAGATCAGACAAGATCAGATGCATTCACGGTGGTATGGCCATAGACATATTTACCTTTCTTTTATCTTTAAAAGCCAGTGATCTCAACATATTTTCTATTTACATACTGCCTCTAGAATATAAGTTCTTGCTTATTATTGATGGAGAATTGTTTAGAATTTCATACTATAGATTTGTATTTTGTGGTTGTTCATTATTTACCTGCTGGTTTTATCACAGGCTATTAGAATGTTTTATTAATTTATTTATATTATGATTATTTATTAGTTAATATTTACCATTACAGTATATCTTGCTGTTGCTTGGCATTCATTTGTATGAAATAAATATATGTAACTTTTTTTCTCTCCTATTATGAGGGAGCCATATGTTTACTGCCAATTGGTGTGTCATTTGGGGTCAGCGATTGCAAAATACTTGTTTTGGTGCTCATATATGTTTGCATAACATGAGTCTTTTGGTCGAAGGATGTTTGAAACTAGGCTTTCCTAAAATTGATTTAAATTACATGTAATCACTTTTTCTTTACTATAGAATTCTATTCATTTTGCATTTCTACAAATAGAAGATCATGGTAGAAAAGTTTCACAACTTGCTAGTGTAAACATTATGTTTAGCGTAGTGTGTTTTCAGTATAAAATAA
Source organism: Pan paniscus (assembly GCF_029289425.2). Lineage (NCBI taxonomy): Eukaryota > Metazoa > Chordata > Mammalia > Primates > Hominidae > Pan > Pan paniscus. The sequence continues at coordinate 58,110,235 of NC_073269.2, read as the reverse complement.
TATTTACCAATAATAGTTATTTTAAAACCCCATGTTCATTATATTTTGCAGGTATCTCTCCTAAATGTGTGATCAAGGAATTACCACCAATACAGAACAGTAACACAGGAGAAAAATTCCAAACAGTGATGTTGGAAGGACATGAAAGCTATGACACTGAAAATTTTTACTTCAGGGAAATCCGGAAAAATCTACAGGAACTTGACTTTCAATGGAAAGATGGTGAAATAAATTATAAAGAAGGGCCGATGACCCATAAAAACAATCTTACTGGTCAAAGAGTTCGACATAGTCAAGGGGACGTAGAAAACAAGCATATGGAAAATCAGCTTATATTAAGGTTTCAGTCCAGTCTGGGTGAATTGCAGAAATTTCAAACTGCAGAGAAAATTTATGGATGTAATCAAATTGAGAGGACAGTTAATAATGGTTTTTTAGCTTCACCACTTCAAAGAATTTTTCCTGGTGTCCCAACCAACATTTCTAGGAAATATGGGAATGATTTTTTGCAACTTTCGTTACCTACACAAGATGAGAAAACACATATTAGGGAAAAACTTTACATAGGTAATGAGTGTGGCAAAGCCTTCAGAGTGTCTTCAAGTCTTATTAATCATCAGATGATACATACTACAGAGAAACCTTACAGATGCAATGAGTCTGGTAAAGCCTTTCATCAGGGCTCACTACTAACAGTACATCAGATAGTCCATACAAGAGGGAAACCATACCAATGTGATGTATGTGGCAGGATCTTCAGACAAAATTCAGATCTTGTAAATCACCGGAGAAGTCACACTGGAGACAAACCCTACATATGTAATGAATGTGGCAAGTCCTTTAGTAAAAGTTCCCACCTTGCAGTTCATCAGAGAATTCATACTGGAGAGAAACCTTACAAATGTAATCGATGTGGGAAGTGCTTTAGTCAAAGTTCCTCTCTTGCAACTCATCAGACAGTTCATACTGGAGACAAACCCTACAAATGTAATGAATGTGGCAAAACCTTTAAACGGAACTCAAGCCTCACTGCACATCATATAATCCATGCAGGAAAGAAACCATATACATGTGATGTATGTGGCAAGGTCTTTTATCAGAATTCACAACTTGTAAGGCACCAGATAATTCATACTGGAGAGACACCTTACAAATGTAATGAATGTGGCAAGGTCTTCTTTCAACGTTCACGTCTTGCAGGGCACCGGAGAATTCATACTGGAGAGAAACCCTACAAATGTAATGAATGTGGCAAGGTCTTCAGTCAACATTCACATCTTGCAGTGCATCAGAGAGTTCATACTGGAGAGAAACCTTACAAATGTAATGAATGTGGCAAAGCCTTTAATTGGGGCTCATTACTAACTGTACATCAGAGAATTCATACCGGAGAGAAACCTTACAAATGTAATGTGTGTGGCAAGGTCTTTAATTACGGTGGATACCTTTCGGTTCATATGAGATGTCATACTGGAGAGAAACCTCTCCATTGTAATAAATGTGGCATGGTCTTCACTTACTATTCATGCCTAGCACGTCATCAAAGAATGCATACCGGAGAGAAACCTTACAAATGTAATGTGTGTGGCAAGGTCTTCATTGACAGTGGAAACCTTTCAATTCATAGGCGAAGTCATACCGGAGAGAAACCTTTCCAGTGTAACGAATGCGGCAAGGTCTTCAGTTACTACTCATGCCTAGCACGTCATCGGAAAATTCATACCGGAGAGAAACCTTATAAATGTAATGATTGTGGCAAAGCCTATACTCAGCGTTCAAGCCTCACTAAACATCTGGTAATTCATACTGGAGAGAACCCTTACCACTGTAATGAATTTGGTGAGGCTTTTATCCAAAGTTCAAAACTTGCAAGATATCACAGAAATCCTACTGGGGAGAAACCACACAAATGTAGTGAATGTGGTAGAACTTTTAGTCATAAAACAAGTCTGGTGTACCATCAGAGAAGACATACTGGAGAGATGCCATACAAATGTATTGAATGTGGGAAAGTCTTTAACTCCACTACAACCCTGGCAAGGCATCGGAGAATTCATACTGGAGAGAAACCTTACAAATGTAATGAATGTGGCAAGGTCTTCCGTTATCGCTCAGGCCTCGCACGTCATTGGAGTATTCATACTGGAGAGAAACCTTACAAATGTAATGAGTGTGGCAAAGCCTTTAGAGTACGTTCAATTCTGCTTAATCATCAGATGATGCATACTGGAGAGAAACCTTATAAATGTAATGAATGTGGTAAAGCTTTTATCGAAAGGTCAAACTTGGTTTACCATCAGAGAAACCATACTGGAGAGAAGCCATACAAATGTATGGAATGTGGCAAGGCGTTTGGGCGGCGGTCTTGCCTCACTAAACACCAACGAATTCATTCTAGTGAAAAACCTTATAAATGTAATGAGTGTGGCAAATCTTACATTAGTCGCTCAGGCCTCACTAAACATCAGATAAAACATGCTGGAGAGAACCTTACAACTAAACTCAATGTGGAAAGGCCGTTAGATGTTGTCCTAACTTCTGGGATCCCCAAATAATTTATACTTACTCATATAGCTTGTATATTTGTCCTTTCCCTTTGAAGTCTCATGTGGAATTGTAATCTCCAGTATTGGAGGTGGGGCCTAGTGGGAGGTGATTGGATGATGGGGGTGGCTTTCTCAAGAAAGTTTTAGTACCATCCCCTTGTTGCTGTCCTTGTGATAGTTCTCATGAGGTCTGGCTCATGCTTGTAATCCCAGCACTTTGGGAGGCTGAGGTGGGCGGATCACTTGAGGTCAGGAGTTCAAGAGCAGCCTGGCCAACATGGTGAAACCCTGTTTCTGCCAAAAATACAAAAATTAGCTGGGCTTCGTGGCGGGTACTGGTAGTACCAGCTACTCGAGAGGCTGAGTCAGGAGAATTGCTCGAACCCTGGAGGCGGAGGTTGCAGTGAGCCGAGATCGCGCCACTGCACTCTAGCCTGGGTGACAGAGTGAGACTCCATCACACACACGCACGCACGAAAGTGAATGGCACCTCCCTCTTGTTTGTTCTTCTGGCCATTTGACATGCCCTTCACCTCCCACCATCATTTTAACCTTCCTGAGGTTTCCCGAGAGGGTGAACAGACATCAGCGCCATGTTTCCTATAAAGCCTGCAAAATTGTGAGTCAATTAAACCTCTTTATACATTACCTAGCCTCAGGTATTTCTGTCTAGCCATGCAATTATGGCCTAATATATTTACACATGGAGTGAATATAGCTAAGTTTTAAGCAAGTGTTCACTAGGCATAAGAATATACATCCTGGAGAGAAATCACAGAAGTGTAGTATATGTGGCAAGAATACTACTTAAAGGTCAAAACTTGTGGATCTATAACTCGAAGTGCAGATATGCTTTACAAATGAAGTGAGGGTGGCAGAAGCTTCACCAGAGTTCAGTCACTACTTGAGAGTTTATATTGGAAAGAAATCATATAAATGTATGTGCTAGAGGCTTCCCCGAGGTGTCTGAACTCACTAGACCTCAGAATATACATCTTTGACAAATGTAATGTGTGTGCTAAGACTTTTTACCCGAACATCCAAATGGAAACATCAGAGTATTCATACTGGAGAACAGTCTTACAAAGGTAACGAATGTGGTAAGCCTTTTTAAAAATCAAATGGGCTGGGTATGGTGGTTCACACCTGTAATCCCAGCACTTTGGGAGGCTGAGGTGGGTGGATCATCTGATGTCAGGAGTTTGAGACTGGCCTGGCCAGCATGGTGAAACCCCATCTCTACTAAAAAATACAAAAATTAGCTGGGCGTAGTGGTGGGCGCCTGTAATCCCGCTACTTGGGAGGCTGAGGCAGAAGAATCACTTGAATCCAGGATGTGGAGGTTGCTGTAAGCCGAGATTGTGCCATTGTACTCCAGCCTGGGTGACAAGAGTGAGACTCTGTCTCAAAAAAATAAAAAAATCAAATGTTCATGTTTTTGGAGTTTGAGAGAATTTATACAGGAAAAAAGTCATATCAGTGTGCTTAACATGGAAGGACCTTTAATCAGTAGTGTGTCTTCAGGCTTTACCAAATTATTCATACTGGATAGAAACCTTGCAAATGTAATTAACGTGGTAAAATTTTAAACCATTTCTCAGCCAGACACGGTGGCTCACGCCTGTAATCGCAGCACTTTGGGAGGCCGAGGCAGGCGGATCACGAGGTCAGGAAATCGAGACCATCCTGGCTAACACGGTGAAACCCCGTCTCTACTAAAAATACAAATAATTAGCCAGGCGTGGTGGCACGTGCCTGTAGTCCCAGCTACTCAGGAGGCTGAGGCATGAGAATTGTTTGAACCCGGGAGGCTGAGCTTGCAGTGAGCCGAGATTGCACCACTGCACTCCAGCCTGGGCGACAGAGCAAGACTCCGTCTCAAAAAAAAAAAAAAAAAAAAAAAATTTCTCAACAGATTCCATGTTAGGTAAATCATACTATGGATAACTAAGTCTGCTTCTCCATCCAGGATTGACCTGGAATGGTACATACAGTAAAATAACCACAAGACAAAATTTGTTAAAACCCCAGGTAATATGTACATCAAAGGATCAAGAGCATGTGTGGAAATGGCCAATTCAGTATATAAAATAATTGTATTCACTTTGACATTTCTTAAAAAGGCTAGTTGACTATTTGTGACCTTCATCCTAAAGTATGAAGTCTTGCCTTTCCTACACATCTTTCATTGTGGTCTCTGGGAATAAATCAGTAAGTTGAGAGGGCCTGCTTCATTAGGTGTGGTTCCTTCATATCCATGTTTTCTGGAAGATTAAGGTCTGTGTGAGTTAAGCAGCATGGAATATGGTGGAGAATGATGTAAATTTACAATGTAAGTCACTGAGTTTGTTGTGTTCAGGGTGTCCTTTGACAAATAGAGTGTTGCTTTGGGATATGGGAAACATATGGAGTATGTTTCACTAACCTAAAAATCTGTGCTCCACCTAGATTTGTACATTCTTTTCACTTCTGTCACTTGTTGCTTCACATGTTTTGCAGCTGGTTTTAAGTGCATACAGACAAGATTCTCAAATCATCTTTGTAAATTGACATTATTATCATGTAACCACCCTGTTGCCCAGGCTGGAGTGCAATAGTAATAAGGTCAACTTTTGGAACCCTTCTGCAAATTTCCTAGGATTTTTAGAGTAGTTTCCTAGCTTTTCCTTACATTGCTGTATATCAGTTATAGAGAAGGGGACCTGCAATAGGACTGGCCATTCGGCTCCTGCTGCTTCCCTACGGGGTAGCAAGGCTGGAGGGAGAGTAGAATATGGTCTTCCCCACTGAGTGTTTGGGGGACTTAGTAGGGTCCCCAGTGTTTGCTCCTGGTTTTAGCCTCAGGAGCACTTGGTAAGGGGGCTATAGGGATGGTCGCTCTTCACCCTTAGAGACAAGTGGCTCTTGTAAAAGGGGGTCATCTGGTTTGGCGCGGTGGCTCATGCCTGTAATCCCAGCACTTTCGGAGGCCGAGGTGGGCAGATCACCGGAGGTTGGGAGTTCGAGACCAGCCTGACCAACATGGAGAAACCCCGTCTCTACTAAAAATACAAAATTAGATGGGCATGGTGGTGTGTGCCTGTAATCCCAGCCACCTGGGAGGCTGAGGCAGGAGAATTGCTTGAACCTGGGAGGTAGAGGTTGCGGTGAGCGGAGATCAAGCCATTGCACTCCAGCCTGGGCGACAAGAGCAAAACTCTGTCTCAAAAAATAAAAAGGTGGGGGGGGATCATCTATAATATCTAATTCTACCTTAGAACTTTCCTTTGGTGGTGGGGGTGGGTTCTGGGAGTTTGACAGATTGTTAGGTTTTGGTATAGGGTCATAAAATCCTGTGCATATGGGATTTCTGACCATTTGCCCTGCCTCTTGCAAAATAGGTCTAATGGCAGGATGGTGTCATAATTAAGGCTACCAAGACTGCCCATTGTTCCAGGCTGGGCAGTTCATAATGGGGGCAGACAATAGTGCAAAAAAAATTTTACATTTTATCTTTAGAGTGTCAGGGTCAAATTGATTTCTGTGATTGAGGATGTAGCCAAGTGTGGAATCAGGTGGAGAGTTGCCCATAGTGGTTTGGAAAAGAGAAGAGGACTTTGAAAAGTGGAGGGCTCATTAGGTGACCCAAATTTTACCTGGGGCATCCCCCCTTTAGGGCCCCAACTTAGTCTGTCAGACATCTCTGACCTTAGATGGGTGCTGGCACCACTTTGGAATGGTTCTCTCCATCACTGAGGACCTGACTTAAAGTTTTTCTATCTCACTTAAAACAACCCTTTAACGCTCTCAACTTAGGCAATAATAAATTCCTTTTCATGACTTCCCTCCACCACCATGCACCACACAGACCACATGCCCGGACCCTCTGACTTGTGTAACCTTTTGTGCATAGCTAGGTGGGTTTTCTGTCCTTTGCCAGTTGAGTGGGAGAAGGGAAGAATTTAGCATAAATAAAAGAAGCATAAGTCACCTGAAACCTGTGAGTTTGCCCTGGACGAGCTGCTGCTGCTAACTGCATCACACATAGGGATCAGGGATTATAACTGAAAAGGACAGAAATGAGTCTTTTCCCCTTCTGGGCAGGGCAGCCATCCCTGTTCACTCCTTGGCCTTCAGAGGATACCAGAGAGTGGCCCCAGTCAGTTCCCCTCAATTACCAACGAGCTACTAGGAAACGGCTGCTGAAAGAATAAAAAAAGGAGAAAAGGAAAATAACTCAGAAAAAGAAAAAAAGGAATAGGACTCAGAAAAACAAAAACGAGGAAAAGGACTCAGGTTCCTCACCTTAACCAAGCGGTGGCAGTTAGGCACTTCCACACGGAAACCTTCCAGTTTCACCAGAGAATGGCCCTGGCCAGAAACTTGCAAGTGTCTTCGTGCTTAGGTGCTGTCCACTGAGGGTCCTCAGTTGGAAAGGAAAAGATGGAGAGAGGAAGATTTCCCTGTATGTAAAAGGGGAAAGGAGAAAAAGAAATCCCAAACTTTGGGCCTACTTTCTCTGCTGGCTAGCTCACCAAAATATGTTACCAGTAGAGGGTCTTGACTGCAAGTTGTTTAGGTTCTTGGCATTTTGAACAAAGAATTGGAAAAAACACCCAGCAAAGCAATGAAAGAATGCAGCATCAAAAGAATGAAAACAGGAATTTATTGAAAATGAAAGTACACTCCGTAGTGTGGGAACAGGCCCAAGCAGTGGCCCAGATACAGAATCTTCTTGGGTCCAAATGACTACTAGAGGTTTCCCATTGGCTGCTTGGTGCTGACCTCATGTAAATAAAATGGTGACCTGCAGTCAGTCAACCAATCAGAGGCTGAAGTAAAGTTACAAAAGTCACACTCCTACGCAAATATCTGATTGGTTGCAAAAAGCAACCAATCAGAGGTACTTTTAATTTCCCATCTGCCAGGCAGAAAAGGTAGAGGTTTGCAAAGGGAATAGTCTCTGGTCCTTTTGTTACTTAGGTGTGGAAAGTTAGGGTTTTCCCATCAATTTAGCTCAAGGACGTTAGCGTGAAACAGCCTTAGGTTTCCTGCCTCCAGACCCTGTTCTCCTGCCTCAGGATCACAGGCTCACGCCACCATGCCTGGCTAATTTTTGTATTTTTTGTAGAGATGAGGTTTCGTCAGGTCGCCCAGACTGGGAGAAATATATTTTAAGGTATAATTAGCATGTTGTGTTTTAAAAATCCTGTTGATATACTTGCACATTAGTAACAGAGCTTTTGCTTCCACATTATACAATTTCAGTTCAGTATCTTGTATCATTCTAATTATTTCACTGAACTTAAAATGTAAGGGACCTTCTACATATTGGTAGAACACATGCTTTGCATCTGTCATTTCTCTGTGTGTGTATATATATATATATATATATAATATAATATATATATATATATATATTTTTTTTTAGACAGAGTCTTGCTCTGTCGCCCAGGCTGGAGTGCAGCGGCGCGATCTCAGCTCACTGCAAGCTCCACCTCTCGGGTTCTTGCCATTCTCCTGCCTCAGCCTCCCAAGTAGCTGGGACTATAGGCGCCCACCACCACGCCTGGCTAATTTTTTTTGTATTTTTAGTAGAGACAGGGTTTCACCATGTTAGCCAGGATGGTCTCGATCTCCTGACCTCGTGCTCTGCCCACCTCGGCCTCCCAAAGTGCTGGGATTACAGGTGTGAGCCACCGCTCCCAGCCTCTCTGTACAAATTTTTTGCCACACAAATCTGAAAATACGACCTCGATTTATGGATCCTCCAAGTTTTTCACTGAAGTACGAGGGAAGAAATGTAAATCTATAAATTGGGTTAAATGATTTCTAGGAAAGTGTATAATAATAATAATTATTATTTTTTTGAGACAGAGTCTCTGTCACCCAGGCTGGAATGAAACTGTGTCTCAAAATAAATAAATAAATAATAGAAATGAAGTTTTGCTATAGTTGAGAAATTATAGAATGCCATGCTTATTATGATAACCTCATATAGAAATTTTTACAGCTTTTTGAAAAATGGCTTTTTTGTTATTCAATTTTTATAGTCTTATAAACATTAATTTTCACAAGACTAGTGTAAAAATATTGTAGACAATTTGTCTAAGCAGTATTTCGGAAGCACTTTCAACAGTTATGTAAAGGGTCCTATTTATGCTTGAAGAAAGGACATGTATAAGGTTTTTAGCATGAGGAAATTAAGTCTTTCTCAACCTAGAAGTCAGGAGTTTCAAGAGTAAACATTCAGTGTTGAATTAAAGAATCTGAATCTATTTTTTGATTGATTACTGACATCTTTTAAGCCACACTATTTGGGCAAGTTGATAATAAAGCCTGAGTGCTCCCTTCTTTGGTATATGCTGGAAGTTCAAGACATGCCTGGGTACCTTTACCCTTGCCCTACTCCTTAACCATAGTCACAACACATTTTCCTGCTCTCACAAGCCACTTTTGAACCAGCTTGGGAAGTCTCCTGCTCTTTCCGGAGTCTCATTATGTAACAAATATTCTCATGATAACTTCACTATGTGACGTCATCAGTCCCAGCATCCAAATCAAAGTGTGGGTGGGGTTCCATTGTGTTCTAGTGGAGTGGCCACAGTGCTAATTAACAAAATATGCTTTGGGTTGAATATATAAAGTTTCTACTTTACCTACCCTGCAGAATACCCCACTATGTATGTTTATTCTTCAGAGGGAACATTAATCTTTTGTTTTCTTTTTTTTTTTTTGAGACGAAGTCTTGCTCTGTGGCCCAGGGCTGGAGTGCAGTGGCATGATCTCGGTTCCCTGTAACCTCTGCCTACCAGGTTCAAGCGATTCTTATGCCTCAGCCTCTTGAGTAGTTGAGATTACAAGTGTGTACAGGTGTGCACCACCACACCTGGCTAAATTTTGTATTTTTAGTAGAGACCGCATTTTGCCATGTTGGCCATGATGGTCTTGAACTACTGACCCCAGGTGATCCACCTGCCTCAGCCTCCCAAAGTGCTGGGATTACAGACATGAGCCACAACCCCGGCCCATTAATCTTTTATTTTAAAAATTTTTTATTATACTTTAAGTTCTAGGGTACATGTGCACAATGTACAGGTTTGTTACATATGTATACATTTGCCATGTTGGTGTGCTGCACCCACTAACTCGTCATTTACATTAGGTATCTCTCCTAATGCTATCCCTCCCCACTCCCCTCACCCCACGACAGGCCCTGGTATGTGATGTTCTCCACCCTGTGTCCAAGTGTTCTCATTGTTCAATTCTCACTTATGAGTGAGAACCTGTGGTGTTTGGCTTTCTGTCCTTGTGATAGTTTGTTCAGAATGATGGTTTCCAGCTTCATCCATGTCCCTACAAAGGATATGAACTCATCCTTTCTTATGGCTGCATAGTATTCCATGGTGTATATGTGCCACATTTTCTTAATCCAGTCTATCACTGATGGACGTTTGGGTTGGTTCCAAGTCTTTGCTATTGTGAATAGTGCCGCGATAAACATACGTGGACATGTGTCTTTATAGCAGCATGACTTATAATCCTTTGGGTATATACCCAGTAATGGGATGGCTGGGTCAAGTGGTATTTCTAGTTCTAGATCCTTGAGGAATCGCCACACTGTCTTCCACAATGGTTGAACTAGTTTACAGTCCCACCAACAGTGTAAAAGTGTTCGTATTTCTCCACATCCTCTCCAGCACCTGTTGTTTCCTGACTTTTTAATGATCACCATTTTAACTGGTGTGAGATGGTATCTCGTTGTTATTGGGGGAACCTGCCCCCAATATTTCAATGTAGTTTCTTTCTATTTTCCATAAGTGTCAGCCGGCTGAGAAATAAAGACAATACAAAGAGAGGAATTTTACAGCTGGGCCTCCAGGGGTGACATCACATATCGGTAGGACTGTGATGCCCGCCTGAGTCTCAGACCAGTAACTTTTTTTTAAGGGTTTCAAAAGGGGAGGGGGAGTAAGAACAGAGAGTAGGTACAAAGATCACATGCTTCAAAGAGCAAAAAGCAGAACCACTGATAAGGGTCTAACAAAGATCACATCTTTCTGAGGGAAAAGGGCAAAGGGCAAAAGTAGAACCACTGATATGGGTCCAACAAAGATCACAGGGCAAAGGGCAAAAGCAGAACCACTGTTAACACAATTATCACAGTGGTCCTGAGGTGACGTACATCCTCAGCTTATGAAGATAACAGGATTAAGATATTAAAGACAGGCATAAGAAATTATAAAAGTATTATTTGAGAACTGATAAATGTCCATATTAAAGTGAAATCTTCACAATTTATGTTCCTTTGCCGCAGCTCCATTTGGTCCCTCTGTTTGGGGTCCCTGACTTCCTGTAACACATTGTGGTTTTGATTTGCATTTTTCTGATGGCCAGTGATGATGAGCATTTTTTCATGTGTCTGTTGGCTGCATAAATGTCTTCTTTTGAGAAGGGTCTGTTCATATCCTTCACCCACTTTTTGATAGGGTTGTTTGATTTTTTCTTGTAAATTTGTTTAAGTTCTTTGTAGATTCTAGATATTAGCCCTTTGTCAGATGGGTAGGTTGTAAAAATTTTCTCCCATTCTGTAGGTTGCCTGTTCACTCTGATGGTAGTCTCTTTTGCTGTGCAGAAGCTCTTTAGTTTAATTAGATCCCATTTGTCAATTTTGGCTTTTGTTGCCATTGCTTTTGGTGTTTTAGTCATGAAGTCCATGCCCATGCCTGTGGCCTGAATGGTATTGCCTAGGTTTTTTTCTAGGGTTTTTATGGTTTTAGGTCTAACATTTAAGTCTTTAATCCATCTTGAATTAATTTTTGTATAAGGTGTAAGGAAGGGATCCAGTTTCAGCTTTCTATATATGGCTAGCCAGTTTTCCCAGCACCATTTATTAAATAGGAAATCCTTTCCCCATTTCTTGTTTTTGTCATGTTTGTCAAAGATCAGATGGTTGTACATGTGTGGTACTATTTCTGGGGGCTCTGTTCTGTTCCATTGGTCTATATCTCTGTTTTGGTACCAGTATCGTGCTCTTTTGGTTACTGTAGCCTTGTAGTATAGTTTGAAGTCAGGTAGTGTGATGCCTCCAGCTTTGTTCTTTGGCTTAGGATTGTCTTGGCAATGTGGGCTCTTTTTTGGTTCCGTATGAACTTTAAAGTAGTTTTTTCCAATTCTGTGAAGAAAGTCATTGGTAGCTTGATGGGGATGGTATTGAATCTATAAATTACTTTGGGCAGTATGGCCATTTTCACGATCTTGATTCTTCCTATCCATGAGCATGGAATGTTCTTCCATTTGTTTGTGTCCTCTTTTATTTCGTTGAGCAGTGGTTTGTAGTTCTCCTTGAAGAGGTCCTTCACATCCCTTATAAGTTGGATTCCTAGGTATTTTATTCTCTTTGTAACAATTATGAATGAGAGTTCACTCATGATTTGGCTGTTTGTCTGTTGTTGGTGTATAGGAATGCTTGTGATTTTTCACATTGATTTTGTATCCTGAGACATTGCTGAAGTTGCTTATCAGCTTAAGGAGATTTTGGGCTGAGACGATGGGATTTCTAAATATACAATCTTGTCATCTGCAAACAGGGACAATTTGACTTCCTCTTTTCCTAATTGAATGCCCTTTATTTCTTTCTCCTGCTTGATTGTCCTGGCCAGAACTTCCAACACTATGTTGAATAGGAGTGGTGAGAGAGGGCATCCCTGTCTTGTGCCAGTTTTCAAAGGGAATGCTTCCAGTTTTTGCCCATTCAGTATGATATTGGCTGTGGGTTTGTCATAAGTAGCTCTTATTATTTTGAGATACGTCCCATCAATACCTAGTTTATTGAGAGTTTTTAGCATGAAGTGCTGTTGAATTTTGTCGAATGCCTTTTTTGCATCTATTGAGATAATCATGTGGTTTTTGCCTTTTGTTCTGTTTATGTGATGGATTATGTTTATTGATTTGTGTATGTTGAACCAGCCTTGCATCCCAGGGATGACACCAACTTGATCTTGGTGGATAAGCTTTTTGATGTATTGCTGGATTCGATTTGCCAGTATTTTATTGAGGATTTTTGCATCGATGTTCATCAGGGATATTGGTTTAAAATTCTATTTTTATGTTGTGTCTCTGCCAGCCTTTGGTATCAGGATGATGCTGGCCTCATAAAATGAGTTAGGGAGGATTCCCTCTTTTTCTATTTATTGGAATAGTTTCAGAATGAATGGTACCAGCTCTTCTTTGTACCTTTGGTAGAATTCAGCTGTAAATCTTTCTGGTCCTGGACTTTTTTTGGTTGGTAGGCTATTAATTATTGCCTCAATTTCAGAGCCTGTTATTGGTCTATTCAGGGATTCAACTTCTTCCTGGTTTAGTGTTGGGAGGGTGTATGTGTCCAGGAATTTATCCATTTCTTCTAGGTTTTCTAGTTTATTTGCGTAGAGGTGTTTATAGTATTCTCTGATGGTAGTTTGTATTTCTGGGGATCGGTGGTGATATCCCCTTTATCATTTTTTATTGTGTCTATTTGATTCTTCTCTCTTTTCTTCTTTATTAGTTTTGCTAGCAGTCTATCAATTTTGTTGATCTTTTCAAAAACCAGCTCCTGGATTCATTGATTTTTTGAAGTGTTTTTTATGTCTGTATCTCTGTCAGTTCTGCTCTGATCTTAGTTATTTCTTGCCTTCTGCTAGCTTTTGAATGTGTTTGCTCTTGCTTCTCTAGTTCTTTTAATTGTGATGTTAGGGTGTCAATTTTAGATCTTTTCTGCTTTCTCTTGTGGGCATTTAGTGCTATAAATTTCCCTCTATACACTGCTTTAACTGTGTCAAGAGATTCTGGTATGTTGTGTCTTTGTTCTCATTGGTTTCAAAGAACATCTTTATTTCTGCCTTCATTTCGTTATGTACCCAGTAGTCATTCAGGAGCAGGTTGTTCAGTTTCCATGTAGTTGAGCGGTTTTGAGTGAGTTTCTTAATCCTGAGCTCTAGTTTGATTGCACTGTGGTCTGAGAGACAGTTTGTTATAAGTTCTGTTCTTTTACATTTGCTGAGGAGTGCTTAACTTCCAACTATGTGGTCAATTTTGGAATAAGTGCAATGTGGTGCTAAGAAAAATGTATATTCTGTTGATTTGAGGTGGAGAGTTCTGTAGATGTCTATTAGGTCCACTTGGTGCAGAGCTGAGTTCAATTCCTGGATATCCTTGTTATCTTTCTGTCTCGTTGATCTGTCTAATGTTTACAGTGGCACGTTAAAGTCTCCCATTATTATTGTGTGGGAGTCTAAGTCTCTTTATAGGTCTCTAAGGACTTGCTTTATGAATCTGGGTGCTCCTGTATTGGGTGCATATATATTTAGGATAGTTAGCTCTTCTTGTTGAATTGATCCCTTTACCATTATGTAATGGCCTTGTCTCTTTTGATCTTTGTTGGTTTAAAGTCTGTTTTCTCAGAGACTAGGATTGCAACCCCTGCTTTTTTTTGTTTTCCATTTGCTTGGTAGATCTTCCTCCATCCCTTTTTTTTTGAGCGTATGTGTGTGTCTGCACATGAGATGGGTCTCCTGAATACAGCACACTGATGGGTCCTGACTCTATCCAATTTGCCAGTCTGTGTCTTTTAATTGGAGCATTTAGCCCATTTACATTTAAGGTTAATATTGTTATGTGTGAATTTGATCCTGTCATTATGATGTTAGCTGGTTATTTTGCTCGTTAGTTGATGTGGTTTCTTCCTAGCATCTATGGTCTTTATAATTTGGCATGTTTTTGTGGTGGCTGGTACCGGTCGTTCCTTTCCATGTTTAGTGCTTCCTTCAGGAACTCTTGTAAGGCAGGCCTGGTGGTGACAAAATCTCTCAGCATTTGCTTGTCTGTAAAGAATTTTATTTTTCCTTCATATAGGAAGCTTAGTTTGGCTGGATATGAAATTCTGGGATGAAAGTTCTTTTCTTTAAGAATGCTGAATATTGGCCCCCACTCTCTTCTGGCTTGTAGGGTTTCTGCTGAGAGATCTGCTGTTAGTCACATGGGCTTCCCTTTGTGGGTAAGCCGACCTTTCTCTCTGGCTGCCTGAAGGGGGCCAGCCCCTCCACAGCCTGTGGGTGTTTCTCGTCAGGTGGGACCAGAGACCAGGAAAAGAAATAAGAGACAGAAACAAAGTATAGAGAAAGAAAAGGGGGCTCCAGGGACTGGCGCTCTGCATATGGAGGACCTGCGCAGCTGGCCCTGGTCTCTGAGTTCCCTCAGTATTTATTGATCATTATCTCTACCATCTCAGAGAGGGGGATGTGGCAGGACAATAGGGTAATAGTGGGGAGAGGGTCAGCAGGAGAACATGTGAACAAAGGTCTCTGTGTCATAAATAAGTTTAAGGAAAGCTGCTGTGCCTTGATGTGCACGAGCACAAACATTTCAGTGCAATAAAGAGCAGTATTGCTGCCAGCATGTCTCACCTGCAGCCCTAAGGTGGTTTTCTCCTATCTCAGTAAACAGAACATACAATCGGGTTTTACACCGAGACATTCTATTCCCAGGGATGAGCAGGAGACAGATGCCTTCCTCTTATCTCAACTGCAAAGAGGCCTTCCTCTTTTACTGATCCTCCTCAGCACAGACCCTTTATGGGTGTTGGGCTGGGGGACAGTCAGGTCTTTCCCTTCCCATGAGGCCATATCTCAGGCTATCACATGGGGAGAAACCTGGGGCAATACCTGGCTTTCCTAGGCAGAGGTCCCTGTGGGCTTGTGCAGTGTATTGTGTCTCTGGGTACTTGAGATTGGAGAATGGTGATGACTTTTACCAAGCATACTGCCTTCAAGCACTTTTTAAACAAAGCACATCCTGCGCAGCCCTAAAACCATTAAACCTTCTGTCAACACAGCACATGTCTCTGCAAGCACAGGGTTGGAGCTAGGGTTACAGATTAACAGCATCTCAAGGCAGAAGAATTTCTCTTAGTATAGAACAAAATGGAGTCTCTTTTGTCTACTTCTTTCTACATAGACAAGTTAACAGTCTGATCTCTCTTTCTTTTCCCCACAGCTGCCCTTATTATTTTTTCCTTCATTTCAACTTTGATGAATTCAAACAGGATACAATTTGGGGAATATATGCTTATAATTTGCACTTGAGCTATTCTGTCTGAGTATGCCCCAGGACATTTTATGGAAATACCATGCAGTGCAATTTCAGACTCTGAGCATCTAAAAACCTGCCTCAGTATGCATGAATATTCAATATATGATTATAGTTCTACATGCCTTTGTATGTATAAGATCCATGGCTTGCATTTGCCTTGATTTTTATGTGTGGTAAAAATAAAAATATAGCAAGTGTATACAAATATTAGGAAATGGGCCAGGTGTTGGAGCTCATGCCTGTAATCCCAGCACTTTCGGAGGCCAAGGCAGGTGGATCACATGAGTTCAGAAGTTTGAGACCAGCATGAACAACATGGTGAAACCATGTCTGTACTAAAAATACAAAAATTAGCTGGGTGTGGTGGTACACCTGTAATCCCAGCTATTTGGGAGGCTGAGGCAGAAGAATTGCTTGAACCCGGGAGACAGAGTTTGCAGCGAGCTGAGATTGCACCACTGCGCACCAACCTGGGTGACAGAGTGAGATGCAGTCTAAAAAAAAACTTATTAAAAAATATATTATATATATGGAAATAAACAATAATTAGGAAATAAGAATTTCTTATTTGTGCTTAGAATACACAGTGAAGTAAACAGAAAAAAAAGAACAACAACAAAAAAGAATACATAGTGAAGTAATTTGAAAAGATTAAATGTTAAGACAGGCATGGTGGCTTATGCCTGTAATCCTGGCACTTTGGAAGGTCGAGGTGGGAGGATTGCTTGAGCCCAAAAGTTCAAGACCAGCCTGGGCAACATGATGAAACATCATCTCCACAAAACATACAAATATCAGCTCTGTTATATGTGAAATAAACAGAGTTTTCCAAAGATCTTTTATAAGATGGGAGAAAGGAGATGAAATAGAAGAGAGACTGACTTGGTCCTTCAGGATTGGAATCTGATAGATGGGACACTAGAGGAAGTTTAATGTAATCTTTTTGGCTATCTAGATCTAGTTTTTAGGCCCTGGCTAGAAGCCAGTTAGTTCCTCTTCTAGAATGGCCAATTAAGTCTACAATGCCGGCCACAGTGAGCTTGTGGTATTTAGCTTGCCCTAATCCTATCCCCATATCCTCAGCTTCAAGGTAGCCTTGAAAAGCAACCACCTTTTAACAACAGTAACAGTGAATATCTGCACCCTAGCAGAATATCTGCACTTGAGGAGGTAGAAATGGCTCTGAAAATGGCAGAAATGGCTCTGAAACACCCAAAAGCCTCCATCCCCACAGAATGTTCACTACTAAGCCTGCTTTGCAGCCTGCTGAATAGGTCTATTCTCATAGTATTTCTCTATTTGGCTTGACTTTATCTATGTGAACACTCCTACCCATAGGGCACTTGTCAAAAAACAATCAGCAGCAATTGTTTAACACTAGAGTGTTTAGGGGAGTGACAGTGTGTGTCTGCGTGATAGATGGAAGTAATAAGAGGGCACAGGGGAAAGGGGCCATACGCATAAGATGATGGAACAGAGAGCCTGGAGGGTGGGGTATAGAGAGTGTAGGGGAAGGGAGAAGGCAGACAGGTAAAAGGAAAAAGAATGTTAAGTGTTGTTCAGCCTCAAGACTGACATGATGAAAGTACCTTTATTGTGCTTTTTGTAAATTAGAATGCATGCTTTATTATTAAAAAAAACAATTGAAAATGTTAAGGACCTTTTCCTCCTTGCTTCTTATAAGAAACCATCATAAGACATAACTTGTAATAATTCTGTAGAAATATACATACATAAAGATATATGTATATATATATTTTAAAATAGTATGTTTTTATTGCAAAATATTCATTAGTGTCATCATATCATAGCCAGATCTACAACCCCAGAGTAATTCCCATGGTTATGTTACATGGCAAAAAGGACTCTGCATTGTAATTAAGTTTATTAATCAGCTGACTTTAGCATTGGGAGATTATTCTGGATTGCCCAAGCACTTAAGAATAGGAGAAACCGGAGAGATGCAGCAGCAATAGTCAGTGGTTTCAAATATGAAAGGGATTTGACATACTATTGTTGGCTTTAAAGATAGGAAGTCGTGGGGGCAAGGAAACTCTCTAAAGGAAATTAATCTGGCAACAACCTAAATAATTCTAGAAAAGGATTCTTTTCCAGAGTCAAGAACAGAGCCAGGTGGTTCTTCTCTTCTAAAGACATTTCCATGGGCCAGTTCCACCGCAAGCTTCTCAGAGAGAATATGTTCTGCCGTACGGACACCGAACGTCCCCTAAGATGGCCGCCCCCATGGTGCTCTCCCCTAAGGGCTCTGGCTCCGTTACCTGCAACGCACCGCTCGCCTATTTTTTGTTCTAGTCCCTCTTGCTTCAGTTTTTACACGGCTTCTAAAACGCTTCGCATTTACAATAGTGATTGAGGGGCCCAGAGGTGACTTTAATTCTCCATTGAGCTGAGACGTCACAGCCATCATAACCGCTAAAAAGGGATGCCGCGCCTTTGTGGTAATTATGGGTTCTGGCCTTTGAGAAGTTTGCGCCGTTCACTGTCCCCTGCGAGGAGAAGACCAACTTATTTCTGTTCCCTGTCTGTTCAGAGGACTTTACCCCCACGCCGTGTCTGCCTGTGTGAACTCAAGCCTCTGATAAGCTCTCCATTTTCTGCCAGGGCTGAGGTGTCTGGAAATCGGACAGTTTAAGAGGCCTCCGTCCACCGCGTCTCCTGGCCGCTGTGCCTTCTGTACGTCACGTACTCAAAGATGGCCGCCCCCAGAGCGGCGAGGCGACGCCGGCGCGGACGCGTCTCCTCCTGAGGAAAAGCCGGAAGGCCGCATTCCGCTCTCCATGGAAACGCGGCTGACCGTCTCTGGAGGTTTAGAGGGGGAGGGAGTTGGGCGAGGGGCCCAGAAGTGGAAGAAGTTTAGGGAAGTAAGTTCAGCTTTTAAGAGGTCGCGGCGATTCCAAGGAGAGTCAGGTCAGTGTGTGGGTCAGGGCGTGGAAACGTGGTGGGAGGGAGCTTTCTGAGGGCGTCTGCGTTGTTGGTGGCGCTCTGTGGTGGAGGTAGCGCGGGGGTTGGGGGAGGCGGGGGCGGGTGTTTCCTTTTGGAGGGGAGCTGGTAGGAGTCCCTGGTGGGTGTCTGTGATAGGATATCTTTGGGGTCCCTCATGGAGGGTCTGGTGGTCAGTGATTAAAGGCCTGAATAGATCAACGACCAAGAGTACCGAAGTCAGGGATTGTGGTCCTCGCGGGTCACTCCCCAGTGGGGCTCAGTGATTGAGAATCGATGGGGTGGCTTTTGTCAACGAATGTGACGTCTGTTTCACATTCTGGATTAATCTGAGGCTCAGTGATCGATGAATCATTAAGGGAATCCAGTGTACGTGTGTGTCTACTCCAGGTTTTCGTATTTTATCTGGCGGGGTGGTGGTCTTTTGTGTAGAGACAAGTGAAAGCTGAAGTCTTTTCACAAGAGCCCTGGCGGGTGTGTGTGTGTGTGTGTGTGTGTGTGTGTGTGTGTGTGTGTGTGTGTGTGTGTGTGTGTGTTGAGCTCAAACTTTGGCTGCTGGAACAGACTTGATGAACGTTAACATTTCCTAAAAGTTTCAGGTCCGAGTACCTCCTCCACGATGAGTTTTCTAATCCTCTGGCTTTCCACAACAACCCATGCTCTTGAACCTGCAGAAAATGAAAGTTTTTTGGGGGTGAAGGGGAGCGGATGAATAAGCTTTCTATTTAACATTATGTTTTTAAATTACTGCGCACAAATTAACAAGAGCCTATTTTTATCCTTCCTCTTGCAAATGTACTGCATATTTTTATGGGTGTTTCAGGTTTTGTATGTTAGTATATAAAGGCGGCTATTTTCCCAGTATTTATATTTTTGAATTGTTTTCTAAATTTGTATTTATAACTCGTATTCCTTTTCTCTGTCTCCCTCTTTTTTTCTATGTGTTTCTTGTTCTTCATATTGAAGTGTGTATATAAACACTTTTTTTTTTTTTTTTTTGAGATGGAGTCTTGCTTTTGTCGCCCAGGCTTGAGTGCAATGGCTGGGCTCACTGCAAACTTCGCCTCCTGCGTTCAAGCCATTCTCCTGCCTCAGTCTCCGAGTAGCTGGGATTACAGGTGCCTGCCACCATGCCTGGCTAATTTTTTCTATTTTTAGTAGAGACAGTGTTTCACCATATTGACAAGGCTGGTCTCGAACTCCTGACGTCAGGTGATCTGCCCATCTCGGTCTCCCAAAGTGCTGGGATTACAGGTGTGAGCCATCATGCCTGGCCGTATATAAACACTTTTAAATATATATAAAGAATTTTAAAGAGGTGTGAGGGTAACATTGTATAAAGGAAAAAATGTAGTTTCTCACCATCCATATGGCCTGATTTAAAAAACTGATGTGAGAATTACCTACTGCTTAGGCATGATGCTATGTGGATTCTCCTTTGTGACCTCCCCTTTCATCTTCATGTTACTTCCACACTTCACCAAAGAAAGGCATTTGGCCTACATTGAGGGTCTTGTGTTTTCATTGGTTTGAGAGAACCAAATAAAGAGACAAATATTCAGGGCCACGTGTTAAGGTGAATGTACCCCTGAAAGTTGTTTTGCTCTTCAGTCCACAGGTCCTGGCTACCCTGGGAAGAGACAAGAAGTAAATGAAGAAAGAGGAAGATTCCAGGACCTAGATATGATTTCTGTGGACACCCTTCACTGGTGACTGAAGTTTCTAAATAGAAATTTAAGGCAGATCCAGAGGAGACAAAGACAGAGTATCCCAGGTGCTGGCCATTTCCCACAACAGAAGAAAATGATCAATGCCCAGGTGACTTTTTCTCTATTTTATTCTCTCCTTTATTCCATAGTGGATTTGTAGAGACCCGTAAGAAATCATTTCGGAATCTAGAGAGAAATAAACTTTAAATCTAACTCCAACATCATGGCAAAGTAAGATCAGGAATATAGTGTTATGTGATTCCTACAAAATGACTGATGTTGGAAAATAATGCCTGACTAGAAGATCCTTTCCATTACCTTAGCTCTCAATTTGCATCTGATGTCTCTGACAGCCAGTACAAGAAAGTCACGCTAAGTTATACAGTGACTGTGGGGAGAAAGCAGACAGGTTCCTCAGGAGATTATTATTTCATGGCACTTAGATCTCAAGAAAAATTTGCTATTCTTCCCAGAGGTGATATGGTGAACAGTGTTTTGAACTAGCTTTCTAATAAAGGCAGAAGATTTCTTACTGCTGTTTATTACAGGGTTCCTCAGAGACTCCTATGGAAATAGACCAGGCAAACTCAGTGGAAACAGTTTTTTCAGGGGACGAAAGCAAGGCCACACACTCAAGTCTTGCGTGTCTGTGTGAGCTTATTTAGGAATAAAATCTAAGTGACCTAGGAAAATGGAAGGTGTGCATAGCTTCCATTTTCCTGAACAGGTGGCTGAACTGGCATTAACTGCAGATTTGGCATTAGGGAGTTGTCTGATAAGATCTTGAGTCATTGGGTGCCACGTTTGATAACTCACCTCATCTCAGAATATACAGTATCCTTCTGCATTTTCACCTCCAATTCTTGCATACTTATATTGCTTTTATTTTTTGTAATTACATAAATTACTCATGGATTCCAAAGGGAAAAAATTCTTTTTTTTTTTTTTTGGTTTTTGTTTTTTGAGATGGAATCTCATTCTGTTGCCCAAGCTGGAGTGCAGTGCGTGATCTTGGCTCACTGCAACCTCTGCATCCCGGGTTGAAGGGATTCTTCTGCCTCAGCTTCCTGAGTAGCTGGGATTACAGGTGTGCACCTGCATGCCTGGCTAGTTTTTGTGTTTTTAGTAGAGATGGGGTTTTGCCATGTTGGCCATGCTGGTCTCGAACTCCTGACCTCAGGTGATCCACTCGCCTCGGCCTCCCAAAGTGCTGGGATTACAGGTGTGAGCCACTGCACCTGGCCCCACAGGGAAATAAATTCTGATGATGAAGTACACACTGGTTAAAAAAGTAAATTTCCAGGCCGGGCACAGTGGCTCACGCCTGTAATCCCAGCACTTTGGGAGGCTGAGGCAGGCGGGTCACCTGAGGTCGGGAGTTCAAGACCAGCCTGACCAACATGGAGAAACCCTATCTCTACTGAAAACACAAAATTAGCTGGGTGTGGTGGCGCATGCCTGTAATCCCAGCTACTGAGGAGACTGAGACAGGAGAATCGCTTGAACCCGGGAGGTGGAGGTTGTGGTGAGCCGAGATCACGACATTGCACTCCAGCCTGGGCAACACGAGCAAAACTCCATCTCAAAAAAAAAAAAAAAAAGTAAAAATAGATTCCCCCTTCATAACTTTCTTCCTAATCCTCTTGTACTGCTTCAACAAATGTTTGGTAGCACGTACTTGCTGTCACTGAAATGTGTGCATCTCTGTATGTATGTGTATTTATAAATCTATGTGTTTTATGTATGTGTCTGCATATATAAACACATTTATTATGACTTCTTTTGCTTCAGTGGAATCACATTCCACCTGTTGGTCACCTTAGATCAAGCTTGTACAACCCGTGGCCTGTGGGCTGCATGCAGCTCAGGATGGCTTTGAATGTGGCCCAACACAAATTTGTAAATTTTCTTATAATGAGAATTTTTTGCATTTTTTTTCCAGCTATCGTTAGTGTTAGTGTATTTTATGCGTGGCCCAATGCATTTCTTCTTCCAGTGTGGCCCAGGGAAGCCAAAAGATTGGACACCCCTGCTTTAGATAGTATAGTTTTAGAATATAAAGGAATAATCACTGCAATTAATTGAAGAATATTGACCGTATAAAATTCCATTTGTCTAAAGTCATACATGAAAACATTGTTAAACTATGTAAAGTATTTAGATGAGTGCCTGCCACATAGAAACTGATACATGGAGTCCTTTGTGCCTTAAATCTTTGCCAATACTTAAAAATATGACATTATCAAATTATACAATTTTCAATGATCCAATATTCTTTTGTCTTATTTTGCATTTTCCTCATCACAGGTGACGTTGAAAGCCTTCTTGTGTGTTTCTTGGCCAACTGGATTTTTTTCTCTTGTGAAATGCCTGACTTTATGATTTTTACATTAAAAAAACTTTTTTCTTACTGGCTAATGAGTTGCTTATATCTACTATATATTGATCTTTTGTTTATTGCAAAGTTTTTTTTACCCTGTCATTTTTCTTTCAGCTTTGTTTGTGATCTGTTTTTCAATGTAGAAATTAAATTTTTTTTCTCATAAAATTTTTCCCTTTTTTTTCCCTTTATGGCTTTGAACATTAATATATTTCATATTTGCTTCTGCTTCCACAGGTTCTTTTGCTTTCTGGCAAGGACTTTAAACAGGAAAAACTTATTTTTGAGTATGAAATTAGGTAGAAACCTACATTTTTTTTTCTAACAGATTTATTTCTCGTGTGCCTCAAGTTCCTACTACCATGTGATTATAAGTCATGTTGAGACAGGAGAGTGGCAGTTTAGTTGACAAGAGGGTCTCAATTTATTTTCCAGTGGCATTCAGGGCTAGGCCATACCATACAATTTGCCCAATTGCCGCAGAATCAAGACATTGAAGACATTATTCTGCCCTTTTCTTGCTTCTTTTGTTTCTGTGGAAGTCAGTTGTTAGGACATTTTATCTTTCTTTTGATGGTAATGCATCTTTTCCTTCTATTAACAGTTGTTTGCATAATGTTATATGTGCATCTGATGTTCAGTAGTTTCAGTCTGATGTGTCTAGATGCAGATTTTCTGCTTGGCTTTGTTGATTTATTAAATTTGAGTTATAGGATATTTAATCAGTTCTGAAAATTTCTCAGTCAGATATTTGGAAATTCCTTCTCTTATTTGAATATAATATTTCAAAAACTGTGTATAGGCATATGTTAGGCCTCACTCTGTCTTCCATATTTAGTAAACTCTCCTTCATACTTTCCGTCACTTTGTGTCTCTGCTTCATTTTTCAGTTATTTTAATTTTTTGAGATAGGGTCTCACTCTGTCACCCAGGCTGGAGTACAGTAGCATGATCACAGCTCACTGCAGCCTCAACTTCCTGGGCTCCAGCGATCCTCCCACCTCACCCTCCCAAGTAGCTGGGATCACAGGCGTGTGCCACCGCACTTGGCTAATTTTTGTCTTTTTGGTAGAGATAGGATTTCACCATGTTTCACAGGCTGGTCTTGAACTCCTGAGCTCAAGCTGTCCACCTGCCTCAGCCTCCCAAAGTGCTGGGATTACAGGTGTGAGCCACCATACCTGGCCCTGTTATTTTTTTTACTGTGAATTCCAACTCACTAATTATCTCTTCAGTGTATTTAATATAACCTGTTAATAGACACACATACCTGTGACTGTATACGTATATATACATAAACGTATATTTATATGTATCTGTGCATACATATATATTTAATATATGTTTCCAAGAATAAGTTTTCCCAATTTGGTTACTCTTTAATAGTTTCTCATGTTTTCTATACATTTCTTTTTTTAAATCCATTTAATAATTAAACATGAATGTAGTGTCCTGTGGTTCTAGCATCTGAAGTCTCTCCATGTCCTATGCTAGTATTAGCTGGGAAGGCTTACAGTGAATGAAACAATTTATATCAGATATCTAGATGTCAGTAGCATATACTTTCTTGACTGGTCAATAGATACCAAAATTAAAATTTATACATAAAACCTGCTTTTACTGAGAGGATTTGATATAAAACCTTAATTTTTGTTGAGCAAATGGGGCACTGTACAATTATAGAATACTTGGAGATTCTCTGGCAATATTAAAAAATACAATAGACTTAGAGATGGATGCAGTCTATATGGTTAATGTGAGCGGGACAACTTTCCTTCACATTCTTTTCATGTCAGTAAAAGATAAACACTTCCTATTAAGCAAGGCTCTGTTTTCTTACAGGAATTGCTGACACTGGAGGATGTTACTGTGGAGTTCACCTGGGAGGAGTGGCAGCTCCTGGGCCCTTTTCAGAAGGATTTGTACCGGGATGTGATGTTGGAGATCTACAGCAACCTGCTATCAATGGGTGAGGACAGCTGCTCTGTGTCACCTGGAGGGTGCACAGTCTGTGGCCTTTGCTTTCTCAGTTGCTTACCCTTGGAAGTTACTGCAGTGCTCTGAATATTAGATTTTTGGCACATCCTCTGGCTTCTGATAAAAGGATATACAGTCACCCCTCAGTGTCCAAGAGGGATTGGTTTCACAACTTTCCATGGATATGAAATCCACAGATGCTCAAGTCTCATATAAAATGGCATTGTATTTGCATATAACCTACACACACCTCCTCCTGAATACTTTAAATCATCTCCAAATTATGCCTGATACTTAATACAATGTAAATGCTATGTACATCGTTGTTATACTATATGTTTTAATTTTTTTTTTTATTGTTTTTTTTTTTTCTTTAGAGACAGTGTCTCGGTCTTTCGCTTAGGCTGGAATGTAGTGGTGCCTTCATGGCTTGCTGCAGCGTTGAACTGGGTTCAAGTGTTCCTCCTGCCTCAGCCTCCTGAGGAACTATGCCTACAGGTGCAAACCACCATGCTTGGCTAATTTTTTTTTTTTTGTAGAGATGGAGTCTGTGTTGCCCAGGCTGGTCTCCCACTCCTGGCTTCAAATGTTGGTTTCATGTCAGCCTCCCATAGTGCTTGGATTATAGGCAAGAGCCACTGCACTTTGTATTTTTTTTATTGTATTTTTTTATTGTTTTTTAAAAAATATTTTCAATCCATGGTTGGTTGAATCCCTGGATGTGAAATTTTCAGATATTAAGGTCCGACTGTAATCTGCCCTTTCCTGAGAGAGAAGCCTCTACTTTCAGATGTGAAAACTGTCTAGTTACTTAAATGCAACATTCTCTCACATTACATACCCCAGCCCAATCCAGTGTGTCTGTCTTCTATCATTTCCCATAAACAGGTTATCAAGTCAGCAAACCAGATGCACTCTCCAAGTTGGAACGAGGAGAAGAACCATGGACAATGGAAGATGAAAGGCACAGTCGAATCTGTCCAGGTACGTGAGAAGCAGCAAGATGCGTAAGTCATATTATAGTCAGTGAAAGAAGGCTGTATGGGTGTCTGAGGACACAGAAGCAGTGCCTACGTTAGGAATGGGAATCATTTTCCCTCCACAAAAAACCCTTCCCATCTTATTTTAAGGTTGCATTCTCCTTTAGTACCATACATCTGTCCTGGTGTTGTATTGAATGTCCTCTACCTATGGAGTTCTCTTCTTAAAAGTCTCTACTATTTTTGTTTACTGTTTACCTAGAAAGGACTGTTTTATGTCCTACATCAGTTCTAGACCAAACCAGGTCATAACTTATGTCTGTCTCAGAGTACTTCCTTTGTACATTTGATTTCTGCTTTTCCTTTAGTTCATCTTAGACAGTAGCATTGTATTCATTTCCCTAATGTGTTTTTCCCATTATAGATTTGTTTTTTCAACAGCTTAGATAATTTACATACCATACAATTTTCCAATTTAAAGTTTATTTTTCAGTGCTTTGTAGTGTATGAACAGTTATGTAACCATCACCATAGTCAATTTTGGAAGATTTTCAAAGTATCACTTAAAAAAAAAAAATTGTTTCCAAGCCCCCAGCCCTAGGCAATCACTAATCTACTTTCTTTTTCTTTTCTTTTTTTTTTTTTTTTGAGATGGAGTCTCACTCTGTCACCCAGGCTGGAGTGCGATGGTGTGATCTCAGCTCACTGCAACCTCCACCTCCCGGGTTCAAGCGATTCTCCTGCCTCAGGCTCCCAAGTAGCTGGGATTACAGGCACGCACCATCATGCCCAGCTAATTTTTGTGTTTTTGTAGAGACAGGGTTTCACCATGTTGGCCAGTTTGGTCTCGTACTCCTGACCTCGTGACCCACCTGCCTCGGCCTCCCAAAGTGCTGGGATTACAGGTGTGAGCCACCGTGCCTGGCCTCTACTTTTTATCTCTATAGATTTGCCTGTTCTGGACATTTTATATAAATAGAATCATGAAATATATGGTCTTTTGTGTCTGGCTTCTTTCATTTAGCATAATGTTTTTGAAATTCTTCCATTCTTTAGCATGTATCAGTGCTTAATTTCTTTTTATTGTTGAATAATATTCCATTGTATGGATATACCACATTTTATTTATCAATTCATCTATTGCATTGACATTTGGGTTATTTCTACTTTTTGGCTTTTATGAATCATGCTGCTATGAACGTTCATGTACAACTTTTTTAGGAACGTATGTTTTCATTTTTCTTGCCTTCACCTAGGAGTAGAATTGCCAGGTCATTTGTAGTCCAGGAGGGGGTGCAAGTACAGTACTTCTGGTCCTCCTCTCACTGTGGATGTTACATCTCTTCCCAGCCACACAGTGTGTGACAGTACAGAGTATTGACAACTAGGGAAGTTCACTTGAGCCTTTGGTGGCCAGAGTTTTGATTAGGTTTCAGTCACATACAGTCCACATGGCTGACTTTTAGTCTTCAGCCTCTCCTGGAAGTCAGGCTAATACCTAGAGTGTCCAGTTTTTCCAAAGGCTGGAAGTGATATGGCATGGGCCAAAGCCCCTATCACAAATCATATTGTTAAACTGTCCAGTGGCTAAAGCCACCAGGCAAACAAAGACACTCCTATGGGCCAGGACATTCCAGGGGCCTAGAGATCATTTCCTAATAGCTAAGAACAAATGCTAGATCTCTCTTTGGATGAGGTTAGAGCTAGATCCTCACTACACAGAAGATTACCATAAAAATTAACAATAAAGGGGTTAATTAAGGAATACAGAGAACATAGAGCATATGGCAGGATAGTCAGAATTGCAGCAAGAGTATGATGTGCACAAGGCATATCTAGATTTTGAATTAGGAAGATGGTGACATGAATTAAGAATGAAGGCATGGGTCAGGTGCGGTGGCTCATGCCTGTAATCCCAGCACTTTGGGAGGCCTAGGTGGGGGGATCACCTGAGGTCGGGAGTTTGAGACCAGCCTCACCAACATGGAGAATCCCCGTCTCTACTAAAAATACAAAATTAGCCGGGCATGGTGGCTCATGCTTGTAATCCCAGCTACTCAGGAAGGCTGAGGCAGGAGAATCGCTTGAACCCGGGAGGCAGAGGTTGTGGTGAGCCAAGATTGTGCCATTGCACTCCAGCCTGGGCAACAAGAGCACAACTCCATCTCAAAAAAAAGAATGAAGGCATGAAATAGGAATTGTGCAAGGCCATGGGCCTGACTATCAAAAGATTGGCCTCAAGTTGGCCAAATACAGGTCAGTGATAGAAGCTGCTTGTTGGAGAAATCGTGGAGCAGAAACATGGTAATATTCATGGTAATGTAAACTTTTTTTTATCAAGATGACTTTTGATTGTATATATGAGTAATTGAGGTAGCATGGTTGAGGGTTGGTTAATTTTATATTTTTGTCTTTTCATAAAATATCTTGCTAGTCTGACCTTTCACTTGGATGACAGCAGTGTAGCAATAATAAGAAACAGCTAAATATCTTAAGAAAAACTGAAGGTGAAGATGCCACAACCTTTGTCTAGAAGAAGTTTATCCTTTAGTACAACTTAACTGATGCTGAGACATAAATGTAGCTTACTGAAGTAGATGTTATTGGTGGCAGATGAGGAAACAGTGTATCAGGGACATTGAAATGGGAAAAATTGGATATGACCTTTTTTTTTTTTTTTTTTTTAAGGTAGAGTCTCACTTTGTTGCTCAGGCTGGAGTGCAGTGGCACGATTTCGGCTCACTGCAGCCTCGACCTCCTGGGCTCAAGCGATCCTCCCACCTCAACATCCCAAGTAGCTGAAACTACAGGCGCATGTCACCATGCATGCCTGGCTAATTTTTGTATTTTGTGTTTCACCATGTTGCCCAGGCTGGTCTGGAACTCCAGAGCTCAAGTGATCTGCCCACCTTGACCTCCTAAAGTGCTGGGATTACAGGTGTGAGCCACCGTGCCTGGCCTTGATATGACTTTTCTACTGCATGCAGAATGTGATTGAAGAAAATGACAGTTTTCATATCCCATGCAGCAGCACATTTTCTTCTGAAGGCAACTACATGGTACACTGGCCAGTTGCAAAATTCGCTATCATTGTTTTCCTGTTTCATAATTAATGGAACATATGATAACGCAACACAGCTAAACCAAAGGGTGGAGTGTTGACTATAGGAGTTGTTCATTAAACGTGATGGATGTTTTTGGAAAGTTAGATGGTAGTCTACAGATTGAAGAGGGGCAAATTTAGTAACAATTACCACACAAGAGTCTATCTCAGTTGACTTAATTTCAACAGATGGAGATTTCCAATTCTTACTTGCCAGGCAACATGTATGTGAATGTATTTATTCTATATATCTCAGTAAGCATATTACCCTGATCTTTGTATTCACAGTTTGGTTCCTCTAACAGGGCTTAAATAATCCCAAAACCAAATGTTGGAATGTCTACAACCTTGGTTCTGTACCTTCATCTTTCATTCTACATGTCTTCTCAACATGGTATCCTGGCTCAGTGCCTTGGCTCACACCTATAGTCCCAGCACTTTGGGAAGCAGAGGTGGGCAGATCACTTGAGCCCAAGAGTTCAAGACCAGCTTGGGCAATATGGCAAGACTCCATCTCTACAAACAATACAAAAATCAATCAGGCGTGGTTGCATGTGCCTGTAGTCCTGGCTACTCAGGAGGCTGAGGTGGGAGAATTGCTTGAGCCTAGGAGGTGGAGGTTGCAGTGATGCAAGATTGTGCCACTGCATGCCAGCCTGGGTGACAGTGAGACCCTGTCTCAAAAAAAAAAAAAGTCATTCAGTCCTTTTTTCTCAAATAATATGTATGTACTGATTATTTCCATGCTGCCTTCTCCATTTATACCTCCAACCAGATTCTTGATGTCTGTGTTACATATTTGATAACCATTTCAAAGTGTGTTTCACAGTATATACTTTACATGTGCTGGACTGCAGTAATATTTGCCATCTCATTATCAGATGCTGTCATCTACCCAGTGGCTCAAGCCATATAGTTAGTAATCTTTGAGCCCTCACTTTCCTCACTCTCCCCATTGAATTCATCATTTAACCTTGTCTTTTCTTTATACAAAAATATCCTGCTTTTCTCCAACTCTCATCATCTACACTGCTCCATCAAACCACACTTAACATCACCAACTCCCTTCTTTTTTTGTTCCTTCTTATTGTTTTTCCTAATTAGAATTCAGCATGAGTGAAAAGAAGGCATATTTTGTATATCCCAAATGCCAGCAGAGTGCCTTGTCCATAGGAGTCATTTAACAAATAACTAGTGGAGTGAATAAATACAACCCTCAGAATTGTCAATCAGTTGCCTTTTCCACCTTTGTGGTCTGGTGTCTCCCAAAATTTTGTGGAATGGTGTTCCTCCAAGCCCTGTTGTTTGCTTGTAATAATGACTTGCTTGTATTTTACTGTGTCCGCATGTTTTGCAAGGTCCTGTTTAGAAAGCTGTCAAATCGATATAGATTGTCAACTGCCTCACCTTATTTGCACACAGACTGCTTTTAATTTTTGGTTTGTTTATATTATTATGTTTTTACCAAAGTGTATACATGAAGTTGCTTTTATACTATTATTGTAGTATTGTCATTAAATAGCAATATTTAAAAACACCTGGCCAGGTATGGTAGCTCATGCCTGTAATCCCAGCATTTTGAGAGGCCGACGTAGGGGGATCACTGGAGGTCAGGAGTTCAAGACCAGCCTGGCCAACATATTGAAACCCTGTCTCTACTAAAAATACAAAAATTAGCTAGGCATGATGGCACATGCCTGTAATCCCAGCTACTTGGGAGGCTGAGGCAGGAGAATTGGTTGAACCCAGGAGGCGGAGGTTGCAGTGAGCTGAGATCATACCACTGCACTCCAGCCTGGGTAACAGAGCGAGACTCTGTCTCAAAAAATAATAATAATAAACAAAATAAAACACCAAGGATTTTTTTTTCTAAGAAAACAGTTTTATCCCCAACAAGATTATAAAAGGATTCATTGTTCTCTTCTTTCCTAGAAAACAACAAAGTTGATGATCATCTGCAGGATCACTTGGAAAATCAAAGGATGCTGAAGAGTGTGGAACAATACCATGAACATAATGCATTTGGAAATACTGCCTCTCAAACCAAAAGCCTTTGTCTTTTCAGGGAAAATCATGATACATTTGAGTTATATATAAAAACTTTGAAGTCAAATTTAAGTTTAGTCAACCAGAACAAAAGCTGTGAAATTAACAACTCTACTAAATTTAGTGGAGATGGGAAATCATTTCTTCATGGTAACTATGAAGAACTTTATTCTGCAGCTAAATTCTCTGTAAGTACAAAAGCCAATAGCACTAAATCCCAAGTCAGTAAGCATCAGAGAACTCATGAAATAGAAAAAAACCACATATGCAGTGAATGTGGGAAAGCGTTTGTCAAGAAGTCTCAGCTCACTGATCATGAGAGAGTTCATACAGGAGAAAAACCTTATGGATGTACTTTGTGTGCAAAAGTGTTCTCCAGAAAGTCCAGGCTAAATGAACATCAAAGAATTCATAAAAGAGAGAAATCTTTTATATGCAGTGAATGTGGAAAAGTCTTCACCATGAAGAGCCGTCTGATTGAACATCAGCGAACTCATACTGGAGAGAAACCCTACATATGCAATGAATGTGGAAAAGGCTTCCCAGGCAAGCGTAATCTCATTGTACATCAGCGAAATCATACTGGAGAGAAATCCTATATATGTAGTGAATGTGGAAAAGGCTTCACTGGGAAGAGCATGCTTATTATACATCAGCGAACTCATACAGGAGAGAAGCCCTACATCTGTAGTGAATGTGGGAAAGGCTTCACCACAAAACACTATGTCATCATACATCAACGAAATCATACAGGAGAGAAACCATATATATGCAATGAATGTGGGAAAGGCTTCACCATGAAGAGCCGTATGATCGAACATCAACGAACTCATACAGGAGAGAAACCCTACATATGCAATGAATGTGGAAAAGGCTTTCCCAGGAAGAGTAATCTTATTGTACATCAGAGAAATCATACAGTAGAGAAGTCATATCTATGTAGTGAATGTGGAAAAGGTTTTACTGTGAAAAGCATGCTCATCATACATCAGCGAACTCATACTGGAGAGAAGCCCTACACATGCAGTGAATGTGGGAAAGGCTTCCCCTTGAAGAGTCGGCTGATTGTACATCAGCGAACTCATACTGGAGAGAAACCTTACAGGTGCAGTGAATGTGGGAAAGGTTTCATTGTGAATAGCGGACTGATGTTACATCAGCGAACTCATACTGGAGAGAAACCGTACATATGCAATGAATGTGGAAAAGGTTTTGCCTTTAAGAGCAATCTTGTTGTACACCAGCGAACTCATACTGGAGAGAAACCCTTTATGTGCAGTGAATGTGGAAAAGGCTTCACCATGAAACGCTATCTCATTGTACATCAGCAAATTCATACAGAAGAGAAATCTTGTATATGTAGTGAATGTGGAAGAGGCTTTGCCAAGGAAACTGAGCTTGCTTTACATAAGCAAGTTCATACTGGAGAAAAACCTTATGGATGTAATGAATGTGGTAAAGGCTTCACTATGAAGAGCCGTCTAATTGTTCATCAACGAACTCATACAGGAGAGAAACCCTTTGTATGCAGTGAATGTAGAAAAGCCTTCTCCTCAAAGAGAAATCTCATTGTACATCAGCGAACTCATAATGGAAACAAACCCTAACAATGCAATGGACATGTTCATGCCTTTGGGAAGAAAATCTGTCTTGTACAACATCAGAGATTTCACAGTATAGATTTTCTACATGTGTACTGAGTATGAAAAATCATATTTCAAAATCCAGTGTTATTCACTAGGATGAATGCTATCAATGTCAGAAAGGCTTCAACATGAATTCAGGCTCTGAATTCTTTGATGTACCAATGTATAGAAAATTACTCATCTGAGAGAGAGTCTGTGGATTGGGGGTAACCTTTCATTTGTCAACCTTCATTAAAATTATGACAACGTCCACATGACAAATGTGTAAGGTACATAGTCCTTTTGCAGAGAATCTGAACTGATTACATACAAACAAATTCATGCAGAGAGAAAACCACGTTAGTAATGTGAACTGATTAAACAGCAGTGTGCTCCTAGCATATATGCATATAGGCAGTGTAGAGCAGCCTGTTGCTAGATTTTCACCCTTGGAAGACAATGCAATTTGCAGGAGCGAATTTTAATGAATGCAGAGAATGCACTAGTGCCTTCAGTGATTAATTACCTCATATTTTATGTCACAATAAACATGTAGGAAATAAACTTGATACATCCAATGCAGAAAAGTCTTGAAAATTTTCTAAGTAACTATGTCTTGAAAAGTATTTACTGAGATAAATCTTACAAAGGAGGAGGCTAGGAAAGCCTTCTATGGGAAGAAAGACCCTATCTCTTCAGTGATCATAATAGATCATCAGTGAACTTACACATACTAGCAGCATTATCATGGGAAAGCCTTTGCCCAGAAATAAAATCTTAACAGTTGGCAGATATATTTCATACTGGAGAAAAAGTTTCAGATGGCAGTGAATACACTAGGATTTCAGTGATACATGCTGCCTCATCATCATTACTTCATACAGAAATAAAACTTATATGAAGGGTAACTTTAAAAAGGATCAGGAAATTCATGAAGTAAAAAAGTCTCATGAAAATGATACATAATGCCGGGCACGGTGGCTTGCACCTGTAATCCCAGCACTTTGGGAGGCCAAGGTGGGTGGATCACTTGAGGTCGGGAGTTCGAGACCAGCCTGATCAACATGGTGAAACCCCCCTCTCTACTAAAAATACAAAATTAGCCGAGCATGGTGGCTCATGCTTGTAATCCCAGCTACTGTGGAGGCTAAGCTGGAGAATCACTTGAACCTGGGAGGCAGAGGTTTCAGTGAGCCAAGATTGCACCATTGCATTCCAGCCTGGGCAACAAGAGCGAAACTCTGCCTCAAAAAAAAAAAACAAAAACCATATTTGAGGACTGTCACAAATCTAAACTCATGATACACTTGATATCTATTCTGTGACAGCATACCTTGCATCATATTATCAATGATTCCATAATTGTAAAGCGGGCTGTTCTTATCACTGATTAAATTTTAATCCTATATATAACACAGGTGTTTTCTGTGCCAACCTGGTGTTATTTATTAGTTCTTACATATTATAGGCCCCAAATTTATTTTTTTCAATTTACTGATAAATGTAATTCAGTATATTTGGATGTGTTTATCCAAGTTACTAGGTACCATTATGTAGTTTACAAAAATGCCTTAAATGTTATTTTTCTAAAATTTGTTTTGAAATAATTCTAGATTCACAAGAGATTACAAAATATACAAAAGTTTCCTGAGTATTCTTTGCTTAGCATCATCAATGTTATCTTACATAACCATAATAATAAAAACCACGGAGTTCTGCTCTTGTTGCCCAGGCTGGAGTGTAATAGCACGATCTTGGCTCACTGCAACCCTGCCTCCCAGGTTCAAGAGATTTTCCTGCCTCAGCCTCCTAAGTAGCTGGGATTACAGGCACCCACGACCACACTCGACTAATTTTTGTATTTTTAGTAGAGACGGGGTTTCACTATGTTGGCCAGGCTGGCCTTGAACTCTCGATCCCGGGCGGTCCACCCACCTCAGCCTCCCAAAGTGCTGGGATTACAGGCATGAGCCACCACGCCTGGCCTCCTCTTGCTACCTCTTTATACTCACACTGTCCTCCCAATATGACCCATGGTAGCCACTGATCCCATTACCCTAATTTTGTTATTTCAAGAATGCTATTAAAATGGAATCGTAAGGTACGCAAGCTTTGAGATAGGGCTTTGTTCACTCAGCAAATTACCCTTAAGATCTCTCCAAGTTGTTAGGTGTCTAAATAGTTTTAATTTTTGTTACTGAGTTAGTATTCTTTTAAATGGATGCACCAGGGTTTGTGTATCCATTCACTGTTGATGGATATTTGGGTTGTTTCCAGTGTTTTGCTGTTATAAATAAAGATGCTGTGACTATTTGTGTACCCAATATTGTGTGAACATTAAGTTTTTATATATTTGGGATAGACACTGGGGGCATGACTGCTGGCGAATATGGTAAATGTGTTTAACTTTATAAGAAATGGCCAAACTCTTTCCCAGAGTGGCTGTACTAGTTTACATTCCCACCACCAATGTGTAAGCATTCCATGCCCTTTCTAGCTCTTGGCATTGCCAGTGTGTTTTAGCTTTCCTATTAGGTGTGTGGTGGTATATGATCATGGCCTCAACTTACACACCCCTAACACAAAATGATATTAAGCATCTCTACATCCACTGAGAACCATATCAAGTAAAATTGTAACTTTTGCTTCCAACCAGCAAACCCAATGTTTAAAACTCAAAAGAATATTATATTTTATAACATATTTACCCTTTCTGTTCCTTTTTCTTCATTCCTGATGTAATATTTCCTTTAGTTATTTCCTTTTTGTGCGAACTTCCTTAATCATTTCTCTTTGAGC
The DNA here is from genome assembly GCF_029289425.2 of Pan paniscus. Taxonomy (NCBI): domain Eukaryota; kingdom Metazoa; phylum Chordata; class Mammalia; order Primates; family Hominidae; genus Pan; species Pan paniscus. The sequence continues at coordinate 58,075,002 of NC_073269.2, read as the reverse complement.
AGGCCTGGTGGCAAAAAATTATTAGTTTCCCTAGAAACAGGGTTCCTGTTTTCTCTATCCAGAGTTATTTCCCTTGATCTAATGAGATTTAATCCAGTTTATAAATGGTGAGTTCTCTTTATAAAAGTAATAGACATTTGCCATATAGTATTGTGGCAGAATTCAATCCCTGACTCCATATTGAGTAATTTACTTCTTTGAAAATATTTTTTGAGCTTCTACACCATGGCAGGCATGTTGTAGGCAATGGAGACACATCAATGAACAAAACAGGCAAAGTGCTGGCTTTGATATGACATACAGTCTGGTGAAGGAGACTGAGTAAGATAAATACAAAATCGAATTCAGTTAAGTGCTAGGAAGAAATATAAAGCCTGGTAAGTTCATAGATTGTAACCTGAGTTATTTTAGGAAGAGTTTTCAGGATAGGCTTTTCTGTGCAGATATAATTTGAACCAAAGCCTAAATATACTGTGGGGACACAGCCATCATATTTTTAAGTCCAGAACACTATAGAACTTTCTAAGTGTTTTCTTTGGGGTTCCTGCCTCAGCATTCTCTGAGAAGCTTGTAAAAGAAGGCAAATTCTTGAGTCACTCCCCAGACATTCCAAGCTAGAATTTTTGGGGATGGGGTTCGGACTCTGCATTTATAAAAAGAGCCTTCTTAAATTTGAACATCTCTGCCCTAAATTGTGGATTGGTGCTCCCATCACCATTCCCACACTGTAACAGGATGGATTCAGGGCAGATTGTCTCCAGCAATGAATCAGACAAAAGTGCTCCACCAACCAGGCCCTTGAATCACCTTCCTTGTCCCGTGAATCAGCACAGCCTGCCACGGCAAAGTTGTATCAGCCCACTCCTGGAAATGATCAGTGAAGGTCCCATCATGGGCTGCTCATAGTCCTGTGGACCAGGTGCTAAACTTACCTACCAGAGATTAACATTCCAGATGAACGGGGCTGAAATTTAATCCTGGATGGAATATGTTATAACACTCAAGAAATACGAACATGAAATTCTTATTCTCTAGAAATTACAAAACGTAAGTAAAATGAAGAAATTTTAAGTCACCATAATTGTACGGAACAGTCAAATATTGTTAGTATATTCTCCAGAATTTTTCAAATGCATGAGTATATTTATTTTCTGAAAGAAAACAGCCTATTTTGCATTTATCATGCCATGAACTTATACATCATCATACCTATTTTCTAAGATCAACATGTTTTATAATATATTCATGATTATGGTACAAAGATAGTAAAATTAAGTATAAATTGGGAATTTTTTCAAGTAAAAACATGGCATTCTCTACCTATGAACACAAACAATATTAATTCAAACTAAATGTCTTGTTTAACCAATCACAATTTTCCAAAAGATGTTTATGATTTCTTCCAATAACAAGACCATAAAATATATACTATCCTGCAGATCATTTTTTTGTCCTCTGACAAAGTTTTCTTTTTTATAAAACAATTGTAGCATATTCTTTTAAATTGATATATACTCTTACAGTTCAGCAGATGTTCCATAATTTACCAAAGTATTCATCTCTCATTGTAATTCCCTTTTTTTGTAAATTACAAAAGTTGTGGTTAATATTAAGACAGATTTGCCTAAATAGCTTTTAGAATTGCTGTGTCAAAGAAAACGAAAAAATTAAATTGGCTCTAGGTTGCCTTCCAAAAATACAATATTTACTTAAATCTTCTACAGTTACAACGCCAACATCTGCAAAAATAGAACTAATATTTTTTAAGTGTGACTTTTTTAAAAATCTGGAAACATTGCAAAGTAGGATGATCGCATTCTAATAATTTCATATTCTTAAGTGCCCCACTGTCATCTTCCTGTACTTCTGGAAGGAAACATGTAGATATTAACACGGTTGCACCTTCACCTCCTCATCCCCTTCCCCACTGGCAGTGGTTTTAATAGCAAGCCCCATGTGGGTATTAGCATTTAATGGAGCATCACTCCTGTTCTCGGCTTCGTCCATTCAGTCAGAGTCTAATCTAACCCACAAAAGCCTTACCCAGCCCACAACCCCCGCCCTATCCCCAAATCTAACACTTTCAGTGACCACTGGTTTTGGCAACTCTGTGACCGCTTCCTGGCCAGCACCGTGACTTCTTCAAACCTTGTTTATTTTTCCAAATTGTCCTGGATATGAGCATCTTCTCTGCCGTACGGCTGCTGCCTTCCTCTAAGATGGCCGTGCCCATGGTGCTCCAGCTAAGGCTCCACTCTCAGCTATAATGGGCACAAAGGGCGCCGCCATCTTTTTTCCACAGCAGGCTGAATAGAATGCCACTGCGCCGTGTTGGCCTTGGCTGGGCACCCGACTCTTGAGTGTCCCTTGCAACGAAGAGAGAAAGGCACTGAGGTGACTAAGAGTGATTCCCACAGCCATTATGGCCGCTCCTGTCAGAAACGCTGCGATGGGCGCAGCCCTGTGACCTCATAGAGCGGCGCCCGCAGTCTGAACTCGCGATCCCGGGCAGGCTCCGTGGTCCTCGCCTCACTTCACGGTCTTTACCGCTCAGCTTCCCGGAGGCCGCGCAGGAGCGCGTCTGAATAGGAAGCGTTTTCGGACGTGGATGCGGCGTTTTGTCGCTGCCAGTGGTGTCTGGAGAGGTTCGGGCTCGGGTGAGTCGAGTTCTGGGCATGGACTCGCGGCCTGTGGGTCTGCGTACCGATGGTGCGTGGAGCGTCCTGATTGGGGCTGTATTTGAACGCAGTCGCTGAGGAAGCGGGGCGTTAATGACGGGTCCTTTGGCTGTAGGGATGAAGAGTCTGAGGAAATCAGCGACGAGTCCGACTCTGTCTGGGTTTGGGGCCCTTGTGAGTCACTTGGCTTGTGGGGCTCAGTGATTGGGAACTGGAATGAGAAGTTTGTACCCGTGAACGCGGGGGCCTCGTTCAGGGTCGCGATTTAATGTGGGGCTCAGCCTTAGAGATGTCTGGGTTGGGGAGATATCCTCTCGATTTCCTAGACGTGTTTGGGGTTTCATATGGGATTTAATATAGGGCTGAGTCACGGAGAAGCCTGGTAGGGACTGTCAGTGTGTGAGGAGGTCCAGGGCCCCTTGATAATTGGTTGAAACCTTGAATGCGGGGACAGACTTGAAGGTTGCATTTCCCGTGCTCAAATCCACTTCCCTCCATCAAGTTCAAGTCCGTCCCCGCGGGCCGTACCAAAAACTTTTTTGTCTTTCCACATCGCCACTCTTCTCATAGGGAGACAGAGATCTGTGACGTAAAATTCATGACGTCATTTCATAAGCTGTTTAAGTTTTGTAGAGTCAGCAGTGATAGTGTTACATCTTACATTCCTGATTGTCACTGCTGCTGTGCACTTACCTTAAAGGACCCTAATATTTCTAACAGTTCCTTTATTTGGTGCCTCGGAGGCTTTTACACCCTGGGGCAATAAAATAAGGTTCTAAATGTGTGAAAGCTATGCCTTTCTTTAGACACAAGGTAACTTGTGTCTTTTTTCCTTGATCACTCTAATTAATGGGTATCAATTTTATTGATCTTTTCAGTCACTTTTCGTATTCTTCGTTGGGCGCTTTTTAAAAAAATGTGTTTCTGTTTTTTTTTTTCCACCGATTTCCACTTTCCTCTTTTTCAGTCAAATTGGTTTGTGTTTTAATTGCTCCTCGTTTTGTAGTTTTTCAGTTTGGACAATGAGTAATCATTTGAGGGTGTTTTCTGATACAGGTTTTTTTTTTCTTTTCTGATTTAAAGTTATTTTTTTAAAACAACTCCTTTAGGGACAGCTAATTAATGTTTATGTTGTGTTTTTGTTTCCAGTCAGTTCAAAATATTGTCCAATTTCCCATGTGATTTTCTTTTTCCTCTCTCTCTCCTTTTTTGAGACAGGGTCTTACTCTCGCCCTTGCTGGAGTGCGATGGCGCTGTCTCCGCTCCCACCTCCTGGGTTCAAGTGATTCTTCCATCTTGGCCTCCTGAATAGCTGGGATTACAGGCGGGGCCACCATGCCTGGCTAATTTTTTGTATTTTTAGTAGACGCGGGGTTTCACCATGTTGGCCAGTCTGGTCTGGAACTTCGGGCCTCAAGTGATCCACCCATCTCAGCCTCCCAAAGTGCTGGAATTACAGGTGTGAGCCACACCGTGCCTGGCTCATGATTTTCTTTTTAACCATGGTTATTCAGATCTGTGCTATTTTATTTCCAAATATTTGGATATTTTCTAAATTTCATTCTGATATTGATTTATAATTAAATTGTTGTGGTTGGAAAATATATTTAGAATTTATTGACACTTGTTTTATATCCCAGCATATCCCAGTAAAACAGGCCTTCCTCTTTTACTAATCCTCCTCAGCACAGACCCTTTACGGGTGTTGGGCTGGGGGACGGTCAGGTCTTTCCCTTCCCATGAGGCCCTATCTCAGGCTATCACATGGGATATTATCTTTCTTGAAGAATATAACATGTGCTCTTGAAAAAAATGTATATTTTACTGCTGTTGAGTGCAGTGTTAAATGTTCGTTAAGTCTAGTTAGTTGATAATGTTGTTCAAGTTTTCGGTATCCTTGCTGAGTTTCTATTTGTTTTCTTTATTATTGCAAGTAGGGTGATGTAGTCTTCAATTATTATTGTTGAATTGTCTAATCCTCTCTCATTCTGTTTTGCTTCATACGTTTTTAAATTATCATATTCTTATATATACACCCTTATATTATTATTGCCAGCCATTGTAACCATTGTTGCCACTCACCTAGGCCTTGGTGTCCAGAGTTTTATTGGATATCAGTTAACATACACACAATTGACTGCCTATGAGGCTGACTTCAATCTCCAGCTCCTCCAGATATCAAACTAATACCACGTGGTCCAAGGCCTCCCACAGTAAATCACATTATTAGGATAGACAATTTGGCATGGCTTAAATTGCCCTGATAACCAAAGACAGTTTTATCAAGCAGCGTATTCCAAAGGCTTAGAGTTTGCCTCATAGGAACTGTGGGCAAAGGACAAAGCTCTCTTGGGTAAAGTTACTCCTTTAGCGCATAATGTGAAATGAGACAGTTCTTGTGATTTGCTTAGTACATTGGTCTTGACATGAGGTATGTATACCCAAAGAGCTTACAGAGACTTTCGAACCAGTACATGGGCACACATGGTTTTTAAAGACATTCTTGGAGCCTTCCATGTGTTCTCTTTCCTAAAATTGATCTGTCTGATAATTCACCTTGAAGGGGGCCACCCCTCCACAACCTGTGGGTGTTTCTTGTCAGGTGGGATGAGAGACTGAGAAAAGAAATAAGAGACAAAGTATAGAGAAAGAAAAGTGGGCCCAGGAGACCAGCACTCAGCATACGGAGGACCCCACGCCGGCACTGGTCTCTGAGTTCCCTCAGTATTTATTGATCACTATCTCTACCACCTCGGAGAGGGGGATGTGGCAGGACAATAAGGTAATAGTGGGGAGAGGGTCAGCAGGAAAACATGTGAACAAAGGTCTCTGTGTCATAAATAAGTTTAAGGAAATGTGCTGTGCCTTGATGTGCACATTTCGCACACAAACATTTCGGTACAATAAAGAGCAGTATTGCTGCCCGCATGTCTCACCTCCAGCCCTAAGGCGGTTTTCTCCTATCTCAGTAAATAGAACAGACAATGGGGTTTTACACGGAGACATTCCATTCCCAGGGACGAGGAGGAGACAGATGCCTTCCTCTTATCTCAACTGCAAAGAGGCCTTCCTCTTTTACTGATCCTCCTCAGCAGAGACCCTTTACAGGTGTTGGGGTAGGGGACGGTCAGGTCTTTCCCTTCCCACGAGGCCATATCTCAGGCTATCACATGGGGAGAAACCTTGGACAATACCTGGTTTTCCTAGGCAGAGGTCCCTGCGGCCTTCCGCAGTGTATTGTGTCTCTGGGTAGTTGAGATTAGAGAATGGTGATGACTTTTACCAAGCATACTGCCTTCAAGCGCGTTTTTAACAAAGCACATCCTGCACAGCCCTAAATCCATTAAACCTTGAGTCAACACAGCACATGTCTCTGCTAGCACAGGGTTGGAGCTAGGGTTACAGATTAACAGCATCTCAAGGCAGAAGAATTTTTCTTAGTACAGAACAAAATGGAGTCTCTTATGTCTACTTCTTTCTGCATAGACACAGTAACAGTCTGATCTCTCTTTTCCCCAGACACCTGCCTCTGAGGCATTGTGCTGTGCTGGTTCTGCTTTCCCACCTTCTCTGTAATAGTCATGCCACTTCTACTTCACAAAAGAAAGGCATAGATTTCACACATTTAGAACCATGAAAACCTCTGAGGCAGCAAATAAAGGAACTGTTAGAAATATTAGGGTCTTTTATTTAAGGTAAGTGCAGAGCAGCAGTGACAATGTCTGGACCCAGGGTTAATGTACACTTAAAGCCATTTTGTTTATCAGTCCTCAGGTCCTGGCTCCCAGAAGCAAAATAACTCAAGTGAAGCAATGAAGGAAGAAGAAGGAGGTTGCTGGCCTTGGATATCATAATTTCTGGGGACAACTTTAAGTGGACACTAATATTTCTGACTAGGAAAACTTCAAAAACTTCATGGCAAATGCAGAAGAGACAAAGACGTATAGTCCATGTTATCCACTATTTTCTGAGCACAGAAGAAAATGATCAAGACCCAGGTGATATTTTCCCTTTGATTTTTTGATAGATTTATGGTGGCCTGAAGAAGTCAGTTGAACTTAAGGAAGTATATACTGGATAATTGTGTTCTAGGGAGAAATTAACTTACATTGCTTTTGGGAGTAGAGGTGGGGGTTCATTCTGCCTTAAGAAGTAGATTCTGGATCGCTTGAGCTCAGGAGTTCAAGACCAGCCTGGGCAACATGGTGAAACCCCGTCTCTACAAAAAATACAAAAATTAGCTGGGTGTGGTGGTGCACACCTGTAGTCCCAGCTACTCGGGAGGCTAAGGTGGGAGAATTGCTAGAGCTCAGGAGGACGAGCCTACAGTGAGCCATGTTTGCACCACTGCACTCCAACCTGGGTGACAAAGTAAGACCCTGTCTCAAAAAGAAGGAAAAAAAAGTAGACTCAATATGAAAGAATCCATGCTTTGTTGGTAGTTCAACTTTTGACCATTACAGTGATACATGAATCATCACTCAAGAAGGAACTATGGTTGTCATTTTAATGTACATACTCCAGACCATTTTTGGAATATTGGCATTCTTTGCATGCTGGTGCCTGCCAACCAACTTTTTTTAAATTACTAATTTATTTATTTATTTATTTTGAGACAGAGTCTTGCTCTGTTGCCCAGGCTGGAGTGCAGTGGCGCAGTCTTGGCTCACTGCAAGCTCTGCCTCCCAGGTTCACGCCATTCTCTTGCCTCAGCCTCCCAAGTAGTTGGCAGGAGACAGATGCCTTCCTCTTATCTCAACTGCAAAAAGGCCTTCCTCTTTTTCTAATCCTCCTCAGCACAGACCCTTTATGGGTATCCCCCGGTGTCACGCTGGGGGACGGTCAGGTCTTTCCCTTCCCACGAGGCCATATCTCAGGCTATCACTTGGGAAGAAACCTTGGACAATACCTGGCTTTCCTAGGCAGAGGCCCCTGTGGCCTTCTGCAGTGTGTTGTGTCCCTGGGTACTTGAGATTAGAGAATGGTGACGACTTTTAACAAGCATACTGCCTTCAAGTGCTTTTTTAACAAAGGACATTCTGCATAGCCCTAAATCCATTAAACCTTGAGTCAACACAGCACATATTTCTGCCAGCACAGGGTTGGGGCTACGGTTACAGATTAACAGCATCTCAAGGCAGAAGAATTTCTCTTAGTACAGAACAAAATGAAGTCTCTTATGTCTACTTCTTTCTACATAGACACAGTAACAGTCTGATCTCTCTTTCTTTTCCCCACATCTGACACCAGATATGTGGGGTTTTTCCCACACATCAATTCAATTCTCCATACCTATTAGGTATTCTAAAATTTACTCAATTCTGACACTAATTGCCTAGACTTAGGACAGACTCCACAGGTTGAGGGCTCAGTCCCACAATACTGCCCCCCTGAAAAGTGCTGGGTCCCCAGGTTACTCATAACTTCTTTTGGACTTGGCTACCAATTGGATGTCCCCACAACCCCCTTCTCAGATCTATTCATCTGCTAGAAGGCTCAAAAAATGCAGGAAGACAGTTTACTTACTAGATTACTGGCTTATTATGAAAGGGTACAACTCAGGAATGGCCAGTTGGAAAAGATGCATAGGTCAGGTAATGGGGAAGGGCCTCAGGGCTTCCATGCCCTTTCTGGGTATTCTACCCTCCCAGGACTACCCTATGTTCAGCAGCCTGGAAGCTCTCAACCTCATCCTTTTATTGTTTTGGTGGGTTTATTACATAGGCATAATTTATTAATTCATTAACTATTGGTGGTAAGCTCAATTTCCATCACCTCTCCCTTCCACAGAGGTCAGGGGTTGGTTGGAGAGGTGAGACTGAAAGTTCCAACTGTCTATCACAAGGTTGGTTCCCCTGGCAACCAGCTCCCTTCCTGAGGCCATGGAAGAGCCCCAGGCACCAGTCATCTCAATAGCATATAAAAGACACTTCAGCAATTCCAAAGATTTGGAGGGCAGAGACCAAATGTATATTTATTTTTCACAGTCTGGTATATAGAAAGTGACACGGATAAGAAGTATATTTGGTCATTGTTCCCAGTTCATGGCACAGTATGCTTAAAACCCTTGGAATTTCTTCCTGAGAAATAGGTGTGTCTTTTGTTATTCATAAGGAAACCCTGTGATACACCTGAATTTCTGCTCATGAGGTGACTACTGATGAGACCTCTAGATAGTGTCAGGATGAGACTGGTCCCCAGAAAGACCAAGCAATTAGAGGATTGGAACTGAAAGGAGGAATGGACTGGAGAGTAAGTTCTATAAAAACTCTTGAACAGGCCGGGCATGGGGGCTCGCGCCTGTAATCCTGAGCGGATCATGAGGTCAAGAGATCGAGACCATCCTGGCCTACATGGTGAAAGCCCGTCTCTACTAAAAATACAAAAATTAGCTGGGTGTGGTGGCACGTGCCTATAGTCCCAGCTACTCAGGAGGCTGAGGCAGGAGAATCCCTTGAACCCGGGAGGTGGAGGTTGCAGTGAACTGAGATCGTGCCACTGTGCTCCAGCCTGGGTGACAGAGCGATACTCCATCTCAAAAAAAAAAAAAAGTTGTATTTATTATTATTATTATTTTGAGACAGAGTCTCGCTCTGTCGCCCAGGCTGTGAGTTTTTTTCTTTTTTCTTTTTTTTTTTTTTTTTGAGATGGCGTCTCGCTCTGATGCCCAGGCTGGCGGGCACTGGCATGATCTTGGCTCACTGCAAGCTCCGCCTCCGGATTCATGCCATTCTCCTGCCTCAGCCTCCCGAGTAGCTGGGACTACAGGCACCCACCACCACGCCCGGCTAATTTTTTGTACTCTTGAACAAGCTTCAGGTTTGTGAACATACCAGGGTGCTGGGAGGATGCCACACCCAGAGAGGAATGGAAGCTTGGCACACCCTCTTCCATATCTTGCCCTATGCATTTCTTCAGTCTGGCTGTTCCTCAGTTATATCCTCTATTATTAACTAGGTACCATAGGTAAAGTGTTTCCTGAGTTCTATGAGCTGTTCTAGTAAATTATCAAACCTGAGGAGGGGTTTGTGGGAGCCCCTAATTTATAGCCAGTTAGTCAGAAATACCGGTAGCCCAGGACTTGTGACTGGCATCTTAAGAGGAGGCAGTCTTTTTTTTTTTTTTTTTTAATTATATATTCTCCAATTTAAAAATTTTAATTGAAAAGTAAACTTTAATGTCGAAAATGCAAACTTGGGGAGGGCAGAAAGATCACACACAAGGCTGTCACTTCACACTTGGAGGGTCGCACAGCAGCCGCGCAAAGGCGCTCCTCACTTCCCAGACGTTGCGGGGGCCAGGCAGAGGCACTCCTCACTTCCTAGATGGCGGCGGTGGTGTGGGGCAGCCGGGCAGAGGTGCTCCTCACTTCCCAGATGGTGGGCGGCTAGGCAGAGGCGCTCCTCACTTCCCAGACAGTGGGGCGGCCGGGCAGAGGAACTCAAGAGGAGGCAGTCTTGTAGGATTGAACCCTTAAATCTGTGGATTCTGACAAAGATAGTGTCAGAATTGAATTGAATTGTTGGACGTCTAGTTTATGTTTAGATAATTGGAGAATTGGTTGTTAGTGTTGGAAAACACTGCACAAAAACATTCAGTGCTGCAAATCTTGCCAACACTTACTATGTTATCAAATTGTGTATTTTCCATGATCTAGATGATCCAGTATTATTTTGCCTTATTTTGCATTTTCCCATTCACCAGTGAGGTTCAGATCCTTCTCATCTCTTTGTTGTTTCTTTGGATTATTTATTCTGTCATAAAGTGTCTTTAGTCTTTGTTCATTTAATTTTTTTGTGGTCTTACTGATTTATAATTGTTTATCTTGACTGGATATTGATTCTTTTATATGTTGCAAATATTTTTCTAGAGTCTTACTTCTCTTTTAGCTTGTTCAAAATATTTTTTCCCATGCAGAAGTCATTTTTTTTAAAGCCTTTTACTTATATCATGAACATGTTTTCATTTATTCCTTTTTTTTTTTCTTTATTTGAGACAGGGACTCGCTCTCTTCCCCAGGATGGAGTGCAGTAGCACAATTATGGCTCACTGCAGCCTCAACCACCATCTGCCTGCCTTAGCCTCCTGAATAGCTGAGACCACAGGCATCCACTACCACACCCAGCTAATTTTTTGTTCTTTGTAGAGAATAGAGACAGAGTCTCACTATGTTGCTTAGGTTGGTCTCAAACTCCTGGGCTCAAACTCTCCTCTGGAAGTACTGTAATTACAGATGTGTGCCCCACTCCTGGCCTCATAAGGTCTTCTTAAGTTTACATCTTATATTCATTGTCTATTAATACCTAAGAAATTACTCCAAAATGTAGTGACTTGAAACAACACTTAAAAAAAAAAATCTCACACTTTCTGTGGCTCAGGAATAAGGGCATGGCTTACCTGGCTACTTTGATTCACAGTCTCTCATGGGGGTTGTCGTCAAGGTGTTAGCTGGGTTGGAATCTGATCTGAAGGCTGAAATGGGGAAAGATGCAGTTCTAAGCTCACTTATGTGGTTGTTGGGAGGATTCATTTCCAGAATGAGAAATGAGGCAGTTTAGTTGAGGTCCTCAGTTTCTACCTGTCTGTTTGTCAAAGCCCACCTTTAGTTTTTTGTCACATGCACCTCCCCTATGTGCCAAATTGTTTAATCAAAGCTAGAAAATGACAGATTCTGCTAGCAAGATGGAAGTCATATAGAGTGTAATCTTAAAGTGGCATCTTGTCATTTTTGCTGTATTCTTTTCTTTAGAAACAAGCTTTTAGGCCACTTCATACTCAGGAGGATGGTACTGCACAGGGGCAGGAACACCTAGAGTGTAATAAAGAATTTGGCTAGCCTTTGTTTTCGTTCCTGGGAGGTAACCTCTAAACCCTTGTAATTACCCAAGTTATGAGTGTCTCTGTCATTCATGGTGGGCCACTCATATTTGATAGTTTATATCTGTATGTATAGTGGTGACTCATAGTGGATCCCTAGATAATTTATGGCAATGACATGACTGGATAGGGGCTGCCCATGCCAAAAAGAGCACTAAGTGATTAGAGAGTTGTGGCTTTGAGCCATGTAATACCAGTCAGGAAGGGGAGGGAACTGGAGACTGAACTCAGCTACATGGGCAATGCTTCAATAAACTGTGCCTACATCATGAAGTCTCAATAAAATCTCTGGACATCAGAGTTTAGGTGCGCCTCGCTGGCTGGCAAGTACTCTTGAATATTGTTACACAATGTAGTCAGGAAGATGTAATGCCACCAAGGATTCCATGAGGAGAGGACAGTCAGCAGCTTTGTGTTTGGAACCTTCCCAGACCTCACCCTGTGCATATTTTCCTTTAGCTGATTCTGATTTGTGTCATTTTGCAATAGTGAAGTGCTAATTGTAAACACAGCACTTTCTTGGGTTCTCTGAGTTGTTCTATCAAGTTATTAAACCTGAGGGAGTCATGGTAGCTCCACACATTTGTAGCCAGCTCGCTGGAGTTGAGGGTGGTCTCTGTAGCCTTAAGCTTGCAGCTCGTGTCTGAAGTGAGGGCAGTCTTGTGGAGGATTGTGCTTTTAACCTGGGAAGTTTGGCCTAACCCAGGTAGTTGATGTCAGAAGTCACTGCAGCTAGAGAATGAGATTATCAGAGGACACCTTAGAGTTGGCCTGCAAGATTTCCATCCAGTAATAAATTCTTTTGGACTGTGGAGTGAGGTAGAAATTTAACTTTACACTTACCCAGTCGATAGACATCTCACATAAAGATTTTGGAATGAGATAAACTGACCAGGCTTGAGTACTTGCGCACTCTCATGAATCTACTTTCTTGACTATGCAGCATCCCACACAGTAATATAGCATAGACTCTCTTATCAGTATTTCCTTGGATCTTAGTTACCTCTACTTCACACTCTGCAGTTCTCTGAAAAGTTATTGTGAAGCAGGAGAATGACAGTTTAGTTGACAAACAGGTCCTTGATATCATGGTTGTAAGACAGCAAGTCATCTGCTAGCCATGTGTTTTAATCCCAAATGGCCTTCCAAAATTGGCCTTTTTTGTTGCAAGAATTAGGACTTTGAAGATTGTATTCCATACGTTTCTGGATTCTATTATTGAAATGTCAGCCATCAGTATATTTTGTTATTTCTCTGTAGGTAATCTGTCTTTTGTCTCTTGATGATTCTATAGTTTTCCCTTTGCATTTGATGTATGGTAGTTTCAGTCTGATGTGTCACACCAGTTGTGACTTCCTGCTCTGAACTTGTTGGGATTTCTGAATTTGAGATTTGAGGTATTTAGTCCTGAAATATTTTAGGTTTTGGATATTTATTAATAGATATTGCTTCTCTATTACACTATTTTCCCTTTTAGAAACCATAAGTGGGCATACACTAGGTCTTGCAACTCTGTATTTCATATTTATTAACTTCTTTGTTATGATTTATCTTTTTTCTCTGTACTGCATTTTCTGCCATTTCCACTTATATATTCCAATTCACCAATAATCTTCAGTGTATCTAATATGCTGTTAATCTGTCCATTAATACACATATGTATATATGTTTTTCTGTTAGAAGTTTTTTTTTGCTGGGCGCAGTGGCACACACCTGTAATCCCAGCACTTTGGAAGGCCGAGGCAGGAGGATCTCTTGAGGCCAGGACTTCAAGACCAGCGTGGTCAACATAACAAAACCCTGTCACTACAAAAATTGGTAGTAGCATCCACCTGTAGTCCTAGTTACTTGAGAGGCTGAGGTGGGAAGGTCGCTTGAGCTTAGGAGTTCAAGGTTGCATTGAGCTATTACTGTGACACTGCACTCCATTTGGGGCTACAGAGCAAGACCCTCTCTCTTTAAAAATTAAAAAATAAATAAAAATCTAATCAACTTTAGGGGCCTTTTGTGCTTTATACAGATATAGTTTCATCTTTTCTCTTACATTTATTTAAAAGCACTATTTTATGAATTCAAGATGTGAAGTCTATTCATGACAGATCCTTATATTGGTTGTGAAGTCATTGGTAATGTAGGGATGTTTTATTTGTCCTGATGTCATTTGCCTATGTTTAATATTTAGAAATAGGCGCTAAAATGTATAGATAGAGGATTTTGCTCCTACCAAAGTATATTTGAGAAAGAAATATAGATGCAGGCTGTATTGTGAAAATTTTTAAAAAATTATCTTATACTTCTATATTAACAATAGGAGTTTATATCATATTGAATAGGACTTTGTAATTACAGGAATCACTGACCCTGGAGGATGTGGCTGTGGAATTCAGCTGGGAGGAGTGGCAGCTCCTGGACACTGCTCAGAAGAACCTGTACCGGGATGTGATGGTGGAGAACTATAACCACCTAGTATCACTGGGTAAGAATAGTTCCCCTGTGTCACCTAGAGGTGCCTACAATGCCCAGACACCGTCCTATGCTCACCTAATCAAAGCTTTACAGTCACTGTGGTGTTTGGAAGAGTTACATTTTTAGTCCCCTCTCTGACCCCAAAGTGGTATAATCTCTTCTAAGAGAGAATGCTTACTTTGAAATTGTTTTCTTCATCGAATGTATTATTTTTCCATCTTGACATACTGGACTCCAATTCAGGATGTTTGTTTGTCTTTCCTCATGAACAGGGTATCAAACTAGCAAACCAGATGTACTCTCCAAGTTGGCACATGGACAAGAACCATGGATAACAGATGGTAAAATTCAGAATAAAAATTGTCCAGGTAAGTGAGAACCAGCAAGGACAGTGGCTGTAGGAGTCTTATTGTAGTCATTAAGGAAAGGTGTCACAGATGTGAATTATCTGAGGGTACCTAAGCAGCTCCACCATATATTCGTCTCCCCATCTGATAACTTTTTTAATGTTGTTATAGCTTTAAAGACTTTTTGTCTTTTCTTGGATCTGATTTCTTGGATATATTTCAGCTTATATCTTCATAATTTCCTTTTATACTGGGATCGTAGAGTTGACAATAAAGAGCCAGCCCCCAGCAAATCATCTCATAAGCTAAGTTTTTTTTTTTTTTTTTTTTTTAGACTGAGTCTCGCTCTATCACCCAGGCTGGAGTGCAATGGCCCAATCTCGGCTTGCTGCAACCTCGTCCTCCTGGGATCAAGTGATTCTCCTGCCTCAGCCTCCTGAATAGCTGGGATTACAGGCATGTGCCACCACGCCTGGCTAATTTTGTAATTTTAGTAGAGACGGGGTTTCGCCACATTGGTCAGGCTGGTCTTGAACTCCTGACCTCGTGATCTGCCCGCCTCAGCCTCCCAAAGTGCTGGGATTGCAGGCATGAGCCACCGTGCCCGGCCTCATAAGCATTTTTATCTCATACAATTCTCATGGAAGAATTTGTTACTCTGTTCTTTCTTAGGAATCGGGAAAGTTGACAGTCATCTGCAAGAGCACTCTCCAAACCAAAGACTTCTGAAGAGCGTGCAGCAATGCAATGGACAGAATACACTTAGAAATATTGTACATCTCAGCAAGACACATTTTCCTATAGTGCAAAATCATGATACATTTGACTTGTACAGAAAAAATTTGAAATCAAGTTTAAGTTTAATCAACCAGAAGAGAAGACATGGAATAAATAACCCTGTTGAGTTTATTGGAGGTGAGAAAACACTTCTACATGGTAAGCATGAACGTACGCATACTAAAACTAGATTTTCTGAAAATGCAAAATGTATCCATACTAAATTCCAAGTCTTCAAGCATCAGAGGACTCAGAAAATTGAGAAACCCCATGCATGCATTGAATGTGAGCAAACCTTCCTTAGGAAGTCTCAGCTCATTTACCATGAGAACATTTGTATACAAGAGAATCCTGGAAGTGGTCAATGTGAGAAATTATCCAGAAGTGTCCTGTTCACTAAGCATCTGAAAACTAATACAACAGACAAAATCTGTATACCCAATGAATATAGAAAAGGCTCTACTGTGAAGAGTAGTCTCATTACACATCAACAAACCCATACAGAAGAGAAATCCTATATGTGCAGTGAGTGTGGAAAGGGCTTTACAATGAAGCGCTATCTAATTGCTCATCAGCGAACTCATAGTGGAGAGAAACCTTATGTGTGCAAAGAATGTGGAAAAGGTTTCACTGTGAAGAGCAATCTCATTGTACATCAGCGAACTCATACAGGGGAGAAACCCTATATATGCAGTGAATGTGGAAAAGGCTTCACCATGAAGCGCTATCTTGTTGTACATCAGCGAACTCATACTGGAGAGAAACCCTATATGTGCAGTGAATGTGGAAAAGGCTTTACCGTGAAGAGCAATCTCATTGTACATCAGCGCTCCCATACAGGAGAAAAATCTTACATATGCAGCGAATGTGGAAAAGGCTTCACTGTCAAACGCACTCTCATTATACATCAGCGAACTCATACAGGAGAGAAATCTTACATATGCAATGAATGTGGTAAAGGCTTCACCACAAAGCGCACTCTTATTATACATCAGCGAACTCATACAGGAGAAAAACCCTATGAATGCAATGAATGTGGTAAAGCCTTCAGCCAGAAAATATGCCTCATACAACATGAGAGATGTCATACAGGAAAGACTCCCTTTGTATGTACCGAGTGCGGAAAATCCTATTCACACAAATATGGCCTCATTACCCATCAGAGAATTCACACAGGAGAGAAACCTTATGAGTGCAATGAATGTGGAAAAGCCTTCACCACAAAGTCAGTACTCAATGTACATCAAAGAACGCATACAGGAGAGAGGCCGTATGGATGCAGTGATTGTGAGAAAGCCTTCTCCCACTTATCAAACCTTGTCAAACATAAGAAAATGCACACAAGAGAAATGGGTAGAATCAGTCAAGTTGAAAACTCCTGTAATGGAGAGTCACAGCTCCTTCCTTATAAGTGAACTCATGCAGAAGAAAACCCTACTAGTGCCGTGACTATGGAAATGCCTTTTGTAGCAACTCAGACTTCATTAAACATCAGTGTGTTTCTAGCCAATTGGAACATAAACATGGTGCTGCCTGTTGACAGATGTGTGTCTGTCCTCAGGAGGTGAAATGATTTGCCCTAGAGATCAATTTGATGAATACAGTAAATAAGGTAGTGCCTTTAGTGGTCTTTTACCTCATATTTTCTGTCAATGAAAACACGTTGAATAAACTATATTAATGTGGAGATGTTTTGAGCAATAATTTCTGCTCATATGTCTGAAAAGTATACAGAGATAAATTCTGTGAATACAAAGACTAAGAAAAGTCTTCTGTGGAAAGATAGACTTTATTATCAGGTTTCATCATAGATTTCAACGTAAGTGAGCTTATTGTTGATAGAAACATGATGACCATGACAAAGTCTTTACTCAGAAATATGACCTCAGTGAGTGTCAAAGTTTACACTGGAAAATAACTTTAAGGTGACAGTATTGATGGCAGGATTTCAGCGACGCACTCTGCTTCATCATTTGTCAGGAGATCACATAGAAAGTAAAATTGTTCCGAACATGCTATCAAATAAATGTGGAACACCTTTAGCAAACTATCAACAGCTCATAAAGGCATGAAATGTGGTGAAAATGATGAATATTTGAGTGCTTTTTCTTAATAAGTATAACCTTAAACATCAGCTAATACACCTGGTGTGCATTTTCAGACAGGATACCTTAATCCTCATTTCTAGTTGCCTTGCCAATGATTCCATAATATACTGTCTCATTACTGTTTATTTTTACTGTTGTGTAAAATTGTGGTGTAATGAGAAATACATTTGGTCTCTGTTCCTGGTTCCTGGCATAGAGCTCCTAAAACGCTTAGAACTTCATGAGTGATAAGAGTTTTTTGGTTTTGTTTTGTTTTTGCTGTTGTTGTTATTCATAGCACTGCCCTTTTAATTACACCTGATTATACTACTGAAGTGACTTATGGTTGCTCCCCTAGACAGCCTCAGAATGGGGCTGTTCTCTAGGAAGATCAAGTAACTAGAGGATGGAAACTTTGTGCCCCATTTCTCCCACCTCCTGGAAGGGGAGGGGTGCTGGAAATTAGATTAGACAATGAGATTAAGAGAACTCCAAATAGCCCAGGAGGGTGGTGCACCCCCAACTTCATAGGGATAGAGGCTCCTGAGATTAGGAGAACCCTTTTTAGGCTTTACTCTATGTACCTCTTCATTTGAGTGTTCATTTGTGTCCTTTATAACCAGTAAAACAAAGTACGCTGTTTTCTTGAGTTTTGTGAGCCCTGTAGCAAATTATCAAACCTGAGTAAGGTAGTGGGAACTCGGAATTTATCACCATTCAGAACTGCAGGTTGTCCTTGTGAGTGGCATCTGATGTGGGGGAAGTCTTGGACTGAGCCCCTTAACTTGTGGAGTCTGCACTAATTTAGACTGCACTAACTAACTTGGACTGCACTAACTTGTGGAGTCTGCACTAATTTAGACTGCACTAACTAACTTGGACTGCACTAACTTGTGGAGTCTGCACTAACTTGGAGAAGTTAGTGTCAGAATTGAATTGTAGAACACCCAGTTGTTCAGAATTGAATTGTAGAACACCCAATTGGTGTGGGAGAATTAGAGAATTTATTTGTGTCAGAAAATACTCCAGAACAACCACCCCATATTATGATTAGCTCTTTTCCTTTCTTTGGCTCTGAGCTTAATTGTACATTAAGCAAACTTAAGTAGAAAAGAAACTGAATATGTTAAATATATTAACATAACAACATATTTGGACTTGCTTAACTAAGATTATAGAGATGATCAGTTTATAAAACCACCTTCAACTTAAATAAATTTGAACTCAAAAGAAATTGCAAAACCAGTCTAGAGGCTTTGCTAGTATCCTTCAACCAATTTCTAGTAAAAATATCCTATATAACCATAATTATCAAAACCAGAAAAACAACATTGGTAGGATACTATAAAGTAAACTAATCTTATTTTGGATTTGACTAATTTTTACATGTTTTTTTCTTTTTTAGTTTGTACTCTAAGAAGTTGTATTACATGTACAGATTCGTGTAACCACTGCAACCACATAAAACTAATGAACACAAAGTCCCTCATGCTACCTTTTTATGCTTACACTCCATCCAAACCTAACTCTGCCAACCACTTTTCTCCTATCAGTATAATTTCATCATTTCATGAATGTGATAAAAATAAAATTGTTTTTGTAAATGGTTTTTATAAATTTTATATAAATAAGTTATGAATTTTTATTGATAGAGAGTATGTAAGCTTTTGGCATTTTTGTCACTCAGCAAATTACTCCTAAGGTTTATATGAGTTGATGAATAGTTGTTTTATTATTTTTTTTACCACCATGTATCTAACCAGATGAAAGTTGTTTATATTAGAGAGTAGTATACATATTTGATGTAGTAGTTTGTTTATCCATTCACCTATCAGATATATTTGCACTGTTTTCCTGGTTTTAAGTGCTATAAATAAAGATGCTGTGAAATCTACATACAGCTTTTGCTTTTGCTTTTTTTTTTTTAGGATTTACAATCTTAACCTCTTTTTTTTCTTTTTTAAGAGACAGGGTCTCTTGAGAGGCCGAGGCAGGCGGATCACTTGAGGTCAGAAGTTCAAGACCAGCCTGGCCAACGTGGCGAAACCCTGTCTCTACTAAAAATACACACAAAAAATTAGCTGGGTATGGTGCTGGGCTGTTGGGAGCCGAAGGCCCGTGGGATGTGACCAACTCAGCATTCCACTGGAGGCTATATGATCAAACAGCAAACTTTATCATGAATGCACGATGTGGGCAAACTCATGACTGCTTCCGCTGCCAGAAGGTTTGCTGAGGGCAATCGCTTCCTGGTGCTGAGCTCCTTGAGGTTATCTACTGGGACATCTAGAGAATGCCATCTTGCAAACCCTACTCTGGACTGAGCAGCTGACCCCTTCTTCCACCTGCCTTCTCACTATCTCTTTTGCCTAATAAATATGGAGGGCTGTGTAAAGCTCAGGGCCCTTGTCCACTAGAGGCAAGGTGTCCCCTGATCCCTTCTTCCAAATATACTCTTTTGTCTCTTTTATTCCCGTTTCCCCCACTTTTTTCAGTCCCCCTAGGTCCTTGTGGGTTACGTAGTGGCGCCCCAAATAGTGACAGGATCAGGCGCTCTACAGTTGGTGCCTGTAATCCCAATTACTTGTGAGGCTGAGGCAGGAATCACTTGAACCTGGGAGGCAGAGGTTGCAGTGAGCTGAGATCCTGCCACTGCACTCCAGGCCTGGGCAACGGAATAGGCTCTGTCTGAAAAAAAAACAAAAACAAAAACAAACAAAAAAAGAGTCTCTGTTGCCTAGGCTGGAGTGCAGTGGTGCGATTATAGCTCACTGCAGCCTCAAACTCCTGGGTTCAAGTGTTCCTCCTGCGTCAGCCTCCCATGTAGGTGGGACTATGTGTGTGCACCCTCATGCCTGGCTTTTTTTTTTTTTTTTTTTTTGTAGAGACAGCATGTTTTAGGCCATTCTTGCATTGCTATAAATAAATACTTGAGGCTGGATAATTTATAAGAAAAGAGGTTTAATTGGCTTATGATTCTACAGGCTGTACAGGAAGCATAGCACTGGCATCTGGTCCTGGGGAGGCCTCAGGAAGCTTACAATCATGGTGGAAGGTGAAGAGGGAGCAGGAGTAAGACAGAGTGGAGGGGGTAGGTGCTGCACACTCAAATAGCTAGATCTTGCTAGTACTCACTATTGCAAGGGCAGCATCAAGCCATGAGGGATCTGCCCCCATGACTGAAACACCTCCCACCAGGCCCCACCTTCAACATTGGGGATTACATTTCCTTTTTTTTTTTTTTGAGATGGAGTCTCACTCTGTCTCCCAGGCTGGAGTGCAGTGGGACGATCTCGGCTCACTGCAAGCTCTGCCTCCTGGGTTCACACCATTCTCCTGCCTCAGCCTCCCGAGTGGCTGGGACTACAGGCGCCCGCCACCATGCCCAGCTAATTTTTTTTTGTATTTTTAGTAGAGACAGGGTTTCACCATGTTAGCCAGGATGGTCTCTATCTCCTGGTCTTGTGATCCACCTGCCTCGGCCTCCCAAAGTGCTGAGATTACAGGTGTGAGCCACCACGCCTGGCTGACATTGGGAATTACATTTCAACATGAGATTTGGACAGGGACAAATATCCAAACTATATCATTCAGCCCCTGGTCCCCCTCCCCAACAAATCTCATGTCCTCACATTGTAAAATACCATCATGCCTTCCTAAGAGTCCCCAAAGTCTTAACTCATTCCAGCATTAACTCAAAAGTCCAAAGTCTTATCTGAGACAAGGCAAGTCTCTTCTACCTATGAGCCTGTAAAATAAAAAGTTATTTGCTTCCAAGATACAATGGGGGCATAGACGTTGGGTAAACATTCCCATTCCAAAAGGGAGAAAGCCACAAGAAAGGGCTATAGGTTCCATGCAAGTTCAAAACCCAGCAGGGTAGTCATTAAATCTAGTGCAAGGGGTGGGTTCCCAAGGCCTTGGGCATCCTCTGCTCATGGGGCTCCCTCAGGAAGACATCATGGTTTGCAGACAGCTGTATCCTTCCCAGGTGGCCCTACAGAGGAAGGCACACCCGACTTTTCCAATGTCCTGCAGACCCAGCTGTCTCAACTCTTATGGTGATCCAAGAGTGAGGGCCCCTCCCTACTTGGACACCACCCAAGCTGGCAAGTCCTGCTTGGCTAGGAGCAGGGATAAGCACTTGGACTGCAGATTAGGTGACCCCCACCCACTCATGGCATTATGTTTGTCCACAGAGTTTAGTAACAATTGGGACTGCTGGGCCGGAGGTTCTAGTGGTTGGATTTTGACTGGGGCTGCATGGTCTAAATAGCTTTTTTCACATATTTGGGCTTCTGCTGGAATGGATGAGGCCTTTATTTACACAGTCAACAAGAGGCTAGTCTGGGCTTTCTTGCAATGTGTTGGAAGATCTCTAAGAGACAAGCAAGCCTTGATGAGCAAGCTTATTTCTCACCTCCATTTGTGTTACGCTTGCTACTGTCCTATTGGACACATTAGTCAGTCACTATGGAGAATACTATCCAAAGATGTGAATATAGAGATGCAAGAATAAATTTATGCAATAACCACAAAAGTATTTGTTTCCTTATAATTGTCAGATCAATACCATAAATATCCTTGCACATATTCTCACAAAGAAAAGTTCTATTGAATCAATTCTTAAAATTCATGGCTCAAAGAGAAGGAAAAGTTTAAACTGGGTAATAACAGACTGTACTACAAAAACATTTTACGAATTTATATAGAAACACAATCCTATACCTAGAAATAATGTAATGCTTAAGAACTTCGAATTATGACAAGTATGATAATATCTCAATTCATTTAAAGCAGTATGTAATTGACAACATTATTACCTACCATGCAGAAAAAGAAGACTTAAAGAAGCTTAGCATAACAAATGCCTTTGTTCCATGGCCTTATAATCTAAATATGATTTGTCATTCAATCTTTACAAATCTTAATAAGGGTTAAAACATTTATATTTCACGTTTACTTTGCATTTGTTTGAATATTAGTAAAACTGGTATTTTTTAAATTGTTTAGGATCATTTACATTAAAAAAAGTGTCCTGTTTATTTCCTTCATCTGTTTATAGAAAATTTTAGGGAGCTTTTAAGTTGATCATCTTTTCCTTATTTTTATTTTTATTTTTTTGAGACAAGAGTCTCGCTCTGTCTCTCAGGCTGGAGTGCAGTGGCATGATCTTGGCTCACTGCAACCTCTGCCTCCTGGGTTCAAGCGATTCTTGTGCCTCAGCCTTCCGAGTAAATGGGACTATAGGCCTGAGACACCATGCCCAGCTAATTTTTTTTGTATTTTAGTAGCTATGGGGTTTCGCCATGTTGGCCAGGCTGATCTCAAACTCCTGAACTCAGGCAATCCTCCCGCTTTGGCCTCCCAAAGTGTTAGGATTACAGGCATGAGCCACCGTGCCCATCTTTTTTCTTATTTCTTTTCAGATCTCTTTATAGGCCGGGTGAAGGGTGAAGTGGCTCACACCTGTAATCCCAGCACTTTTGGAGGATGAAGTGGGAGGACTGCTTGAGGCCAGTTCAAGACCAGCTGGGCAACATAGGGAGACCCCTGTCTCTACAGAAAATTAAAAAATTAGCCAGGTGTGGTGGTGCCCACCTGTAGTCCCAGCTACTCAGGAGCCCAGGAGTTCCAAGTTACAGTGAGCTGTGATCTCCCCAGGCACTCCAGACTGGGCAACAGAGTGGACCTTGCCTCAAAAAAGAGACAAAAAAAAAAAAAAAGAAAAAAAAAAAAAAAAGAAAAACTCTCATATACCAAGGGTGAGAATAGGAAATGGAACACGAACTTGACTCTGAAAAATAGTTTGACAATTTCTCTGTATATTTATATACTGATACCTATATCACACACATAGATTCACACAGGCATTTCCTTTCTCTCATTCTTCTAATATAGGAAGTTTGGTTGGATTTATATTTACAGTTCAGCATTGCCATGACTTTGCACATACTATTCGCGGTTGGCACACGTAGTATAACGTGATCTCTTTCTTAACCTTTCTTTCTTTTGTTTTTTTTTCGAGACGGAGTTTTGCTCCTGTTGCCCAGGCTGGAGTGCAATGACGCCATCTTCGCCCACAGCAACCTCCGCCTCCCGGGTTCAAGCGATTCTCCTGCCTCAGCCTCCCGAGTAGCTGGGATTACAGGCATGCGCCACCATGCCTGGCTAATTTTATATTTTTAGTAGAGACAGGGTTTCTCCATGTTGGTCAGGCTGGTCTCGAACTCCCGCCCTCAGGTGATCCGCCCACCTCGGCCTCCCAAAGTGCTGGGATTACAGGCGTGAGCCACCGCGCCCGGCCTCTTTCCCAACCTTTTTTTCTCACTGAAGTGGTCCTGTTCCCTTAATTTCTGGCCACTTCTCCTGAGTCCAGCCCTCATATTTGGCTCCACCTGGGTCCCAGGCTCTCCCCTCCGCCTTGGGAACTATACTTTCTGGCTTTTACTGGCTTTTCCCCATGCCTTTCACCCAACATAATTTTGGCACGTTCCAACCGTTTTCCTTACCTAGTCTGTGACTGCTACCCCTGTTCCGTCAGCGTAGCTAACAGCCCTCTTCTGCGTTCAAAAGGCGCTTCAAGCTACTTTCTGTTAGAAATCTGGCTTTGGCCGAAGTGTCCCCTCTCGGCCGGTTCTGCTTTTCCCTCACAAGGAACTGTTTCCTAACCTTTGTACAAAGTGTAAACGTCGCGGCCATCTTAGCCTTCTATTCAGCTGATGAAAGGGATCTACCTCCACACCATTTTTGTCTTGTGTAAACTGGAGCCTCTGTATATGGACCCGTATTTATGAAGGGTTGAGGTGCCAGGAAATGGGACAGTTTCAGTGCTCTTTCATCTTCCCGGCCATCCCCGGTCACCCCCGGTCACCCCCGGTCACCCCCGGTCACCAGCGCCAAAACGGGCCCTTTGCCTTGTGTACGTCAGATACTCAAAGATGGCGGCCCCCATGGAGCCAAGGCGACGAAGGCGCGGCCATCTTGCATCTGCGCAAACGCTGGGAACGCCTCCGACCCTGGGTAGTCGCCGTAAGGCACTGAGGAGGCCGAGAGATGAGGCCAGAGCCCACCAAGTTCTGGGAAGTAAGTTCAGTCACTGGGTGGTCGCTGTGGTAACGGGGGAGGAAATTCTGTCCGTGGCTGGGCGTGTTCGTGGACAGTGGTGATGGACTGGTATCTGTCGGCGCCAGCGTTTGGCGAGGCCAGTGGAATTCTTTCAGGAGCTTAGCGTGGGTCCGATTCCTATCGCAGGGGAACTATAAGAGGTCCGTGATAGGGTGTGTATGTGTGTGATCGGGGTACCTCTGGGACCAGTCACAGGGTCCTCGTGTAGTTTGTGGTTAAAGATCTCTAGAGATCCGCTACTGAGTGCCCAAGTCACATTCTGGTGTCTTTGGTGTTGTCCTTTGGCGGGGCTCAGTGATTTCGAACTGGAGGGTTTGTTTTGTCAGCGAATCGGTTTATGGTTCAGGTTTTGTTTGGGACTAAATGATTGAGGAACTGTCTTGGGGGTTAAGGTACGGAGGTTTCTGATCCAGGTTTTGGAATTAATCCGGGTGGCGGTGGTGGTAGCGCCACAGATTCCGATGTGGGCTGCAGCTCTGGAGGCCTGGGAACCATGGCAGGTGATGGGTTAGCCCCAGCCCTGGCTGCTGGAACAGAATTGATGCTCATTAGCATTCCCCTTCTGCCCAAGACCCTTCTCCACGACTGGTTTTTAAATCCCCTTTGGCACCTTCCCTCACCCCTTGGTCTTGAATCCTCAGAAATGGAAGTTTTTGGCGAGATCAGTCATCTAGCATACCTAAAAGTAGTATGTTTTATATTTAAGATGCGGCTTCTACTCTTTGTCCTGCAAGTTTCCAGCGTATCCTCTTGGATATTTCTTTTCAGGGTCTTTCTGACACAAGTAAGATAACATCTCTGCCATGGTAAGCTCGGTTACTCAAAGATAACCTTTGTCAAATTTTCAGAATATTTCAATTTTAGACGTGTATGTTATGTGCTTAATATTCATAATTCAGATAAATTACGTAAATGGTACTATTATCTTTTTCGCTTTATATTATGTAATAAACATTTAGAAGTTGTTTTTACTGTTTGAGCCGGTGGTACTATAAGTGCATTCACATTAAGTTTATGCGTACATTTGGATAGAAGTGAAATGTTTTAAAATGTTTAGGTATTATTTTTAGGAACATTTTATGATTATCCATTTATCCATGAATTTTGTTTTTCCTGCCTTTAATCTTCAATCTAGACTATTACTTTTATTGCAGTGTATTGCTTTCTGACTCCCCTTTCCTTATAATCTATAACAAAAGATAAATTAATTTTAAATATTTATTTTATATTTGGTCATCTTAATTCTTAGTATTACAATATTTTTCTCTCTGCCTAACATATTATTTTGTGAAAATTTTTGAACCTATGGAAATATTGAAAGAAGTTTAATGTTAATACCAATATGCCTACTGGTTTTCTAAGTATTCATCCATTCCTCTGTTTGTGAATCATTCCTTATTTGTTGTTGATTTTGGTATATTTCAAAGTAAGTTACAGACATAAGTACCATTCCTCTAAATAATTCTGTATATGATTAACTAGAATTCTACTAATAACCCTTTAATTGCTTTATTTATTTACTTAATAGGGAGGCATCTGATTTACAGATAATTTTGGTTCGGTATAAAGTAGAGTAAAAGTGGATTTCGAAGTGAAACAAAAGTGGATTTTCAGCCCTGATTCTGCTTCTTGCTCATTGTGTGATTGGCATAACTTGTGTCGCTTTACTTGTTGGCCAAAAGAGGAGTTAAACATCTTTTCCTCACGATTATCTCTGAGGATTATTTTTGGTTTTGTCTTTTGTAAAATTTGTATTTATATTCATTTTTTTCTCTCCCTTCCTCCCGTCTGGTTTCTCTCTTTTTTCTATTAATGAAAACATTTAAAGCTGTAAACTTATATTACTGAACTACCATCAGCAATTTTATTTTAAATGTAGAATGCTAATATTTTTCTGATGTAAACCTGTGTTTTCCCTATGAAAAATCAAGTGAAGAAAGTAAAAATGACCTGTCAGATAGCACACTTTTGCCAATATTACCTTTTAAGAAAGTTTTAGGAATGGGGTTTTGGGTTACCAGGTATACCTTTATTGGCAATTTTCAATAGAATGTTAAATTATTCCCAAGAAAGGTTCTGCTCTTAATACTGACCCGATCTGTATATGCTTTAGGAGGATATAGGATTTTTCTATTTAAATTTTGTATCCAGCCACCTGACTAAAGGAATACAGACGTATTAGGCAAATACTGATAATTTGCCCCTTATATTCAAAAGTCATCTTTGATTATTTTTTTATACTGCATTCTACTGAGTGACATTCTAGACCCAAATTCTCAACTCTGCCATTGTAATGTGATAATAGCCTGAGATGAGATGTCATGGAATGCATGTAGCTGTGTTCCTATAAGACTTTATTTACAAAACAGGTGGTCCAGGTCCTGGATACTATATTACTGACTCTTGATTTAGGTGACCATATGGCTTTTCTGCACAAATTCACAGTTGGGCAACTAGAGCCCATGGACTAAATCTCCCAGCACCTGTTTCTGTTAATAAAGTTTTGTTGGGACCTGGCCACAATCATTTGTCTATTTTTTTGTATGTGGGCATTTTTGAACTACAACAGTAGAGTTGAGTAGCTGCCACGGAAACCATAGACCTCTCTTTTAACATGGAAATAATTTTTTAAAAATTAGTTTTATTGCTGACACTATTGATTACGAACAACATATAAACTTATTTGTTAATGTTATGGTAATTAGTATTTTATACTCTTCTGCTATGCAGATATCTTAAAATACGTTTTCATTTGCCATCCTCCTACTTTATATGTTCTTTTTTGTTGTTGTTGTTTTGAGATAGAATCTCACTCTGTCACCCAGGCTGGAGTGCAATGGCACAATCTCGGCTCACTGCACCCTCCGCCTCCCGGGTTCAAGCAATTCTCCTGCCTCAGCCTCCTGAGTAGCTGGGATTATAGGCATGCGCTACCATGCCCAGCTAATTTTTGTATTTTTAGTAGAGACGGGGTTTCACCATGTTGGTCAGGCTGATCTCGAACTCCTGACCTCGTGATCTGCCCACCTCGGCCTCCCAAAGTGTTGGGATTACAGGCGTGAGCCACCGCACCCGGCCTATATGTTCTTATGGAATATTTTAACACTATTTATATTAAAACTTCCTGATATATTATTATCAGTATTATTTTTCCAGTCAATACTGATTTAGGCTTTATTAATTACTTACCGTTTTGTTCCTCTTCAGACCTTGCTCCTCTGCTTACACTGGAGTCATCTTTCTTTTGCTTGAAGAATATCCGTTAGGATTTGCTGTAATATGTAATTCCTCAAGGATATTTTTGCTGAGTATCCTTTATACATTTATACTTAGAATACTTTGCAAGTATCAAGATGTGGATGGCGGCCAGGTGCAGTGGCTCGTGCCTGTAGTCCCAGCACTTTGGGAGGCTGAGATGGGTGGATCACTTGAGCTCAGGAGTTCAAGACCAGCCTGGCCAACATGGTGAAACCCCGTTTCTACTAAAAGTACAAAAATTAGCAGCGCATGTGGCGTGCACCTGTAATCCCAGCTTCTCAGGCGGCTGAAGCAGGAGAATCGCTTGAACCCAGGAGATGGAGGTTGCAGTGAACAGAGATCACGCCACTGGAGTCTTACTCACTCCAGCCTGGGCAACAGAGTGAGTGAGACTCAGTCTCAAAAAAAAAGAAAAAAAGTTAAAGATGTGGATGGTAATGAATAATTTAAATAAGATAGTGCTTATTATTTGCTTAGGACAGTGTTCTCAGATTACAGTATCCTAGAATGTAAAAAGACCTCTGAAAAGGTGGATGTGTACACATGGTTTTAAAGAAAAATGTGTGCATCTTAACTGTCTATGTGACCTCCTTCCTAAAACTGGTCTGCCTGAGGATTGCCCTGCTGCTGGGCATCACGTTGTGACGATTCTTTTTCCCACATTCTCTTTCACTTACTAGCAGTAGTCATACCATGTCAACTTTATATAGAAGGGTGCTGTACCTCCCATATATTCAGAATGTTATATTTTACTAGCCCAGATATAAAAGCTTCTGGAGCACTAAATAAAAGAACAGAGAGATATTTGGGGGCCTTGATTTAAGGTGAGCATATAGGAACAGTGACAACATCTGGGCCTAAAAAGAATGTACCACTCAGAGTAATTTGCTCTTCAGCCCACAGGTGCTGAGAACAAGAGAAATCAAGTGAAGGAAGGAGGCGGAGTTTCCAAGACTTGGGTGTCATCATTTCTGGGGACATCCTTGATTGGAGATTGAAGTTTTTGAACCGAAATTTAGAGCTGATTCAGAAGAGACAAATACAGAACGTCCAAGTTAGCAGTCATTTCCCAAATTTAGGAGACAATGATGCAGGCCCAGGTGACTTTTGGTTTGTTTTATTCTTTCCTTTATTCTCCAATGTATTTTTAAAGTCTTGTAAAAATCAGGGTAATTAATCAGAAAAGTATAAATTGGAAATATCAGGACCTGGAGAAATCTGGGCAAAGAAGGATCAGGGATATATTATTCATAGGATTCATACTACATGATTCATGTTGGAATTTGTGACTGTGTGGGACCCCGTAGGTTACATTTGCTGTAAATTTGCCTCTAGTATCTCTGACGAGCTATACAAGAGAAACATGATAAGTTATATCAACTGTGAGAAAGCAGACCAGTTTCTTGAGGGATGTTAATGTTTCATGGCTTATAATTCTGAGGCTCAAATACATCTTTGATAGTTCTTCACGGAGGTGTTAGGGTAGGTGGTGTTCTTAACTGTAGCCTTCTCATAAATGCAAAAGTAGATTTCTTTTAGCTGTTTCTTCATTGTATTTAATGTTATTAACGCTGTCTAATAACATACACATATATATGAATTTGTCTGTGTGCATACATGTGTCTGCATATATATTCTAAGGATTTTTTTTTTTCCAAATTTGCTTAATCATGGCCAGGCGCTGTGGCTCACACCTGTAATCCCAGCACTTTGGAAGGCCAAGGCGGGTGGATCACCTGAGGTCAGGAGTGTGAGACCAGCCTGGCCAACGTGGTGAAACCTCATCTCTACTAAAAATACAAAAATTAGCCAGGTGTGGTGGCGTGCGCCTGTAATCCCAGCTACTAGGGAGGCTGAGGCAGGAGAATTGCTGGAACCCGGGAGGCAGAAGTTGCAGTGAGCCGAGATTGTGCCACTGCACTCCAGCCTGGGCAACAGAGCAAGACTCCATCTCAAGAAAAAAAAAAACAAGCAAGCAAAAAAACAGATTTGTTTAATCATCTAATAATCTTTGTGCTTTATACATGTTTTATATAGTCTCTTTTATTTCATTCAGAATAAAATAATAATATGGTTAACTATATTAACCGTAGTTATTTAGAATGCATTGTCTTGTGATATTAGCATCTGCCATGTCTTCATTACAGAGTTTGATATTGGCCTGAAAGCTCATAGTGAATTTAAGAATCTGAATTATTCATCTACTTGTAACTGGCATATACTTATGACTAGTTTGGTATTGGGAAATAGATGCTATATGTTATAGATGTTCTTTCATTAGCAAGAGGATTGGATAGCTGTGTATTACAGACATTTCTTTGACTTTTCAACATTGTTGAATGAATGGATGACCGCACAGTTACAGAATATTTTACTAGCATTCTTATTCTGTCAAAATGTACTAAGAAAAAACCCCACCAGCTTCCTATGTGGTGAAAATGAGCAGAATGACTTCCTTGACATTCTTTTCCTATCACCAAAAGAATATCACTTCATTAAACAGAAGTGTGTTATTACAGGAATCCCTAACACTGGAGGATGTGGCTGTGGACTTCACCTGGGAGGAGTGGCAGTTCCTGAGCCCTGCTCAGAAGAACCTGTACCGGGATGTGATGTTGGAGAACTACAGCAACCTGGTGGCAGTGGGTGAGGACAGCTGCCCTGTGTCACTCAGAGGGTGCCCAGTCAGTGGCCTTCCTTTCTCAGCTGCTTACCTGCAGTACTCTGAAGTGGTAGATTCTCACATCATTCTCTTGCCCCACACAAGAGAGTATAATCTACCTTCTTGTTACAGATCTGATACCTTGTGTAGTCCTTAAAATGTAACTCTCCTTTTTCAATATTGCCAGCCCCATTTGATTTGTCTAAATCTTCTGTCATTTCCCATGAACAGGGTATCAAGCCAGCAAACCAGATGCATTCTCCAAATTGGAACGAGGAGAAGAAACTTGCACAACAGAAGATGAAATCTACTCTCGAATCTGTTCTGGTGAGTGAGAGGAGCAGCCAGGTGGACAGCCACAGACACCATGTTCTGCCCACACAGAGCAGGCGTCAAAGCAGTGAGGGCTTCTGAGGACACAGCAACAGCCCCTCCATGACTCCTTCTTCCCAGGGAAGAGCTCTTTTTTGTTGTAGTATGGAAAATATGCCCCACTTTCTTTTCTTTTTTTTTTTTTTTTTGAGATGGAGTCTTGCTCTGTCACCAGGCTGGAGTGCAGTGGCGCAATCTTGGCTCACTGCAACCTCCGCCTCCCCGGTTCAAGGGATGCTCCTGCCTCAGCCTCCTGAGTAGCTGGGACTACAGGTGCGCACCACCACGCCCAGCTAATTTTTGTATTTTTAGTAGAAACGGGGTTTCACCATATTGGCCAGGATGGTCTTGATCTCTTGACCTCGTGATCTGCCCACCTTGGCCTCCCAAAGTGCTGAGATTACAGGCTTGAGCCACTGCTCCCGGCCCCCACTTTTTTTTCCTTGAGATTTCATCTTTGTTTATTTTATGCACATCTTGTTTTTGTCTACATAATTATCTTAGGATTTTCAAATCTGCCTTTTCTCGTCCACTGTCACAGTGTCTCTGCTTGTGTATTACCTCTCTTGCTATGAAATTCCACTTTCCAGGCCTCTCCAGAAAGAGAGACCTTTGAACTCATTACTTTTTTCTGACTACTGCATCTTCCTGCCCTAGTAGGAAAATAATAATTTTCCTTCATTATTCCCACTCTGGGAATCATTATTTTCCCTCATTTTCTCCACTCTGGATGCTGTGCCCATGATAACCTGGTCTCTAATTGGCATTTATGTGTTTCTTAAGTTCTCTTATTCCTCCTATACTGAATCCTGAGTTTCTCCATACTTTTTTTTTTGGAAACAAGGTCTCATCTGTCACCCAGGCTCACAGCAGCCTCGACCTCCTCGGCTCAAGTGATCCTCCCACCTCAGCCTCTTAAGTGGCTGGGACTACAGGCACACATCACCATGCTCAGCTGATTTTTGTATTTCTTATAGAGGTGGAGTTTTGTCATGTTGCTTAGGCTGGTGTTGAACTCCTTGGCTCAAGTAATCTGTCAGCCTTGGCCTCCCAAAGTGCTGGGATTACAGCGTGAGCCTCCGTGCCCAGCCCATCCTTCTTCCATTTTCTTTACTGTTCTCATAACTTTTAAAAGTTTTTTTCATTCCCATGAGTTAACTCTTCATTCTCTGGAAGAGACTACCAAATTAACTTCTGCCTTAATATTATCTAATGTATACTTTATTTCCATGTATTTTACTTGTCTTCATGACAACTAGCCTGTAACTTCCCATTTTGTGTATGAGGAACAAGAATCATCTTCCCTCTAAGAATAATGCTTTTGGCTATTCTTATTTAATTGTATTTTTTAAATTTTATTTTATCTTTTATGTTTTTATTTTAGATTCAGGAGGTGCATCAGGAGATGCATATGCAGGTTTGTCTCATGGATATATTGCCTGATGCCGAGGATTCACTAGAAGCTCAATCCTGTCACCCAAGTAGTGAACATAGTACCAAATAGGTGGTTTTTCAACCCTTGCCTTCCTCCCTTCTTCCTCTTGGAGTCCCCAGTGTCTATTGTTCCTGTCTTGATGTCCCTGTGTTCCCAATGTTTAGCTCTTGCCTACAAGTGAGAACACACAGTATTTGGTTTTCTGTTGCTGAGTTATTTCACTTAGGGTAATGGCGTCCAGCTGCATCCATGTTGCTGCAAATGACGTGCTTTAGTTCTTTTTTATGGCTTTGTAGTATTCCATGGTGTATATATACCACAGTTATCCTGTTCACCATTCATGGGCACCTAGGTTGATTCCATGTCTTTGCTGTTGTGAATCGTGCTGCAGGCTGTCCTGTTTAAATCCAGGGTCTCCTTCATTACTGCACATCTTAAATTCTGGCATTACCTTAAGTGTTTTCTACATGCTGAACTCTCTTAAAGTTCTCTACTTTAAGATAATGTTTTGATTAATTAGAAAAGATCTTTTAATATCGTATATTATTTCTAGCCCAAACCATCAGACATTTATGCCTGCTGCAAATTACTTCCTTCCTAGTTTTGCTAATTCTGAACTTTCTTTAATTCATGTTAGATGTTTTGACTGCATTCATTTCTGTATAGCTTTTGCTTTTTTCATCATATTTGTAAACTGTTATTGAGATACAATG
Organism: Pan paniscus; assembly: GCF_029289425.2. NCBI lineage: Eukaryota > Metazoa > Chordata > Mammalia > Primates > Hominidae > Pan > Pan paniscus. Next base: position 58,042,202 of record NC_073269.2, on the reverse strand, counting down.
CACATATCACGTGATTTCACCCATTTAAGGTGTACAAGCCAGTGGTTTTTAATCTATTCACCTAGTTGTGTAACCATACCACAATCAATTTTGGAACATATACTATGTATAAATATATATTCTCAAATAGTCTTGATGATTATGGTTCTATAGTAAGTTTTGAAATTGGGAAGTGTGAGTCCTCCATCTTTGTTCTTTGCTTTGAAGGTTGTTTTGACTATTCTGAGTCCTTTGAATTTCCATTTGAAGTTTAGAATCAGTTGTAAATTTCTACAAAAAGGGTGGCTAGGATTTTGGTAGGTACTGCACTGAGTCTGTGTAACAATTTGGGGGAGTATTCCCATTTTCATCATATTAAGTATTCTGATCCATGAACACTGGACAGTTTTATATCATGTTAGGTCTTTGACTTCTTTTGACAATGCATTATCACTTTCAGAATATAAATTTGGTACATCCTTTGCTAAGTATATTCCTAAGTATAGTTTTCTTTTTGTTTCTGCAGTTAATGGAATTGTTTTCTTGATTACATTTTCAGATTATTCATTGCTAGAATATAGAAATAACATTAATTACTTTTCTATCATATTTTGATGACACCTAGTCCCAGTTAATCATGTATCTTGTCATATGATTCCTTCCTTTAAAACTTGTGTTTTGGGTTGGGCGCGGTGGCTCATGCCTGTAATCCCAGCATTTTGGGAGGCCAAGGCAGATGGATCACTTGAGTTCAGGAGTTCGAGACCAGCCTGGCCAATATGGTGAAACCCCGTTTCTACTAAAAATACAAAAATTAGCCGGGTGTGGTGGTATGTGCCTATAATCCTAGCTACTCAGGAGGCTGAGGTGGGAGAATCGCCTGAACCCTGGAGGTAGACATTGCAATGAGCCAAGTTCATGCCACTGCACTCCAGGCTGGGTGACAAACCCCCCTGCCCCCACCACACACCCAAAACGTGTGTTTTGATAGCCTACTATATTCCAACGCTATCAACAGTACAAATAAGAAAGAAAAAACATACCATGTCCTTATTCTTCACAATGCTTTTGTTCTCTCAGAAGTAACCATATAACCGGTAATAAGCAGATATATAAATAACATATCTTGGAGTAAAAATTGCTATAAGGAAAGTTAAAGCAGCTGGTGGAACAGTAAGTGTTAGGAGTTGGCACTGTGCATGTAGGGTGGGAACAGCTCTTTGTTAAGGTGCCTTTGAGCAGATAGATGATGAACATGTGTAGGCTCCCTGGATGAAGAGTGTTCCAGGTGTGAGACAATGAGAAGTTGAAAAATGACCCTGGAGTGTGTTTGAGGAACTTCTAGGAAGCTTGAATGGATAGAGTAGAGTGAGCAAAAGCAAAACTGTCTGGAAATAAGAACAGTGGGGGCATAGTTGGAAGTTTTGGTACAGAGGTCACATACTGCCTGTCAAGGGCATTCATGACCTTGATTTTATTCCAAGTGAGTTGAGAACACAGTAGGGAGTTTTGAGTAGAGAAGTGACATGATATAACTAATTTATTTGATAGATTACTTTGCCTGCTACGTAGAAGGTAGACGTTAATGGGGAGGAGAGGGAACTGCTACACTCATGATTACAGTTTGTGACAGTGAAATAATACAAATTAAAATCATCAAAGATAAAAAGTATAGAAAGAAGAATCCAGGAGAAACTAGGTGCAAGCTTTCAGTTCTCCTGTTCTAGTGGAGTTGCACAAAGTGCTGAATTTTCCCTGCAACAGTGTTTGTCAACACATGTGAAGTTGTTGCCAACTAGGGAAGCTCATCTAAGCCCAGTGTCTGTAGCCCCCCAGAGTCAAAACAATACAAATGTGGCCCAGAGCCTGAGACATGCAAAACCAGGTGTCCACCATAAATCACATTGCTAGCATAAACTATCTGATATGACCCAAGGCCTCAGGCATTAAAAGATACCCTTAGCAGGCAGAATATTCCAGGGACTCAGAGGTTATCTTTTAGAAGGCAGTTAAGACGAGTTCTTTCTTTGGAATGTGTAGGGATGGAATAGCCCAGGCCTGCTGAGTTAACACTTTGCTGCAAATCATTGTTCCCTCTTTCTGTAGCAACATGGGATAGTATGATCCAGTTAGGTCATTAGTTGGAGTCTTGAGTATAGAACCTTTCATCTAAACTTGAGATTGTGCTTTGGGAAAATTAGTTTAATGGTGGTACATAGAATGAAGAAGAATAGCAAGTTTGGGGAATGTGATAATCACTCAGCATGTGACACTTTAAATCAAATGCTGAGGATCTCATGTTCTTCTGTTTTTTAAATTTATGATTTCTTTTCTTTATTTTTCTACTCTGTTACCCAGGCTGGAGTGCAGTGGCACAATCATGGCTCACTGCAGCCTCAATCTCCTGGGCTCAAGTGATCCTCCCACTTTAGCCTAGCTGGGACTACATGCCACCACACCCAGCTAATTTCTGTATTTTTTATAGAGAAAGGTCTCACTATGTTGCCCAGGCTGGTCTCAAATTTCTGGGCTCAAGTGATCCTCTTTGCCTCACCCTACCAAAGTGCTGGGATTACAGACATGAACCACCACACCAGGACATGATTACTTTTTAATTCCTAAATAAAAAATACATATATTTATCATGTAAAACATGTTGTTTTGAAATATGTGTACATTGTGGAATGGCTAAATTGAACAAATTAACGTATATACTACCTCACATACTTACTTTTTTTGTGAGAACACTTAAAATCTATTTTAGCAATTTTCAAGAGGCTATTACATTCTTACCACTCTTAGATGTTTGTTTTGTACACCTGGGTCTCCACTTGTGCACCTGATCATAATAGTGTATGGTTCATTTCAGTGGACTTAACGAATTCCCAAACTCTACATGTTGGATTGACAAGATCCCTGGCCCTGTGCCTTCATTCTTTTTTTCTACATGTTTCCAACTAAAGTCTCATCCAGTACTCTTTCTTTGAATAATTTGTAAACGTTGGATGTCATCTACATTGCTATTTCCAGATAAGGCCTTTTCGAGATTTATATATTCAACCAATTTCTTCATGTTTGTACTTGGATATGTGGTAATTGTCTTAAACTTTATGTGTTTCACAAGGCATGCTAAATTTTTCCCTTCATTCCAGATAGTAATATTCCTATTTTCATCATGAGGTTTTTTCTTCCTATCCAATGGTAGAAGCCATATAGTTTTGCGTTTTTTTTGTTTTTTGTTTTTTTTTTTTGTTTTTTTTTGAGACAGAGTCTTGCTGTGTCACCCTAGCTGGAGTGCAGTGGTGTGATTTCAGCTCACTGCAACCTCCACCTCCTGGGTTCAAGCGATTCTTGTGCCTCAGCCTCCCAAGTAGCCGGGACTACAGGCATGTGCCACCATGCCTAATTTTTGTATTTTTAGTAGAGACACAGTTTCACTATGTTGGCCAGGCTGGTCTTGAACTCCTGGCCTCATGTGATCTACCCACTTTGTCCTCCCAAAGTGCTGGGACTACAGGTGTGAGCCACTGTATCCAGCCTGAAACCATATAATTTTTGGAATAATCTTTGAGTCCTCACTTCCATTAACCCTCTTTCACTTGTCCCGTTGAACCTATTAGTGAACCTTGTCATTTCTTTAACTATATCTTGATTTTCTCCACCTCTTATATCTCCATTGTTCCATTAACCACATTTCACAAAATGCAATTACCTTCTTTATTTTTTTGCGTCCTTGTGATTTCATTTTTTCCTAACTAAAATTAAACCTTCGTGAAAATTGGCTGAGTGCAGTGGCTCATGTCTGTAATCCCAGCACTTTGGGAGGCGGAGGGAGGTGGATCTTCTTGAGCTTGTGAGTTCAAGACCAGCCTAGATAACACAGCAAAAACCCATCTCTACCAAAAATACAAAAAATTAGCTGGGTGTGGTGGCACATGCCTGTGGTCCCAGCTAATCAAGAGGCTGAGGTGGGAGGATCACTTGAGCCTGGGAGGGAGAGGTTATAGTTGCAAGTAAGCTGAGATTATGCCACTGCACTCCAGCCTTGGTGACAGAGACCCTGTCTCAAAAAAAAAAAAAAAAAAAAAGGAAGGTGTTTGTATATCCCAAACATGAGCATAGTGACTTACACATAGACGTCATTCAGCAAACACTTGTAGAATAAATTAATACAGCCTTTGTCATTTGGGATCAACCTGTGTGGTCTGATATTTCTCTTATTTCTATGGTCTGGTGTCCTGCCAAATTTTGGGGTTCCCTGCAAAAAGTGACCTGTTTATATTTGACTATCTGTGTATTGTATAAAGACCTATTTAGAAAGCAGCCAAATCTATATACATTGTGAATTATCTAGCCTTGTTTGTACAGTTGCTTTTACTTTTAGGTGTGTTTATATTATTGTGTTTTATTTGTAAGAAATGAAGGATATTTATACATGGAATTTCCTTTATGTGTAAGAGATAAAAGGAATCTTACACATCTCTCCCAATGTGTAAGAGATGAGGGATATTTATATATGGAGTTTCCTTTATACTAAAATAGGGTTTTCAACCCCCTTTAGCTGTAATGTTCCACTACCTACCCAAATGCTATAAAACTGCCCTCCCCTTATCACCCTTTTCTGACTCCTTTTTCGGACTCAGTCCGCCTGCACCCAGGTGATTAAAAAGCTTTATTGCTCACAAAAAAATAAATAAATAAAATAGGGTTTTCACTAAAGAGTCACCTCACACCAAGGCAGTTTTAAAAAATAGTTTAAATAGTTTATTTCAAAACAAGATGATGGAGTGATTGACTGTTCTCTTCTTTCCTAGAAATCAGGAAAATTGATGATCCTCTGCAGCATCACTTGCAACATCGAAGTATTCAGAAGAGTGTGAAACAGTGCCATGAACAGAATATGTTTGGAAATATTGTTAATCAGAACAAAGGTCATTTCCTGCTGAAGCAAGATTGTGATACGTTTGACTTACATGAAGAACCTTTAAAATCAAATTTAAGTTTTGAAAACCAGAAAAGGAGCTCTGGCCTAAAGAACTCTGCTGCGTTTAATAGAGATGGGAAATCCCTTTTTCATGCTAACCATAAACAATTTTATACTGAAATGAAGTTTCCTGCAATTGCAAAACCTATTAATAAGTCCCAGTTCATTAAGCAACAGAGAACTCACAACATAGAGAATGCCCATGTATGCAGTGAATGTGGGAAAGCCTTCCTCAAGTTGTCTCAGTTTATTGATCATCAGAGAGTTCACACTGGAGAAAAACCTCATGTATGCAGTATGTGTGGGAAAGCTTTCTCCAGAAAATCCAGGCTAATGGACCATCAGAGAACTCATACAGAACTGAAACATTATGAATGCACTGAATGTGACAAAACCTTCCTCAAGAAATCACAGCTCAATATACATCAGAAAACTCATATGGGAGAGAAACCTTACACATGTAGCCAATGTGGGAAAGCCTTCATCAAGAAGTGTCGGCTCATTTATCATCAACGAACTCATACAGGAGAGAAACCCCATGGATGCAGTGTATGTGGGAAGGCCTTCTCTACAAAGTTCAGCCTCACTACACATCAGAAAACTCATACAGGAGAAAAACCTTATATATGTAGTGAATGTGGAAAAGGCTTCATTGAGAAGAGGCGTCTTATTGCACATCATCGAACTCATACTGGTGAGAAACCCTTTATATGCAATAAATGTGGGAAAGGCTTCACCTTGAAGAACAGTCTTATCACACATCAGCAAACTCATACAGAAGAGAAATTATATACATGCAGTGAATGTGGAAAAGGCTTTTCAATGAAGCACTGTCTCATGGTACATCAACGAACTCATACTGGAGAGAAACCTTATAAATGCAATGAGTGTGGAAAGGGCTTCGCTTTGAAGAGCCCACTCATCAGACATCAGCGAACACATACTGGAGAGAAACCCTATGTATGCACCGAATGTCGAAAAGGTTTCACCATGAAGAGTGACCTCATTGTACATCAGCGAACTCATACTGCAGAGAAGCCATATATATGCAATGATTGTGGAAAAGGCTTCACTGTGAAGAGCCGCCTTATTGTGCATCAGCGAACTCATACTGGAGAAAAACCCTATGTATGTGGTGAGTGTGGAAAAGGCTTTCCAGCAAAGATCCGGCTAATGGGACATCAACGAACTCATACAGGAGAGAAACCTTATATTTGCAATGAGTGTGGAAAAGGCTTCACTGAGAAGAGTCATCTCAATGTACATCGGCGCACTCATACAGGAGAGAAACCCTATGTATGCAGTGAATGTGGCAAAGGCTTAACTGGGAAAAGCATGCTCATTGCACATCAGCGAACTCATACTGGGGAGAAACCTTATATATGCAATGAATGTGGAAAGGGCTTCACCATGAAGAGTACTCTCAGTATACATCAGCAAACTCATACTGGAGAGAAGCCATACAAATGCAATGAATGTGATAAAACCTTCAGGAAGAAGACATGCCTCATACAACATCAGCGATTTCACACAGGAAAGACTTCCTTTGCATGTACTGAATGTGGAAAATTCTCTTTGCGCAAAAATGATCTTATTACACATCAGAGAATTCACACAGGAGAGAAACCGTACAAATGCAGTGACTGCGGGAAAGCCTTCACTACAAAATCAGGGCTCAATGTTCATCAAAGAAAACATACAGGAGAGAGGCCCTATGGATGTAGTGATTGTGGGAAAGCTTTTGCGCACTTGTCTATCCTTGTTAAACACAAGAGAATTCACAGGTAGTCATTTTGGGAAAGCCTCTTGCCAGATGTAGGCCCTTAAGATATCTGCAAAGAAGAGTAATTTCATGAATGCAGACTACATGGTTGTTTCTTTAGTGATCAGTTACTTCATGTTTTGTGTCAGAGAAAACATGTACAAAACATTTGAGAAAATATTTTAGGACATTATGTCTAAAAATTGTATACTGAGAAAAATCCTATGAATGTGGCAGACTATAAAAGCCTTTGGTGGGAAGATAAACCCCCTCAGAAGTGATCATAGATCATGAATAAACTACTAATTCGTGGAAATGTAATAATTATAGGAACGTCTTTGCCCAAAAATAAAACCTCAACAGATTGAGAGAGTTCACACTGGAGAAATACTTTCCTCTGGCAGTGAATGTGGCAGGGTTTTCAGTAAAATGTTTTGCCTCATCATGTGCTAGGAAATAATGCAGAAAAAACTTATGAAAACATTCAATGTAGAAGACTTTTAGGAAAACATCAGAGAATTTAATGAAGGAAAGAAGCCTTGGCAAAATGATGGATGAGAGCTTTCTGTCACAATTCTAACCTTAACAGATAATATGCCTCGTGCATTTGGGAACAGGATAGCTTGAGCCATATTCGTAGTTGCCTTGTCACTGATTTTATACATTTTAAATTGTGACTTCCTCTAATCACGAACTAAAATTTAATATTGTATATAATACTGGAGTATTTTATGCCTGCCTCATTTTATTATATGATTAGCTCCTGCATTTCTTTAGTTCTAAGTTTGTGTTATTTCAGAATAACTAAAGTACTTCAGAATGAAACTGGATACAGTATATTCAATTCATAAGTGTAATTGACCATACTTGAATATGTTTAAGTTTATAAGTAACATCAGGTGTTATGAAATTAATATAAATAAGATGTTTTTGTAAGTTTTTATTTTGAAATAAGTTTAGATTCACAAAATCTTACCAAAATATTCCAGAGTTCTTGAATGCCCTTAACCCAGCTTCTTCCAAAGATAACAACTTACATAAGCATAGTTCATTACCAAATACAGGAAAGGGAAATTGTTACAATACTGTTAACTACAGAATTTATTTGGAAATCACCAGTTTTAACATGCATGCATTTTTGTTTGTTTTTTATATGTAGCTTTAAGAAATCTTAACACATATATTGATTCATGTCACCACCACCGTAATAGAGATTCAGAATGTTGCATCAATGCAAACTCCCTCATGCTACTTTTTTATAGTCACAACCTCTCCTCAGCCCTAACCCTTGGCAATCAGAAATCTTTTCATCTTTAGTTTTGTCATTAGTAGCATGTTATAAAAATGGAATCATACAGCATGTACCCTTTTGGTATTGGCTATTTCAACTAAAGCAAATTAACCTGAAATCCATCCAAGTTGTTCTGCGTATCATTGTTCTGTTTTTATTGGCCACTAATAATCTATGATACGAATATACCACTATTTGTTTATTCACCCACTGAAGGACATTAGTTTTGTTCCCAGTTTTTCTTACTGTTATACAAATAAAAATCCTATGAACATTTGTACACACAGGCTTTGTGTGAGCACAATTTTTTACTTCTCTAGGATAATTACTGCAGAGTATGATTCATGGGTCATAAGGTAAGTGTATGTTTACCTTTGTAAGATACTAACCAGAGTGGTGTTTCATTGCTCACCAACAATATATAGAAAGGTTCAGTTGCTCCACATTCTTCCACTTGATGCTGTCAGTATTTTTTTTGTTTTGTATTGTTTTGTTTTGAGATGTAGTCTTGCTCTGTTGACCAGGCTAGAGTGCAGTGGCACGATCTTGGCTTGCTGCACCCTCTGCCTCCCGGGTTCAAGTGATTCTCCTGCTTCAGCCTCCTGAGTAGCTGGGATTACAGGCGCCTGCCACTGCGCCTGGCTAATTTTTGTATTTTTAGTAGTGACGGGGTTTCATCATCTTGGCCAGGCTGGTCTCGAACTCCTGACCTTGTGATCCACCCGCCTCAGCCTCCTGAAGTGCTGGGATTACAGGCATGAGCCACCACGCAGGACTGGAATGTTTTATTTTACCTATTCTATTGTGTGTGTATTGGTATGAATACAAACATACCAATTGTATGTGGCCTTCCATTTGCACCTCCCTAAAGGCTTTTTTTTTTTTTTTAAGAGACAAGGTCTCACTATGTTGCTTAGGCTGGAGTGCAGTGGCTATTCACAGGTACCATTATAGCACACTACAGTACCAAACTCCTGGTCTTCAGAAGTTTTCTGTCCCAGCCTCCAGAGTAGCTGGGACTGCAGGCATTTGCCACTGTGCGCTGCTTAGAGCATTGTTTATTAATGCTGGATAAAGATTTTATCCAGCTGGATAAAGGTTTTATATCACTTGCAAATATTTTTCCCTAGATGTGGTTCTTTTTTTTTCTCAGAGAAAAAGATTTTAATTATGATGAAGTCCAACTTTTTTTTTTGAGATGGAGTCTTGCTGTCTTGCCCAGGCTGGAGTGCAATGGCATGATCTCGGCTCACTGCAACCTCCGCCTCCCAGGTTCAAGTGATTCTTCTGCCTCAGCCTCCCCAGTAGCTGGGATTACAGGCACCTGCCATCATGCCCCACTAATTTTTGTACTTTTGTAGAGATTGGGGTTTCACCGTGTTGGCCAGACTGGACTCAAACTCCTGACCTCAGGTGATCTGTCCACCATGGCCTCCCAAAGTGCTGGGATTACAGGTGTGAGCCATTGCACCCAGCCTTTTTTTTTTTTTAATGGATTGTGGGGTTTTGGGATTGCATCTAAGTATTCCTTCCTTACTGTAATTGATAATTCTTTTTCTACTACCTTTGACAAAATAATGTAGTTTTGCTTTTTTTTTTTTTTTTTTTTTTTTTGAGACAGAGTCTCACTCTCTCACCCAGGCTGGAGTTCAATGGCATGATCTTGGCTCACTGCAACCTCCGCCTCCTGGGTTCAGGTGATTCTCCTGCCTCAGCCTCCCAAGTAGCTAGGATTACAGGCACGCACTGGCATGCTCAGCTAATTTTTGTATTTTTAGTAGAGACGGGGTTTCACCATGTTGGCCAAGATGGTCTCGATCTCCTGACCTCGTGATCCGGCCACCTCAGCCTCCCCAAGTGCTGGGATTACAGGCGTGAGACACCACGCCCAGCCAGTTTTGCTTTTTTAATATTTAGCAATATCCATTTAAATTCATCTTTGTATATAGGGTAAGGGTTAATTTAAAGTTCAGCCTGTGGTTGCCCAGTTGATTCAACAGTATTGAAAACACTGTCCTCTTTCCATTAAATTGATTTTGAACATTTGTAAAAATCAGTTGCCTGTTCTTGTGTCCATTTCTTGACTCTATTCTGTTGATGTGCGTGTCTGTCACTCCACTAATAATCTACAGTCACTCCCATCAGAAATGACATAATATGCTCTATGAGGTAAAACAGCTATGTTACCTCATATAAAATGTTCAAAGCCAGAACTTGGACTTTAGGAAATGTCCCATATCCCTCTCCGGAAGCCCGCTTCCCAGTCTCTCGGTGTTCTTAGAGATGGCGAAGGATGGGGTTGCAGCACCAGAATTCCAGAATCGGAAGTAGGTTCTGATACGTGTTCAGCCTTTGGCAGCTGCTACTGTAGCCTTGAAAGCCTGATGCTGCGTGTGAATCCGGATGGGGAGCTTGTGGGGACCATGAAGTGGAAACGCATGTGAATGTCCGTGTTCAGGGGTTTTATTTCAGTTTAGTCACCGAGGAATATGGGTGTGAGAAAGGGACCCTTGGGATGTCAAAGGTTAAGGCTTAGTTTTAAGAGTTTAATGACTGAGGGTCCCACGGACAGAGCTTGAGGTCTGTATGTTCACTTTTCATGAGTCTCAGTAATAGAAAACTGGGGAAAGTGTGTCTCAGTGAATGCTGTTTTTTGCTCAGATTTGCAATTTAATATGGGGCTCAGATACAGAGAAGCCCGAGCTAGGAAGAGGAGTGGCGTGAATGAAAGGTCTAGGGGGAGGAGTGTCAAAGGAGTGCCTCTGTGGTAAGTTTTAAATTGAATTTGAAGGCAATTTTATTTAGGGGAAGACGGGGCTTGTCTGTGTTTGAGAATGTAATGAGGCTGGAGGCTTTGAGGTGTGCAGTTGAAGGTTAGTGGTTGCTTTGAGACTAACTGGATGCTGGAAACACTTCCTGTCAGTCTTTCAAGTCCAAATCTGTCCTGAAGGTTTCTATTTAAAAACTTTGTCTTCGTACGTCCACTATTCTCATTGTACCCATAAAAATCAGAGTAATTCAGGGTGACGAAGTGGTGTCTTTACCGAGGAGTCTTGCTCTGTCGCCCAGGCTGGGGTGCAGTGGCGCGATCTCGGCTTACTGCAACCTCCGCCTCCCGGATTCAAGCGATTCTCCTGTCTCAGGCTCCCGAGTAGCTGGGATCACAGGCGCGCGCCACCACGTCCGGGTAATTTTTGTATTTTTAGTAGAGACTGGTTTCGCTTTGTTGGCCAGGCTGGTCTGGAACTCCTGACCTCAGATGATCCGCCTGCCTCGGCCTTCCAAAGTGCTGGGATTACAGGTGTGAGCCACCGTGCCCCACTTCACTTTCTTAAATGTTGTGTTTAGAAGCACAAACTTAAAAAAAAATAAAGTCCACTTTATTAATTTTATTTCGTTTTATGGGTCATCCTTTACTCTCCTCTCAGAATTAACTCATGTCCATGAAGATTATCTCCCTTTTCCTTCTCTAAGTTTTATACTTTCTCTTAAACTTAGATCTATGATCTATTTTGAGTTAACTTTTGTGTATGGTTTGAGGGTCTTAACTCATTTTTCTGGATGTGGATATCCAATTATCCCAGTGCCGCTTGTTGAAAAGACTATCCTTATTGAATTGTCTTGGCACTTTTGTCAAAAACTCTTAACAATATTTTTATACTGTCAATTCTGGTTCTGCTCTTCCCATTGGCACCTTTACTAAAAGTGGCCTTTCTAGGAGACCCAATTCCTTTAGTCTGTCGTGGCCAGGCTCACATCCTAATTCTTTCTCAAAATCTCTTTTCTCTCCTCTCTTTTCTCTTCTTTTCTCCTCTTTTCTCTTTTCTCTTCCTTCTCGTCCTCCTCTTCCTTCTTCTTCTTTTTTGTAAATAATAATCATTTTTTCGAGGCCAGGCGTGGTGGCTCACACCTGTAATCCCAGCACTTTGGGAGGCCGAGACAGGCAGATCAGATCACGAGGTCAGGAGGTCGAGACCATCTTGGCCAACATGGTGAAACCCAGTCTCTACTAAAAATACAAAAATTAGCTGGGCGTGGTGGCGCGTGCCTGTAGTCCCAGCTACTTGGGAGGCTAAGGCAGGAGAATCGCTTGAACCAGGGAGGCAGAGGTTGCAGTGAGCCCAGATCTCGCCACTGTACTCCAGCCTGGCGACAGAGCAAGACTCCGTCTCAAAAAAAATTATAATTTTTTTCTTTCTTCACCACCCGCCCCCCCGAATACCTGCTATTTTTCTGTTCTTAAAAACCGCTTCCTGCAAGCTATTTTTCGCCAGACGCTTTCCCGTGGGTGTCTGCCTACCTGATGTGTTGCCTTTTCCCTTTCTACCTGATCTGTTACCTTTTCCATTTCCAATTCATTCTCTGGGATACCTACACCTGGCTGCACTGTTACTTGTCTTTTTCAAAACCTTTTTTTTTTTTAATTTAACAAAGTGGATGGAAAAGCGCTAAAGGCAATTTAGCTTGCCCCATATTTGCCTGATAAAGCCTGAGTCTCTGAAAATCTGCCCCCTTTCGCAAGACTTTAAGTGCCAGGAAACGAGGCGATTTCAGTGACTTCTCTTCTTCCCTGGCTGCTGGCTCAAAAACCTGCCACTGCCTTCTGTGCGTCCAATTTTCAAACATGGCTGCCGTCAGGAGCCACGGCTATGGGCGCGGCCATTTTACGGAGTAGGAACTGCCGTAAATACGGTTGTCCTTGCTCTTTTAAACATTTTAGGTTCTCCTCGGCCGCCGTAGGTGGACCATAAACCCGTGCGAGGACTCCAGAAGTAGGAGCAGTTTACGGAAGTGTAACGTTGAGGCCCTTCTTGTGTATCTGGAGAAAATAGAGGTCAGTGTGTGGTTTTGTCCCTGAAATTTTTTTGTCCTAGTTCAGGTTTTGTCTCAGTGGAAGGTTTGGGAGATCTGAGGACGTGGTGTACCCTGGACCACGTAGTTTTTGGCAGGAAGACTGGGGAGCGCCGGGGTACAGGCATTTGGGAGGTACCTGGTGGGAGTCTGTGATCCCCCTGTCTGTGGTCCGCGTGCCTTTGGTGTGAGTACAATGACTAAGGGTCTGTAGTGATCAACGACCGTGTCCTAACTGTCAAGGTATGGATCACTCTGCTCGTAAAGGATGGAGGTGGCGATTAGGATCGATGCGGCGTCTGCTTCGGGTTCAGGATTTAATTTGGAACTCAGTGATGTTGGAGTCTGGGAGGATGTCCATCGCTGTAGAGTGTCTGGTCCGTGGTTCGGATGAGTAAGAGGCATGGGGCCAGTGTCTGTGGTACAAAGGCTTGTGAGGGCTGAAGCTTTTGAGACTTTGGAGCCCTGGGTCCTGGGTTGAGGTTCGAACCTCGGTTACTGGGGCAAAAGGCGACACAGCCCCCAGCATTAGTTCGAAACCATATATCTACTCTTCTGATCCTTGGGGTGGCTATTTACAGATCGGGGGGTCAAGTTCAGTCATACCCTCCGATTATATATTGTCTATGGCTGCAAAGGCAGCGGTTGAGTTGTTGTGACAGAGACCTCGTGGCCGGCAAAATCGAAAATGTTGCCAACCTCTGCATTCACTTCTTTTATTTTTTATTTATTTATTTTTTATTTTTTGAGACGGAGTTTCACTTTTGTCTCCCAGGCTGGAGTGCAATGGCGCGATCTCGGCTCACTGCAATCTCCGCCTCCCGGGTTCAAGCGATTCTCCTGCCTCAGCCTCCTGAGTAGCTGGGATTGCAGGTGCACGCCACCACGCCCGGCTAGTTTTTGTATTTTTAGTAGAGACAGGGTTTTACCACGTTGGGCAGGTTGGTCTCGAACTCCTGACCTCAGGTGATCCGCCCACCTTGGCCTTCCAAAGTGCTGGGATTACAGGCGTGAGCCACCGCGCCCGGCCTTCACTTCTTAATATATAGTGAGTGTTGCTTGCCCGCCTTATATTCACACTTTCTTGACAGAATCTCCATTTCGTGAAGTATTCATCCCTGTGGCAAGGTGACCCAAATCCCAGTTTCTTAGTAAGGCCTGGTTGGTCTTAGCCAATCTTGCTGGTTCCAACTGCCATTGCTAGTGATAGGTTTGACATGGAAATGAGCTTAGGCGTATGGTGCAATTGTAGCCAACTATGTATGCGAAAATCTGCCTGGGAGTTTCTGAGGGAGCATTTTCTTTTTTAAATATGTAATTTCTTGAATCTCTTTTTCCATGTTCGTGATGATATCGCCTGAAAATAACCTTAATTTTCTGTCTTACTTTCTAATGCTTATAATTCATTCTTATCTTAATGCACTGGCTCAACTTTCCAGTACAAAGTAGGAAAATAGGGTGTTAGTGGACGTTCTTGTTTTGTTACCCACCTGTAAAATTCACCCGTTGTGTTGTCTGGAGTTAACACCTTTCCTGGAGGTAAACTGTTTGGTATGGTTGATCTCTTCCTTTACTTTGTTAATTTTTCTAGATTTATATATTTTAAATGTACAATTTAATTATCATGGAGGCAATATATGTATAAGCAGTCATTGCCCAGGTCAAGAAATAGAATATGGTCAGCACACCAGTGGTGTTCTGTGAGCCTTTTTCCATCCTCACACCGAAAAGTATTTTAGGCTTTTCTTTATATAATTAATCATTATTTATCATCGTAGTTAATACAGTTTTGCCTATTTTAAACTCTGTATATCAGTGGAATTGTACATCACTCTTTTTTTGTGTCAGCCTTCTTTTGCTCATTATTGGTGAGGGTCTTTCCTGTTGCATCTGAGTATATTTTCTTTGCTCAATGACAAGGATCAGGCAAATTTACAGTAAATATTTTAGGGTTTGCAGGCTATATATGGTCTCTTGCATATGCTAATTTGCTTTTTGTTTTACAGTCTTTCAAAAATGTAAAAAGCATTCTTGCAGGCTGGACCAAAGGTATAATAGGTTTTCTATCACATTCCATTATGTAAAATATAGCAGTTTTTTCTATTATTAATTACATTTGTATTACCTAAAGCTTGTATTATTGAGAATAATGCATGTGTGAAAATTTGTGTAAATGTCTTTTGGTTCATATGTGCTCTCATATGGGGGAGGCAGAGATGTATATCTAGATGTGCACCTCGGAGGAAAATTGCTGCTTCATAGGGTGTGTATAACCTCCGTCTAAATAGATGTCAAACTGTTTTCTAAAGTGGTTGTACCACTTACAGTTCCCCTAGCAGGATATAGTTTGCTTTATACGGTGCTTTATGTGGCCTCTTTAAAATATCTGGCCATACCCTAATAACATTGAGAGATTCTCCTATATTAATGTTCTTTAAAGCTTTATTGATATGTTTCTACCATTGAAATTGACAGTTGATTCTAAAATGGTTTTTGTGTATGTTGTGAGGGGGGTTTTAACTTTCTGTCCCCATTCCCAGTACCATTTATTGATTTTTTTTTTTTTTTTTTTTTAGATAGAGTCTTGCTCTCGTCACCCAGGCTGGAGTGTAGTGGCGTGCTTGGCTCAACTGCAACCTCTGCCTTCTGGGCTCAAGTGATTCTTGTGCCACGGCCTCCCGAGTAGCTGGAATTACCAGCAGGTGCCACCTTGCCTGGCTAATTTTTGTATTTTTAGTAGAGATGGGGTTTCACCATGATGGCCAGGCTGGTCTCCAACTCTGGCTCAAGTGGTCCACCTGCCTGAAGGGGGCCTGCCCCTCCACACCTGTGGGTATTTTTCGCAAGGCGGAAGTGAGAGACTGAGAAAAGAAATAAGACACAGAGAGAAAGTATAGAGGAAGAAAAGTGGGCCCAGGGGACTGGTGTTCAGTATATGGAGGACCCACACTGGCACTGGTCTCTGAGTTTTGTTAGTATTTATTGATTACTATTTTTACCATCTTGGTGAGGGGGGTGTGGCAGCACTATAGGGTAATGGTGGGGAGAGGGTCAGTAGGAAAACATGTGAGTAAAGGACTCTGTGTTATAAATAAGTTTAAGGAAAGGTGCTGTGCCTTGTTGTGTACATAGGCCAGATTTATGTTTGACTTTACACAAACATCTTAGTGTAGTAAAGAGTAGTATTGCCACCAGTATGTCTCACCTTTAGTTATAAGGTGGTTTTCTCCTATCTTAGTAAATAGAATGTACGATTGGGTTTTATACCGGGACATTCCATTCCCAGGGAGGAGCAGGAGACAGGTGCCTTCCTCTTATTTTAACTGTAAAGAGGCCTTCCTCTTTCACTAATCCTCCTCAGCACAGACCCTTTACGGGTGTTGGGCTGGGAGATGGTCAGGTCTTTCCCTTCCCACGAGACCATATCTCAGGCTGTCTCAGTGGGAGGAAACCTTGGACAGTACCCAGGCTTTCTAGGGCAGAGGTCCCCGCGGCCTTCCGCAGTGCATTGTGTCCCTGGGTAACCGAGACTGGAGAATGGCGATGACTTTTACCAAGCATACTGCCTGCAAACACATTTTAACAAAGCACAGCCTGCACAGCCCTAAATCCATTAAACCTTGAGTCAATATAGCACATGTTTCTGAGCACAGGGTTGGAGCTAGGGTTACAGATTAACAGTATCTCAAGACAGAGGAATTTTTCTTCATACAGATGAAAATGGAGTTTCTTATGTCTTCCTCTTTCTATATAGACACAGTAACAGTCTGATCTCTCTTTCTTTCCCCCACACCTTCCTCAGCCTCCCAAAGTGCTAGGATTACAGGCATGAGCCACGGCGCCCTCAGTTCCATTTATTGAAAAGACAGCTTTTATCTACTTCCCTGTAGTGCTATCATTGTCATTGAGTCTCTATATGTGCTTAATTCTGCTTATAAGGATTTTATTCTGTTCCTTTGTCCTATTTGCCTGTTATTGTACTAATATTGTGCTGTCCTAATTAAAGTAGCTTTATAAGTCCTCATAACTGATATGGCAAGTCTTCTAACTTTTTTTTCAAACTTTAAAAAAAAGTTTATAGCTATTTAAACTTTTCATTATCAGTTTGGGATTGTGACTGTGATTTCATTGAATCTGTAGATTTGGGAGACTTGACATTTTTAAAATGCTTTGTTTTCCAACCCATCTTTATAGTACATCTTTGCATTTATTTAAAACTGTTAAAATTTATCTCAGTAAATCTGATTTTAAAAATATATTCGAGTTCTTCTAAATGATATCGTTTATGTCAGCCTAAAAGAGGAAACTGCACAAAATACAATTTTAAAGAGTTTACTTGAGCCAAAATGAGGACAGCTGCCTGGGAAAATACTTTCAGGTTGCCTTGGTTAAGTGCTCTGTTAGGATTTTGTTAGAAACAGGTTTTAAAGTCAAAAGGGAACAAACCGTGAGCTGACATAAAGTTGTTTGGCAAGAATTCTCATTGGTTTACAGAAATAATATCAATTAACAATTGGCTATACATTGTTAACTGTGGGGTTTTATGAGTTACGATGTCCAGTGAATGGATGTCCAGTGAATGGCATTTTATGGCTACTTGGTGTGAGTTAGTCTAGAGCCTACATAGCAAGTGGCTTTAAGAGATAATTATTTAGCTTGAGGGGGAAATGAGATGTGACTATTGTCACATTAAATTTTTTTTTTTAGTTTTTAATTTTTTCTTTTTTCTTTTTTTCAGGGGAACCCCTGTCAGAAAGACTGCTGTCACATTTTAATGCCTCTCTAGACCTGATAATTTAAAGGGAGTCACATTCCTCAGATACAAGATTCATTTCTTTCTCATTTATAAATTTTATTTTGTTTGTTGATGGTCTGTTCTGTCAGTTACTAGGAAAGGTCTGTTAAAGTCTTTAGTCTGAATTTTCTATTGCTTGTTTTTGGTTCTATTTTTTGCTGTATACATTTCAAGACTGTTGTTAGGGGTATACATATGGTGTATTTCTATGAATGAAGAGCCAAATTTCACCTCTTTTCAGTGAGCATTGTTTCTCTTTCTCTCTGTTAATTCTTTAGGATTTCTGGTCAGTTTTGTCTGAGATATAGTTATAACAGATTATCTTTGGTTACTCTCTCTGTGGCATATTGTCTCCAACCTTTTATTCTCAAACTTCCCATATCATTTTGTTCAGACATATCAACTATAATAACCGCATGTGGGGAGGCTGAGGCGGGTGTGTGATGAGATCAGGAGTTCAAGGCCAGCCTGACCAAGATGGTGAAATCCGATCTCTACTAAAAGTACAAAAATCAGCCAGGCGTGGTGGCGGGCCGTAACCCACATGGACCTGTGGGACTGCACAAAGGGGGGTGAACGTGGGAATAAAGACAGGAGACAAAAGAGTATATTTGGGAGAAGGGGTCAGGGAGCACCTTGCCTCTAGTGGACAAGGGCCCTGAGCTTTACACAGCCCTCCGTATTTATTAGGCAAAAGAGATAGGAGGGTGGGGGGGTGGAAGAAGGGGTCAGCTGCTCAGTTCAGAGTAGGCTTGCAGGACTGCATTCTCTAGATGTCGCAGTAGATAACCTCGGTGCCAGGGAGTGATGGCCTCCAGCAAACCTTATGTTGGCAGGAGCAGTCCTGAGTTTGCTCACATCCTGTATTCATGATCAACAGTTTGCTGTTTGATCATATAGCCTCCAGTGGAATGCTGAGTTGGTCCCGTCCCATGGGCCTTCGGCTCCCTGCATATCCCCCTTTCTGTTTATGTATTAATTGAAAGAATGTAAGACCGGGCTGGGCAGCTCTCATTCTCCGATTGGCGGTCCATCCGATTTTACAGACTATAAACAGAAGACAGAGACAAAACAACATTACTCCAAGAACTACATATAAGATGTTAATGTGGTGCCTTAGATAGGTCCAAGGGTTGAGGCTCTCCAGGCCTTCCTGGAATTCAGTCCAGTCTTCTAAAGAAGGCTGAAATTCTTGAGTTTGCCTATTTAAATCAAGAATTTTGTTTTGTAATTCACCAATATCAAAGGTGATGTTGGATGTGAAAGCTCCTTGCAAATGGGCTTTCACAAGGTCCCACGGATACTCACTTTGGTTATATTCTGAGTTAGTTACGCAAATATGAATGTGATTAAAATGATGACGCAATTGCTGCTGCAACTGCAAGCTTTGTACCTGTTCTAACCACAGAACCGTGGATTTCAACATTGCCGCTTCAGTTTGTAACTCAGTGTTAATTTTATTCTGAAGTAGCCTCGCTTGGTCAGCTGTGCGTGTCCAGTTCTCCACCTACTGAGATGTTTGAATAGAATTATGCAGAGTTACAGAAGATATCACAACAGAAGTTATTAGTTTGACCAAGGAAACAATAGCAAAAATTATGCCTAAGGCTCTACGGACACAGTGAGTAAGCTGAGTTAGAAGAAGTGTTACAAAAATGCAAAGCAGGTGTGGCAGCCCAAGGCTCAGACAGATTAACAGGAATCCATAGCCCAGGGATGCAACCCAACATTATCAAAGTAGAGATATTATGTGTTCGTAATGTGCTATGATTAATGCAGTGTGATATAACTGGCAAGATTTACAGGTCAATTGGGTATTGTTTACCTGAAGCTGGTTCTTCTTAGCTGCCAAAAAGGCATAAGGATTAAAAACACAAACT
Organism: Pan paniscus; assembly: GCF_029289425.2. Lineage (NCBI taxonomy): Eukaryota > Metazoa > Chordata > Mammalia > Primates > Hominidae > Pan > Pan paniscus. The sequence continues at coordinate 58,022,660 of NC_073269.2, read as the reverse complement.
GTAAACTGAGTGGTGATATTCTTTACAAATGCAACATTAAGACTGTGTTGCTTACTATTGCTATTATTAGACAGCGTTCCAATCCAGATGTTGCCATTCATAAATGGGAGTGCTGCCTTCCATATAGTTTCTTGAATTGGTCCTTTCCTCCCCAGATAATGCAACTGAGGAAGAGGTGGGCTAAAGCCTGCTCCATGCCAAGCAATCTGAGCAGCAGACTGGGATTGGATTCTGGTGTTGTATAAAGAAGAAGCATTAAAAGCTTGCCGCCAATGCCAGTGAAGTTTGTGCCATGATTTCTGACTTTCACCTTTTCCATCTAATTGACCTTTAGGTTCCCAATCCACAGTGTCTTCAGTTGACATATATTGTTTACTAGCCAGTGGATCAAGACACTGGGTCCACGGAGTGGGGTAGGAACTATTGGATGGAATCCATTCTGTATAATCAGCACAGTTAGGATGACTGGACTGGGAATGATTGGTTAGCACACCAGTTACATTAATAGAACCAAGACCTAATAAGTACATAATTTTTCCATAGTGACTCAACCATGTTTGAGCTTGAATTGCAAGACAGCTATGGCTGAGCGACGTCTTTGTGGTGATAAACAATGGGAGTCCTTCCAGTGGAGTGGTATAATTAATGACATTGTTCTGAGAGTCTAACTGTTCTATGTCACGGGGAGTTAGGGGTCCTGGAGCCCACTCTACCTGATCGTGATAAATCTCAGGAGGAGTGAGCTCCAAAGTATAGGCCATACTGCTGGGGGATTGGGAACATATGCCCAATATGTTTTTGCCTATGCACAGGGAAAACGTAGCACACAGGACATTATGGTTAACATGGCCAAGAGCATGGAATCAGGGGTTTTGCCTGTCCCTGACACTCCAGTAGTTTCTCAGCTTCCTGCGTGGTTTTCTTGAGTTGTCTCCAGGTTATGGGGGTTGATGTCATCATGACTCTGGTTGGCCTTCTCTCCATCTTTGCACTCAGGCTCAGCTGACTCATAGCTCGTACAGGAGGGACTGGGCCCATGGTTGGCCACCCTGGGTTCCTCCAGTCTCCCATTCCATGGTCGCATGCACCTTGAGGGCACCCACATGGCTTGTCCATCTCCTGTAAACACACAAGCATACCCTCTTCCCCAGGTCAGTAAATCTACCGGGCCTTTCCATTGTCGTCCTTCTGGGGATTTCCATAACACTTTCAGATAAACTTTGCTTTTTTCCTCTAACACTTGCCAATGTCTTTCTGCTGGAGTCTTACCATCCATACCAGGAGTCAGAAAATTTAAAGTAAATAAGGCTAAATGTAGTTTTGATTGAGGTGGTAGTTGGCCTCCTATACCCCCTTTTTGTTTTTTCAACATACGTTGTAATGTTTGATGTGCCCATCCTATAGATATGACTGACACATCAGCTCCCATGTCCATAAGCCCATAAAATTTCTTTCCTTTAACGTGTACTACACAGGTAGGTCTATTAGAGGCTATGGGTTGGGAAAGATAGATTTCCCGTGTAGTTGTGCTCCCAAACCCTTTATTTCCTCATTTCTCTTTTCATGGGGAAGGGTGTAATTCACAGGGAATAAGCAATAATTGAGCAATATATTCTCCCAGTTCAAAAACCCAAAGATCTTGTGACATTAAAACTACTTGAATTTCTCCTTCATAATCGGAGTCAGTCATTCCTGGGACTACAGTGATGCCTTGCAAGTTAAGGCAGCTTTTACCTAAAATTAGTCCTGTGTATCCTGTTGGTAAAGGTCCCCAAATACCCAAATAGGTTTTTCTCCCCTAACTAATGTGATTCTTTCTCTGGTGGGTAGATCTAATCCTGCACTTCCTGGTGTGGGTTGAGGGAATCAATGTGCCTCCAGGAACCCATCCCTGAAGTGGGGTTGTGGTCTGCATTGGGAATGCCCTCATTGTTTGAGGGGCCCGGGTGCAGGCCCCCATCTCATTTACCAATGGGGTGCCATTCTGATGAAATTTTGAGCAGCACTGGGTAGCCCAGTGATTTCCTTTGTTATGGCGAGTACAGAGTCCTAGTGTTTTTTCTGCTAGGGAGTGAACTGCATTGTAATATCCTTTCTGTCCTGAGATCTGGCGGCATTCCTTTTTTAGATGTCCAGTTTTTCCACAATTACAACATTTTCCCATTTTAGGGTTTGACCCTTGGCTCCTTTTAGATTTGTCAACTGCTAAATTAGCCATTGCTTATGCTAACTTTGCAGATCGATGAAGCTCAGTTCCTACATCCTGACAAGCTCTGAGAAAATTTCCCAAGTTTTTTGTACACCTCACTGGTGCCAGTGCACGTTTACAGTACACGTTTGCATTCTCAAAAGCTAAAGTTAAGGTTAGCATTTCTGCAGCCACAGTATGAGGACTCTGACGCTTCAGTGCCTCATGTAATCTTGCAAGAAATTGTGCATAGGGTTCCTGCAACCCTTGCATGATATGTAAAAAGGATTGTACTGGGACTCCCTCTTCAGCATTGTGGCCCAGGCGCATTTAGCGGCCTGTGTACACTGCTGATAAGCAGCATCTGGGAGTGCCATTTGACGTTCTACATCTAAGGGCCATGACCTAACAGCATATCCTCTGTAATGTCTCCGTGTCCAGCAGCATGGTTCTGTTTAGCCTGGTCTGCACACATTTCTTGCCAATTTAAATTCCATGTCAGATATGCACTAGCAGACAAGCAAGTTCGCGCCAAGTGTCTCACATCAAAGGGTAAAAAACGCATAGCACCAAACACAGATTCTAGCAATCCTAAGGTGAATGGGCTCTGTATGCCATTATTTACCACTCTCGCTTTTAATTCCTTCAACAACTTAAACTCTAGTGGGGTGTGTTCATGAATAATCTGCTGTGGATTTTTTGGATCAGGCCTGATGGAAATAGGAAAAGCACAATGTCCTAAGGGCTCTCCAGCTACGGCAGCAGAGCATTAAATTCTTTGTATTAGGGTTTCTATTTCTGCCACCGAAGGAGGCAGTACAGATGTTTCTGCAACTGAAGGAGGCGGTATAGGCCAATTTTTATCCTCCCTCTCCTGTTTTTTATTTTTAATTGGAGCTGTGGGTGGGTCAACAGATTCTTTCAGATTTTTAGATTCAGCTTGCTGTCCTGCAGAATAATAATGAGATAATGGCAGAAGTACAGTACGAACTAAACTCCAAGTGGGGAAAACAGAAGAATCAACTTTAAGACCTTTTTGATGAGCCTGTTTTAATCCTTCTCCTGCTGTATCCCAATTTTCCACATCAAGAGTGCCTGCCTGTGGAAACCATGGTTATGTGTAATAACCTTTTGTGGCTTCTGCAGGAGGTTAGTGTCTGCGAATTAACCTGAGCTGCAGACTTGTCTCAACAGAACTTTAAGCAACTGCACATAATGTTTTTCTTCAATAGACAAATTCTTTCCCTTGTTACCCTGAGTCAGAAAACTTCCCAGTACTTCTTTAAAGCACTGCTCCCAGTACCTCTTTAGGTACTTATATCTAAAGATATAAACCTTATATCTAAAGATAAACCTTATATCTGCTGCCGGCAGACTCTTCCCCGGGTCCCCTTTCGCCTAGTCAGTTTCAGTTCCTCTGCTCCAGCAGACCTTCTTCATTCACGTCTTTGAAGTCCCATGATTGGATGCTGCTAGTTGGGCGTGCTTGGAGTCCCTGTTCTGGTTGCCATTTGTAACCTGCACGGACCTAGGTGGACTAAACAAAGGGGGGTGAACACGGGAATAAAGATGAGACAAAAGAGTATATTTGGAAGAAGGGATCAGGGGGCACTTTGCCTCTAGGGGACAAGGGCCCTGAGCTTTACACAGCCCTTCATATTTATTAGGCAAAAGAGACAGAAGGGGAGGTGGAAGAAGGGGTCAGCTGCTCGGTCCAGAGTAGTCTTGCAAGACTGCATTCTCTAGATGTCGCAGTAGATAACGGCGCCAGGGAGTGACTGCCTCCAGCAAACCTTCCTCAGCCGTCAGCCGGAGCAGTCATGAGTTTGCTGACATCCTGCATTCATGATAAACAGTTTGCTGTTTGATCTGTAGCCTCCAGTGGAATGCTGAGTTGGTCACGTCCCACGGGCCTTCGGCTCCCTGCAGCAGGTGCCTGTAAACCCAGCTACTTGGGAGGCTAAGGCAGAGAATTGCTTGAACCCGGGAGGCCGAGATCACATCATTGCACTCCAGCCTGGGCGACAGAGTGAGACTCCATCTCAAAAATTAAAATAAAATAAAATAAACCCCAGATGTTATTGGATTTTAATTTTTAATCCATTCTGACAGTTTTGAGGCATTTATATTTAATGTAATTAACTGGGATCCATGCTCTGTTTTTACTTAGCATAAAATAATGTAATGTAATTTTCTTAGCACATTTTATTTTAAAACAGCTATCTAAATGCATTGTATTTGCTCTTTTTGCTCTCTGTTTTTGATTCTCTTCTTTTGGATGAATTTCTTGTTATTACATTTCCCCCTTTTGTTGGCATGGAACTTACGTACTTTAAAACAATTACTAGTTTGTGGGGTTTTTTTGTTTTTTTTTTGTTTTTTTTTTTTTTTTAGACGGAGTTTCGCTCTTTTTGCCCAGACTGGAGTACAATGGCACAGGCTTGTCTCACTGCAACCTCCGTCTCCTGGGTTCAAGCAATTCTTCTGCCTCAGCTTCTGGAATAACTGTATTTTTATAGAGATGGGGTTTCACCATGTTGGCCAGGCTGGTCTCGGACTCCTGATGTCAGGTGATCCGCCCACCTCGGCATCCCAAAGTGCTGGGATTACAGGCGTGAGCCACTGTGCCTGGACTTACTAGTGTTAATTGTAACTAGAGATCACCTGTAGTGTGCAACCTTTGTCATATTCTTCTGCTAATTAGCACTTTTCCATTCTACAGAAACCTTAGAGCACGTCAACTTTACCACCTAATTATCCAGTAAATTAGATATTAGCTTTTTATTTATTTTAGTGTATTTTAGCTTTTTATGTATTTAAAACCTCCTAAAATATTGTCAGTACTGTTTTTATGACAATGCTTATGATTTGCCCAGTACATTGGCTTTCAAACTGAAGTACATGTCCTCACAGGGTGTACGTACAAAGACTTTTGAAGAGGTGTGGGAGCACACATGATTTAAAGGAAAACAAAGACCAGGTCCTCTCCTTGCTGATTGTCTCTTTTCTAAAACTCATCTGCCTAAGAGTTCACTATCTCCTGAGGCTGGTGCTGTGGTGGGTATCATTTCCTACCTGCCTTCACAGTCCTTCCACGGAAACGTCACAGAGGAAAGGCATACCTCCACCACATTAAGAATCCTAGACATTATTGGCCACAGGTATAAAATCCTCTGGGGCTCCAAACAAAGGTATATAGTTAACTATATTGAGGGCATTGCTTTAAGATGAGTGCCTAGGAGCAGTGACAGTATCTGGGCCTGGAAAAAATGTACCACTTACATTGAATTTGCTCTTCAACCCACAGGTTATGACTCCTCAGGAGCAAAAAACATAACCTGAAGAGGAAGGAAGTGGATTTGGGGTTCACCATTTCTAGGGGCACACTTGATTGAAGACTGAGACTTCTGAAGAGAAGGCCAGAAGATACAAAGACAGACCATCCCAGTTGAATGCTGTCTTCCAAGAACAGAAGAAAATGATCCAGGCCCAGGTAACTGACTTTTGGTTTGTTTTATTCTTTCCTTTGTTCCATAATAGATTTGTAGAAGCCTGTAAACATCAATTTCACTAATATAAAAAGTATAAATTTCAAAAAGCAGGATCTGGAGAGAAGTAAGCTTAGTTTTTAAACTCAATATCATGCAAAATAGTAGGATAAGGAATATAATGTTCATAGCATTAACACTAAATTATGAATTTTATGACACCATGCATGGCTGGAGGATCCTGTCGATTATATTAGCTGTCAGCTTGCATCTAATATCTCTGACAGCCAATGTCACAAGAAAATCATAATTTACATGGTATGTCCCGTTTTTGAAGATAAAACAGATTACTTCCTGGGGGTTGCCATTATTTCATGGCACTTTGGTCTCAGGAAATTTCTTCAGTGGTTCTTCCTAGAGTTGATGTGGCGGATGGTGTCCAGAATAGCAGCCTTCTCATAAATTCAGATGCAGGTTTCCTGTGGCTGTTTCTTGAAGGACTCCTTATATACTGTTATGGAATAGACTAAGCAAACTCAGTAAACACAGGGACTAACGTAAGTTAATTTCAGCCTTGTGGCAGTCTGGATTTAACTTGGAATAAAACCTAGACATCCTGGGAATATGGCAGGATTCCAGGACTTTCAAATGGTTCTCAATGAACAGATAGCTGAACTGGTGTTTGAATATAGATTTGGAGACAGGGAGTTGAAAGTGATATTGTCTGGACAGGACTTGGATTGGAGTTTACAGATTTCCTTTAGACTTTCACCTTGTAGAAAATGCCAAGTCCTTATTGTATAGTAAATAATTGAACAAAGGGAGTTTTGGCCTTTGTGTTCAAGCTAATGGAGGGTGAGCTCTGGGCTTCTGGAATGTCTTGCTAATGGTAGTGTCTTTGTTTGCCTGGGTCCTTTGGCCACTGGACAGCCTAAAAATATGAGCTATGATAGATCTGTGATCTATGATAGGTCAGAAACTTCCAGAACTAGAGGCTAAAGTTAAAACCTGACTTCTGGGAGGGTGTGGACCTAAGATCAGCCACATAGGTCATCTGTGATTGTGTCCCAGTAAAATAAGAAAGTACACATATCAAAAAATAAGTTTCAGCTGGGCGCGGTGGCTCATGGCTGTAATCCAGCACTTTGGGAGACCGAGGTGGGTGGATCACGAGGTCTGGAGATCGAGACCATCCTGGCTCACACGGTGAAACCCCATCTCTACTCAAAATACAAAAAATTGGTTGGGCGTGGTGGCAGGTGCCTGTAGTCCCAGCTACTTGGGAGGCTGAGGCAGGAGAATGGCGTGAACCCAGGAGATGGAAACTGCAGTGAGCCGAAATGGTGCCACTGCACTCCAGCCTGGGTGACAGAGCAACATTCCATCTCAAAAAAAAAAAAAAAAAAGTTTCTGGCTGAGTGCAGTGGCTTATGCCTACTTTGGGAGGCTTAGGCAGGAGGATTCCTTGAGCCCAGAAGTTTGAGACTAGCCTGGGCAATCTAGTGAGACCTTGTCTATATTTAATAAAATTGAAGAAAAGAAAGAAAAAGTTTTCTTTTCACATATTTTCTTCCTAATCCACTTCTGTAAATGGTTGGTAATATTTACTTCCTGTCACTGTATCTGTTTGTGGATCTATGTCTATATATGTATTAATAAAAGTGTGAGTATATATGAATCTATCTGTAGATATAAACATATACATCCATTATGATATACACATATATATATTTTACATGATAGAATCATATTTCAAAGAACATAGCAGCCAACTTGAAGGGACTCTTCATTGGCCGAAGATGCTACACTTTGAACATCCGAAGACCAATGATTGCAAATGATTGAAGAACATTAATTATATAAAATTCCATCAGTTTATAGCTATACTTGAAAAAAATGCATTTGTCACCATTGGGGGTTAGGAGAGAATCAAGTATTTAATCTGAAAAATGATAAAAGATCATAAACGTTTTGTGTGTGTGTGTGTGTGTGTGTGTGTGTGTGGCGGGGGTGGGTTGACTATGAGTTTATTTCTTACTTTTACTTTTCTGCTTTTTTTCTTTCTTCCTTTTTTTTTTTTTTTTTTAAATTGAGATGGGGTCTTGGCATGTTGCCCAGGCTGCTCTTGAACTCCTGGGCTCAAGCGATCCTCCTGCCTCCCAAAGTGCTGGGATTACAGGCATAAGCCATTGTGCCTGGCCCTCTTGATAATTTTGTATTACTGACCTGTACTCTGCTCCTTGGCTATAAATTCCCACTTGCTTATGCTGTATTTGGAGTTAAGTCCATTCACCCTCTACTACTGCAAAATCCCATTACATTTGTCTATATACCTGTCATAATGGCCCTGAATAAAGTCTTCCTTACTGTGCTTTAACAATTCTCATTGAATAATATTTTTTAAACATGTATAGCTTAATTAAGGAGGTGAGATTCCAACGCCTTTGCCGTATTCTTCTGAATAGAGGTAAGTCACTAGGCCAGTCCCTGCTCAAGGAGAGGGTGTAGAGCACCCAATTCTGTCCCTGTTTGGGCGCCACTTGTAACCCGCACGGACCTAGGGGGACTGAACACAGGGAGGTGAACACAGGAATAAAAGACAAGAGACAAAAGAGTATATTTGGAGGAAGGGGTCAGGGGGTACCTTGCCTCTAGTGGACAAGGGCCCTGAGCTTTACACAGCCCTCCGCATTTATTAGGCAAAAGAGATAGTTGGGGGGGGTGCAGTGGAAGTAGGGGTCAGCTGCTCAGTCCAGAGGAGGTTTGCAAGACTACATTCTCTAAATGTTGCAGTAGATAACCTCAGCACCAGGGAGTGATTGCCTCCAGAAAACCTGTTGGCAGGAGCAGTGGTGAGTTTGCTCACATCCTGCACTCATGATGAACAGTTTGCTGTTTGATCATATAGCCTCCAGTGGAATGCTGAGTTGGTCACGTCCCACGGACCTTTGGCTCCCTGTAAGTGGGAACTACATAAAGGTGTGAACACTGGGAGGGTGGAGTTCATTGAGCCATCAAATCTGCCTGCCATAGATCTGTCATATAGTAAACTGTTTTTGAGTGTGGATTGAGGTAAGACTTTACTTTTTTCCAAATAGATAGCTATCTCACATAAATAATTTAGAATGGGTAAACCAACCAGGATTAAGTACTTGTATCATCTACCAAGTGTGTTCACTGGCCTCTGTAATAAAATGAGTATAGAGTGTACCTTCTGCTGTTCCCTGGGTCTTCAATGACCCAATTTCCCACCAGCAGTATCCTTTAAAGCCATCCTGCATCCTGAGACAGGAGATTGACAATTTCATTGATAAGTAGTCTTAACTGTCACTATTACAGGGCTGTAGGTCCTTTGCCAGCCATGCCTTTCAGTCCTAAATGGTCTTCAGGGTTGGGCTGTGTTGTCCAAAAGCTGAGGACCTTACATTTATTGTTCCAATATTTATTGGCTATAATGATTTCTGTGGAGCAGTCAGCTGTCAGAAAATTTTGTCTCCTTTGTTGGTAACCTGTCATTGGTCTCTGGATTTTTTTATAGTCTCCCCTTTGTATCTGGTGTAATTTAGTTTCAATCTGTTGTGCCTACATGTAGACTTCTTGCTTGAAAAGTTGTTGGATTTCTTGAGTTTGAATTTTGGAGTGTTTAATCAGTTCTGAAAAATGTTCAGTGTTAGATCTTTGGATATTGTTTCTCCATTACTTGATTTTCTCCTTCTTCTTGAGAAATTATCAAACTCAAGGAGGTCATAAGAACCCTCAGTTTATAATTAGTCCATCAGAAAAATAGGAGGCCTGGATTTGTGATATATTGTTGGCCCTCCATATCCATGGCTTCCACATCCATGGATTCAACCAACTGAGGATTGAAAATATATATTTTTTAAGCATCTGAACTGAGCACATACAGACTTTTTTATTGTCATGATTCCCTAAACAATACAGTATGACAACTGTTAACATACCATTTACATTGTATTAGATATTATAAGTAATCTAAAGATAATTTAAAGTATATGGGGCTGGGCGCGGTGGCTCACTCCTGTAACTCCAGCACTTTGGGAGGCTGAGGTGGGCGGATCGTCTAAGGTCAGGAGTTTGAGACCAGCCTGGCCAACATAGTGAAACCCCATCTCTACTAAAAATACAAAAAATTAGCTGGTTGTGGTGGCAGGCACCTGTAATCCTAGCTACTCGGGAGGCTGAGGCAGGAGAATCGCTTGAACCTGGGAGGCGGAGGTTGCAGTGAGCCAAGATCGTACCATTGCACTCCAGCCTGGGAAAGAGGAGCAAAACTCCGTCTCAAAAAAAAAAAAAAAAAAAAAAAAAAAAATCAGCCAGGTGTAGTGTCACATGCCTGTAGTCCTAGCTACTTGGGAGGCTGAGGCAGAAGAATTGCCTGCTCCTGGGAGGCGGAGGTTGCAGTGAGCTGAGATTATGCCACTGCACCCCAGCCTGGGAAAGAGAGTGAGTCTCCATTTCAAAAAAACAAATGTATATGGGAGGATGTGCATGGGTTACATGCAAATCTGCAAGTACTATTCCATTTTATTTTATTTTATTAGAGACAGTCTTGCTCTGTTGCTTAGGCTGCAGTGCAGTAGCATGGTCATAACTCAGTGTAGTCTCTAACTCCTAGGCTCAAATGAGCCTCCTGCCTCAGCCTCCCAAGTAGCTGGGACCACAGGCACTCACCACTGTGCCTAGCTAATTTTTTAATTTTTTGTACAGATGGGGTCTCATGTTGCCCAGGCTGGTCTTGAACTCCTGGGCTCGAGTGACCCTCCTGCCTTGGCCTCCCAAAGTGCTGGGATTACAGGTGTGATCTACTGTGCCTGACCAATACTGTGCCATTTTATATCAGACACCTCAGTATCCTCAGGAGGTCCTGGAACCAATACCCTACAGATACTAAAGGATGGCTGTATATATGTCTTTCATTTGCATGTATCTAAAATAAATATATGTACATATATTCATATATATTTACATATATAAAATGTATAAATATGTTGTTTTTAGGTTAGCAAGATTTAACTTCTACACTTTATAGAAACTTCCAATTGGGTGAATGGAGGATGACTGAATATACAATTACAGAATATTATATTAGGACTTTACTTCTTCCACATTGTATTAAAAAAAAAAAAACTATTTGGTATATGCACACAGCCTGTAGAGTGGAAATGAGCAGAAAAACTTTAGCATTTCTTCCACATCATCAAAAAGACATCACTTTATTAAACAGGACTGTTATTACAGGAATCCCTAACACTGGAGGATGTGGCTGTGGACTTCACCTGGGAGGAGTGGCAGTTCCTGAGCCCTGCTCAGAAGGACCTGTACCGGGATGTGATGTTGGAGAACTACAGCAACCTGGTGGCAGTGGGTGAGGACAGCTGCCCTGTGTCACTCAGAGGGTGCCCAGTCAGTGGCCTTCCTTTCTCAGCTGCCTACCTCTTTGGAATGCCTGCAGTACTCTGAAGTGGTAGATTCTCAGATCCTTCTCTTGCTCCCACACAAGATGGTGTAATCTACCCTCTTGTGAGAGAAAAACCTTGATGTTACAGATATGAAACGAAACTTTCATAGTTTCAGATAAGAAACTAAATTTTGGGTATTTTAAGAAACTCAAGTTTCTTAAAATGTAACATTCTTCCTTCTTGACATTGCCAGCCCAATTTGATATGTCTAAGTCCTCTATCATTTCCCATGAACAGGGTATCAAGCCAGCAAACCGGATGCACTCTTCAAGTTGGAACAAGGAGAACAACCGTGGACAATTGAAGATGGAATCCACAGTGGAGCCTGTTCAGGTGAGAGAACCCACAAGGCAGAAGGCTATGGAAGTCACATTCTAGTCAGTCAGAGAAGGCAACACAGCTGTGAAGGGGGTTTGAGGATATGTAAACAGTTCCTCTACTCATCTGTCTCCCAGTGTGAGACCGGTTTTTCTTTGTAGGAATTTAGAGTTAAAAAAAACAAACAAAACAAAAACTCTTTATCTCCTCAGAGATCTGATTATTTTATCTACATATTTTTTGTTTGCCCGCATAATTTTCTTCTTCCTCGGGTTTCAAATATTTCCCTTCTTCATGTCGTTCCACCTCTCTTGTTACGAAATTCCACCTTCCAGGCCTCTTTCCAAAGAGGAAACTTTGAAGTCCTCACTGTTTTCGGACTCCCACCCCTTTATGCCCCTTGGCTAATGCTGACCTCCCCTCCTAACACCTCCCCTGTGTTGGATGTGGCTTCCTCAGGGTAAACTGGACTTTCGCTGTGCCTTGGCTTCCTTCGCTTCTCTTTTTCCTTATTCTTAGGTTCTCCAAAGGCCCCGTTCTCCATTTTCTCATCTGTGCCCTTCACTCTTCAAAGTTGCCTTCATTCTAGTAAGTTAAACTCCTTCTGCTCCCTGGAGGAGAGTCCCAAACTGACATCTCCCTGTTGTTATCTAACACAGATTTTAGTTCTGTGTAATTTACTTCATGGCAACTCTCCCCTGAGTTCCTAGTAACTGCAAGGAACTAGAATCATCTTTCCTCCAAGAAAACCGTTAAGTTTGGATTCTCGTTTGTTCCTGTACATCCTGAATCTTGGCCATCTGGGTATTACCTGCCTGAAGAGCTCTCTTCTTTAAAGGTCTCTGCTAGTCATGATGAATCTCTAAGTTAAAAAAGTCATTTTTTTAACATCCTACATTCTCAACTCCCGCCTACTTCCATTTGGTTCCTTTCTGTATTTAATAATTTGCTTTTGTTTTTTTCCCCATCATATTCTGATGACACCAAGTCCCAGTAAACCATGTTACCTGTCAAATTTCTCGTTTCAGTGATCTCTGTGATATAATACCATCTTGCTCACAAAGAGATTTCCATCCTCTTTCCTAAACCCTGCCTGGTGTGTTCCACACATATGATTACTTCCCTGACTCATTCCCTTAAAAATTATTCATTATTATTATTTATTTTTATTAATTTATTATTTTTTAAGACAGAGTCTTGCTCTGTGCCCAGGCTGGAGCGCAACGGTGCGAACTTGGCTCACCGCAACCTCCGCCTCCTGGATTCAAGCGATTCTTGTGCCTATCCCCAACACTAGCACCATACCTGGCACATGGTGATCATTCAGTAAGAGTATGTGGAATGAATGAATCTGTTCTTTGGACGAAATGGGCCTCCAGCCTCTGGTCTGCTGGTCACAGTGAATTGCTTGTATTTTAAGGTCTATTTTGCAAGGCACATTTAGAAAGCAGCCAAATCTGTCTTTATTATTAGTGATCTAACCTTGTTTTATGCTGCTTTCACCTTTTAGTTTGTTTATACTATTATTTTTTGCCAATGTGCAAGGAACATTAAACATGGAGTTTTATTTACACTCAGGTCATAGGGTTATTACTAAGAGACACCTCACATCAAGGCATTAAAAAAAAGAATACTTTGGGGCCGGGTGCAGTGGCTCACACCTGTAATCCCAGAACTTTGGGAGACCAAAGGGGGCAGATCACCTGAGGTCAGGAGTTCGAGATCAGCCTGGCTAACATGGTGAAACCTTGTCTCTACTAAATATACAAAATTAGCTGGGTGCGGTGGTGCATGCCTGTAATCCCAGCTACTCGGGAGGCTGAGGCAGGAGAATCGCTTGAACTCAGGAGGTGGAGGTTGCAGTGAGCCGGGATCATGTCACTGCACTCCAGCCTGGGCTACAGAGTGAGACTCCGTCCCCAAAAAACAAAAGAAAAAAACCAAAAAATACTTTGGCCGTGAGCCGGGATTGTGCCACTGCACTCCAGCCTGGGTGACAGAGTGAGACTCCGTCTCCCAAAAACAAAACAAAACAAAAAATACTTTGGCTGAGCGCAATGGCTCACCTGAGGTCAGGAGTTCAAGACCAGCCTGGCCAACATGGTGAGACCCCGTCTGTAGTAAAACTACAAAAATTAGCCGGGCATGGTAGCAGGCACCTGTAATCCCAGCAACTTGGGAGGCTGAGGCAGGAGAATTGCTTGAACCCAGGAAGCAGAGGTTGCAGTGAGCTGAGATCGCAGCATTGCACTCCAGCCTGGACAACGGAGTAAAACTCCATCTTAAAAAAAAAAAAACACAACAAACTTTTACCCCAAATCTAAATGATAGAAATCTTTGTTCTTTTCTTTCTAGACATATGGAAAGTTGATCATGTGCTGGAGCGCTTGCAGAGTGAAAGCCTGGTGAACAGAAGGAAACCATGTCATGAACATGATGCATTTGAAAATATCGTTCATTGCAGCAAAAGTCAGTTTCTGTTAAGGCAAAATCATGATATATTTGACTTACATGGAAAAAGCTTGAAATCTAATTTAAGTTTAGTTAACCAGAGCAAAGGCTATGAAATAAAGAACTCTGTTGAGTTTACTGGAAATGGGGACTCCTTTCTTCATGCTAACCATGAACGACTTCATACTGCAATTAAATTCCCTGCAAGTCAAAAACTCATCAGCACTAAGTCCCAATTCATCAGTCCCAAGCATCAGAAAACACGAAAATTAGAGAAGCATCATGTGTGCAGTGAATGTGGGAAAGCCTTCATCAAGAAGTCTTGGCTAACTGATCACCAGGTAATGCATACAGGAGAGAAACCCCACAGATGTAGTCTATGTGAGAAAGCCTTCTCCAGAAAGTTCATGCTCACTGAACATCAGCGAACTCATACAGGAGAAAAACCTTATGAATGCCCTGAATGTGGCAAAGCCTTTCTCAAGAAATCACGGCTCAACATACATCAGAAAACACATACCGGAGAGAAACCCTATATATGCAGTGAATGTGGAAAAGGCTTCATCCAGAAAGGAAATCTCATTGTACACCAGCGAATTCATACAGGTGAGAAACCTTATATATGCAATGAATGTGGAAAAGGCTTCATTCAGAAGACGTGTCTCATAGCACATCAGAGATTTCACACAGGAAAGACGCCCTTTGTATGCAGTGAATGTGGAAAATCCTGTTCTCAGAAATCAGGTCTCATTAAACATCAAAGAATTCACACAGGAGAGAAACCCTTTGAATGTAGTGAATGTGGGAAAGCCTTTAGCACAAAGCAAAAGCTCATTGTCCATCAAAGGACTCATACAGGAGAGAGACCCTATGGCTGTAACGAGTGTGGGAAAGCGTTTGCGTATATGTCGTGTCTGGTTAAGCATAAGAGAATACACACAAGGGAGAAACAAGAGGCAGCCAAGGTGGAAAATCCTCCTGCAGAGAGGCACAGCTCATTGCACACCAGTGATGTCATGCAGGAGAAAAACTCTGCTAACGGGGTGACTACACAGGTGCCTTCTGTGGCCCCTCAGACATCATTAAACATCAGCGGCCTCCTCGCAAACAGGAACGTAGTCCTTGTGGGACAGCCAGTGGTCAGATGTGCAGCCTCAGGAGATAACAGAGGATTTGCACAGGACAGAAACCTTGTGAATGCAGTGAATGTGGTTGTGCCTTCCGTGATCAATTATGTCTTATTTTATGTTACAGAAAACCCATAGGAAGAAAACTCAGATCTATGTGGAAAAGGGTTGAGCAAAAATTTGTAGTTCATTATGTGGCCGAAAAGCAGACACTGAGAGAACATGTATAAGGCTGAGGCAGCCTGATAAACTCATCCTATTAAAATGTATGCTGTGATACACAGGCAAATTTGATGTTAACCTAAGCACATACACAGCAATTGCTCGATTGTGTCAATTAAATGAGTAAAGGAAGCCCAAGTACTTTTAAGTGGAGGAAATGAAGTACTGTGAGTTTTTAAAAGAGATGAGATAATTGGTGTCGGGAGTATTGCAGTGACTGAAAAGCTCCATAAGGGGCAGTTGGTGGGAAAGGGCTAATACTGGAATGGGGGAATGTGGGACACATATGTGTCAATTCAGTTTCCTTAGACCAGTGCCAGTGTGGAGGATTAATTGAAAGCCAGGACCATCAACTTTCAGAACTTTGTATTATGCAGAGGGATCTGTGAAACTAGTCAATTTGTTTCATTAAACAAATATTTTAAAATTATTTCCTTTGTACCTTGTCCCGTTCCAGGAGCTGAGGTCAAGGAAGAAAAAGTTTGTGGTCTCCTGGAGAGTTTGTGGGGTTAATTTTAAGTGGTATCATTACACTCAGGCAATCTAGTCAGGCGGTGCAAATATCTACATTAGGTGAAATGGACATGGAGTAACTGTGTCCAGGGGACACGATAATTTATTGTTCAAGGAGTAGCAGAAGGACTGCTGTTAATGGTACTTAAGCACCTTAGTACAAAAAGGAGGGCTTTTTGTTTGTTTTTGCCCATGTCTTATCTCTCCAAGAGATTACAAATTCCCTGCTAAGTTTTGTAGCTACTTAAATTTTAGAATTAAAGAAACTGAACACAAAATTTAAAAATTCAGTTCCCTCACTGCTCAAGAGCTGTATATGTGAGTAGAGGCTACTAAACTGGACAGCAGAGTGAACAGAACTTTCAGACAATGAGGACTCTTTGTCATTATTTCCAACATCCCAGAAAGTTATGCTGGAGAGGCTGCTTTGCATGATCTAATATTTCCCAACACATAGAAAAACAAAAACTAATTATGTATTGATTTGGAGAGAGAATGATTTGGAAAGAGAAGTGTATTTTGTCATTGAAGGGAATGACAGTTGTAAAGAATAGAATTGTCACTCACAACTTTTGTGTGATTAGAAAGACTTAGCCAAATATAAAAGGGGCAGAGCAGAAAAGGAAAAGGACTCTTAGAATAAGTAGAACACAAAGGAGGAGGAAAATCTTAGTCTCTGAGAATGGATGAGACTGTAACAGATGAGAGGAGGTGGGTTTCTTTTGGGACGTCTTAGAGATGACGCTTTTATTTGTCCATAAGACCTATCACCCGCTAGGGTTACCATTTCAGAGATCCCAGCTTCTCTGTGACCTGCTGAACTGAGACGTGATTTTTCTTTTTTTTTTTTTTTGAGACATGATTTATCTTCATCATTCTCACTTTTCTGGGAGTAGGTCTCTTGGCCTTCTTTATCCGGTTTTTTAACCTTCATCCCATATGGATACACTGTCCAAGTTACAGTAAGTGCTGCTCATAGGAAAATAAATGGAAATTTGCCTTGTGGCTAGGTCAGAATTCAACAGAAATCCTGGGTTACTAGGTAACCTTTTTTTGAGATGGAGCCTTGCTCTGTCACCCAGGATGGAATGCAGTGGCACGAACTCAGCTCACTGCAAACTTTGCCTCCCGGGATCAAGCGATTCTCCTGCCTTAGCCTCCCGAGTAGCTGGGATTACAGGTGCCTGCCACCACGCCCAGCTAATTTTTTGTATTTGTAGTAGAGATGGACTTTCACCATGTTTGCCAGGCTGGTCTCAAACTCCTGACCTCGTGATTCACCCACTTCGGCCTCCCAAATGCTGGGATTACAGGCATGAGCCACTGCGCCTGGCCACTAAGTAACTTTTATGTATCATCACTGTGCAAGGCACTGTTTTAGATACAGTAGGATGGATCGGTGAACAATACAGGCAAAGGAATAACCTTTATAAACTTTACCATTGAGTGAGGCAGAGAAACAGATTGTACGATGTTAGGAAGGAGAAAAAGACTAGTAGTGGATACTAATGCATACTTAGTGATGGGGGCTTTTAAAAATATGTTATTTTTTTTCTCCAAGGGAAGGCTTTTCTGGATGTAATTTGAGCCAAGACCTAAGTGTACTGAGGAGAGCCTGTTACAGCATTTGTAAGCACAGAATACTCCAGGAGTATTTGTAATTGTTGTCTGTGAGCTTCTTGCCCCAAGTCTCTCAGAAATTTAAAAAGATGCAAATCCCTGAGTCACCCCTAGACTTCCTAAACCAGATCCTCTGGGGCTGGAACCTGGCACTCTGCATTTGTAATGAGGGCTTTCTGGTGCACACCTAATTTTGTGCATCTTTGCCCTAAATCCTGGATTAGTGCCCCATCATTACCCCCACATTATAATGGGATAGATTCAGAGCAGATACTCTCCAGCAAAGAATCAGAAATGGGCACTCCACCAACCAGGCCCTATCCACATCTGGCCTTTGTGAATCTGCACATCCTTCCATGGTAAGGTCAGGTCGCTTATGCTCTATCAGGGTCTAAGGATGAGTTGGCCAGGCCTACCCTGAGCACTTGCTTAACGTACCTTTCAGAGATTGACCTCCCAGATGAAGGAGGCTCAGTGCATACCTAAGCTTGGTACACATCGTGTCTGCTCCCAAACCCAGGATCCTTATAGTTTCAATGAAGATCACCCTTCATCTGCTCCCATGACCTCAGTCCCTCCTCGGCCAAGAGGCAGTCCTGCATAGTGATTTGGAATGTATCCTGAAGTCACACTGCTTAGTTTGAATCCTGCCCTGCCATGCCCAAGCCATGTGCCATAGAGCAACTAATTGACCAAGGTCTTGACTTTAGCTTTAAAATATCTGCCTCAGGTTTGTTGTGAGAAGTAAATGTAAAGTCCTTAAAACAGTGTCTAGCAAGAAACACAATTAATACAAGTAATGTTATTAGTCCCAGTGAGGGGAAGAGGAGGAATCAAGAGTATAGGTGTGCCTGAACTTAATCAAAACTGTGACTTGATGACAAAAAGGTTGCCATGCACTGAGCCAAGGATTCCTCATATAGCATACTTTTTAAGCTTACTAGAGCTGTGATTATGAAACTCTCTAGCTTTAAACTTTGAAACTTGCAATGACTGTTCTGCTTGGGGTCTGGACAATGGCAAACATCCTTAAAATGGCCATCAAGTCTGCATGTTCTGGTTCTTTCTTCCCTCTCCCATACTCCACCTTGCTCTCCCTGTTCTGACACACTGGCCCTCTTTTGGCCCCTCATATGCTGCTGACATCCTTTCATCACCTTCAGGCCTCTGTGCATGCTCTTTCTTCTGCCTGAACTATTCTTTCCCCCCATTTTCTGCATTTTTCCTCCTTCAGGATCTTCAAACATCACTAATTCAGAGCAGCTTTCCCTCACCAGTCTGGCCTTCCATAGGATCATGTTCCTCTTCTTCCTAGCACTTAGGGGAATTGCAGTTTAACATTTTGTAGATTTCCATGTGCATTCCCCATCTGGATTCTAAACTTCCTGAAGGCAGAGAGTGTGGGGAAAAGAAAGATAGATCAGACTGCTACTGTGTCTATGAAGAAAGAAGTAGACATAAGGAACTCCATTTTGTTCTGTACTAAGAAATTCTTCTGCCTTGAGATGCTGTTAATCTGTAACCCTAGCCCCAACCTTGTGCTCACAGAAACATGTGCTGTGTTGACTCAAGGTTTAATGGATTTAGGGCTGTGCAGGATGTGCTTTGTTAAAAAGTGTTTGCAGGCAGTATGCTTGGTAAAAGTCATCACCATTCTCCAGTCTCGAGTACCCAGGGACACAATGCACTGCGGAAGGCCACAGGGACCTCTGCCCTAGAAAGCCTGGGTATTGTCCAAGGTTTCTCCCCACTGAGACAGCCTGAGATATGGCCTCGTGGGAAGGGAAAGACCTTACCGTCCCCCAGCCCGACACCCATAAAGGGTTTGGGCCCCGGAGGATTAGTAAAACAGGAGGGCCTCTTTGCAGTTGAGATAACAGGAAGGCATCTGTCTCCTGCTCGTCCTTGGGAATGGAATGTCTCAGTGTAAAACCCAATCGTAAATTTTGTTTACTGAGATAGGAGAAAACCACCTTATGGCTGGAGGTGAGACATGCTGGGGGCAATACTGATCTTTACTGCACTGAGATGTTTGTGTAAAGTCAAACATAAATCTGGCCTATGTGCACAACAAGGCACACACACCACCTTTCCTTAAACTTATTTATGACAGAGTCCTTTGCTCACATGTTTTCCTGCTGACCCTTCCCCACCATCACCCTATAGTCCTGCCATATCCCCCTCACCGAGATGGTAGAGATAGTCATCAATATATACTGAGGGAACTCAGAGACCAGTGCTGATGTGGGTCCTCTGTATGCTCAGCACCGGTCCCCTGGGCCCACTGTTCCTTCTCTATACTTTGTCTCCGTGTCTTATTTCTTTTCTCAGTCTCACATCCCACCTGATGAGAAATATCCACAGGGCTGGAGGGGCTGGCCCCCTTCAAGAGAGCAGGTCTGTTTTTTCCTCATCATTTCACCTCCAACACTGGGCACTAGATCAGGCACCTCGCAGATGCTGAGACAGTATTTGGTTGAATTAAGGAGTGTTGCTCCGACAGCTTTCAAGCTACTTAGCTGCCAAGTGGCAGGCTGTAGATTCAAATGTTTTCTGGCATCTAAAACTTTTTTTTTTTTTTTTTTTTTGCTTGGAGGGTTTGTTTTATTTTATGATCTCATCCTTAGATTACTCTGTGATCAGCCTCCACTCCTAGGGCGATAGAGACTCTACTGGCTGTTTATTTTTACTCTGAAATAGTTTGACTAGGTCACGTAGTCATGAGATTCAAAACTTAAAGCTGTACAAAAAAGCACATTTGTGAATATCTTATCCTGTTCTCAATCCTAGTTTTCCCCTGACCTTCTAGCTTTTACAGGTAAACATGTTTACTGTGAATCCGTCCAGTGTTTCTTTTTATAATACAAGTATATATTATTATTTGTCCTTTTTTCAAAGGGTGGCATACAGCATACGCTCTTTTGCATCTTTTCTATGTTTTGTTTGTTGGTGACGGAGTCTTGCTCTGTTGCCAGGCTGGAGTGCAGTGGCGCGATCTCAGCTCACTGCAACCTCCGCCTCCCAGGTTCAAGTGATTCTCCTGCCTCATACTCCTGAGTAGCTGGGACTACAGGCACGTGCCACCACAGCAAACTAATTTTTTTGTATTTTTCATAGAGATGGGGTTTCACCATGTTGGCCAGGATGGTCTCTATCTCCTGACCTCGTGATACACCGCCTCGGCCTCCCAAAGTGCTGGGACTACAGGTGTGAGGCACCGCACCCAGCTGCATCTTTTCTATGTTTAATTATCACTGAGTAGCAGCACAGCACCTTGAGGGTAAGTGAAGAAGGAAAGACTGTAGCCTGTCAGCAAAATATGGTTATTTGTTCAATAGTCTTATTATTGAAGTGCTGTGTTCCAGTTTTTGTTGTGAGCACTGGTGCTAAAAAAAAAATTATAGACTTCAGCCTTTGTGGAACTCACAGTTCATTCTGAACAGCAGTTAAGTGAGCAGATGATGATGATCAGGAAAAATGATCTTCAATTATCCCCGGAAGAGAGATGCTTCCTCTATTTCCCTATTGAATGCCTTCTATAGTTCCCTTCCTTAGCCCCACTTAAGAGTTGCAATTTTATATTTAATGATTGCATTATTATAAATAAGACAAAACTGAGAGGCATCCCAGAATGCTGTCTGAAGAAGTGACATTTCAAATGATTCATGAAAGGACAAGTATAGTAACTAATATTCCCTCATGTTTTCCTGTGTGCCAAACACTTCACAAGAAGGGAAAGTACTTGCAAATTCCTGGTAGCGTATAAGACCACAAGATACCTCAGAAGGGGCAGAATAAGAATCAAATGTACAGCATAGAGTAATGGAACCTGAGAATGGAGAATCTGGTGTTTGCTTGTGTACAGCTGAAGGGGGCCAGCCCCTCCACACCTGTGGGTGTTTCTCGTCAGGTGGGACAAGAGACTGAGAAAAGAACTCAGACACAGAGACAAAGTATAGAGAAAGAACAGTGGGCCCAGGGGACCGGCGCTCAGCATACGGAGGACCCGCGCCGGCACTGGTCTCTGAGTTCCCTCAGTATTTATTGATCATTATCTCTACCATCTCAGAGAGGGGGATGTGGCAGGACTATAGGGTAATAGTGGGGAGAGGGTCAGCAGGAAAACATGAGCAAACATCTCTGTGTCATAAATAAGTTTAAGGAAACGTGCTGTGCCTGGATGTGCACGTAGGCCAGGTTTATGTTTGACTTTACACAAACATCTCGGTGCAGTAAAGAGCAGTATTGCCGCCAGCATGTCTCACCTCCAGCCATAAGGCGGTTTTCTCCTATCTCAGTAAACAGAATGTACGATTGGGTTTTACACCGAGACATTCCATTCCCAGGGACGAGCAGGAGACAGATGCCTTCCTCTTATCTCAGCTGCAAAGAGGCCTTCCTCTTTCACTAATCCTCCTCAGCACAGACCCTTTACAGGTGTCAGGCTGTCCATACTGATTTTCTAGGGGCGGCTGATACTGAAGTTCAGCTGGTGGCCAGTACTGATAGGCTACCGGCTGTTGGGTCTTATTTTCTACCGGCTGATATTGTGGGTACTGTATCTGGATTGGCATTGCTGTGACAGAGACTCTGTCTTTTTTTATTTGATATTCTCTTGGGGTTTGTACTTGTCTAACCTGCATTTGAGGTTGTAATGTTACAGGTATCTGAACCACTGGAAGAGGAGTTGGCCATCGTGGTTTAGACTCTGATGGCCCCGCTAATTCTGGACCTTTTTCTTCTAATTTTAATGTTTCAGGATATATTACCTCCTGTAATTGATTGTAGTCAACATTTTGCGTTGACCGAGCCATTACAGACTCTGCTACATATTTACAATGTGAACTTTCCATTCCTTTCCAGGATTCTGTCCCTGCCTCTTCTTCACAATCTATGACACAGCTTTCAGGGGCATCAGAAACTGAAACACTGTCTTCTCCTGTTTGAAACAGTTCTAAAGCTGCTTTAATAATGGCCCAATCATTCCATACTGTAAGTGGGATGATTTTACCCTCCCTAATTGCTTGTTTTAATTCTTTGCCAATTTTTCCCCAATCTTTTAGATCTAAAGTTCCCTGTCCTGGAAACCTGGGCAGAATTGTTCTATTGTTTGAAATGGCGTGATTAAATTTTCTGTAGAGACTCTCACTCCCTCTCTTCTTAAAAGAATTTTAATAAAGCTGAGATAAGAGGCATATTTACTATCAGTTTGTCCCATTTTTACTCTGGGTTCCTCCAAGCACACAGGCTTACCACAAGGCTGACCATGGACGTACATGGAAATCTCTCACTGACTTGTCCTCAATGACCACAGTCTAGCATATCTTCACCCTAGAGAAAAGCACCCACGTTGGGCACCAGATGAAGGGGGCCAGCCCCTCCACACCTGTGGGTGTTTCTCGTCAGGTAGGACGAGAGACTGAGAAAAGAAATAAGACACAGAGACAAAGTATAGAGAAGGAACAGTGGGCCCAGAGGACCAGCACTCAGCATATGGAGGACCCACATCAGCACTGGTCTCTGAGTTTCTTCAGTATTTATTGATCACTATCTTTACAATCTCAGTGAGGGGGATGTGGCAGGACTATAGGGTAATGGTGGGGAGAGGGTCAGCAGGAAAACATGTGAGCAAAGGACTCTGTGTCATAAATAAGTTTAAGGAAAGGTGCTGTGTGTGCCTTGATGTGCACGTAGGCCAGATTTATGTTTGACTTTACACAAGCATCTCAGTGCAGTAAAGAGCAGTATTGCCCCCAGCATATCTCACCTCCAGCCATAAGGCAGTTTTCTCCTATCTCAGTAAATAGAATGTATGATCAAGTTTCACACTGAGATATTCCATTCCCAGGGATGAGCAGGAGACAGATGCCTTCCTCTTATCTCAGCTGCAAAGAGATCTTCCTCTTTCACTAATCCTCCTCAGCACAGACCCTTTATGGGTGTCAGGCTGGGGGATGGCCAGGTCTTTCCCTTCCCATGAGGCCATATCTCAGGCTGTCTCAGTGGGGAGAAACCTTGGACAATACCCAGGCTTTCTAGGGCAGAGGTCCCTGCGGCCTTCTGCAATGCATTGTGTCCCTGGGTACTTGAGACTGGAGAATGGCGATGACTTTTACCAAGCATACTACCTTCAAACACATTTTTAACAAAGCACGTCCTGCACAGCCCTAAATCCATTAAACCTTGAGTCAACACAGCACATGTCTCTGCAAGCACAAGGTTGGGGCTAGGGTTACAGATTAACAGCATCTCAAGGCAGAAGAATTTTTCTTAGTACAGAGTAAAATGGAGTTTGTTATGTCTTTTTCTTTCTACATAGATATAGTAACAGCCTGATCTCTCTTTCTTTCCCCCACACTACTGGCTTCACATGGAAAGACAAACAATGGACATGGATGATTGTGCCTCAGGAATATACTCAGAGTCCAACTTATTTCTCAGAAATATTGAAACCAAATGTCTTATATGCTGCATTTTTGAAAACTATACTTTAATACAATATGTGGATGATTTCCTTCTTTGTTCAGAAGATGAGAAAGCTGCTACAAGAAGATGGGATTCACTTGTTACAAAAATTGCTTTCAAAGAGACATGGGGTCTCCAATAAAAAATCTTGAGTTCTGTCTACAGTGAGTAAAATATTTAGAGTTATCTATTGTCCAAGAAAGGCCTTTTTATTGATGCAAATAGAATAAAACAAATATTTTCCTTGCTTACCCTAAAAACTAAGAAAACACCTAAGAGGATTTCTGGAAGTGGAAAATTATTGCAGAAATTAGATTCTGAATTTTTCATTAAAAGCTTACCTTTCTATACCCTTTTAAAATGAAACAAGCAGACTCTCTGGATTGGACAGAGAAAAATCAATTAATGTTAGGAACAATTTAAAGGATCTTATAGATGCCCCAGTACTAGGAAATCCAAATTATTTTGTTTACATTGTTTGTACAGGAAGATCAAGAAAATACCCTAGGCATTATGACCCAAAAACATGGGGCTCAAAAGAGACCTATATAATACAACAGTCAGCAATTGGATTCAGTGGCTAGAGGACTACCAGCCTGCATGGGGTTAATACAGCAATCACCCTACTGGTAAACCTCCTGGGCTCAAGCAATCTTCCCACCTCAGCCTCCTACCTAGGTGGGACTTCAGGTGCATGCCAACATGTCTGGCTAAGTTTTAAATTTTTTTTCTGGAGGCAGGGGTGTCTCCTTATGTTTCCCAGGCTGGTCTCAAATTCCTGAGCTCAAGAGAGCCTCTTGCCTCAGCCTCCCAATGTGCTAGGATTATAGGCATAAGCCACCACACCCAGCCTGGAAGCACTTCTAAATTCACTCCATACTCAGAAATATTTAGTTAGCAGGCTGGTCCCTTTAGAAGTCCTACTTCTTTCTTCACCTCATATGAAACTGCCCCTAAATTTGAATGAAATGCCTTGTGATTGCATAATCTTTTTTTTTTTTTTTTTTTGAGACAGGGTCTGGCTGTGTTGCCCAGGCTGGACTGCAGTGGTGTGATTTTGGCTCACTGCAACCTCCGCCTCCTGGGCTCAAGCCATCCTCCCACCTCAGCCTCTGAGTAGCAGGGACTATAGGTGCCTGCCACCACCCCTGACTAATTTTTGTATTTTAAGTAGAGATGGGGTTTCACCATGTTGCCCAGGCTGGTCTTGAACTTCTGAGTTCAAGGAATCTACCCACCTTGGCCTCCCAAAGTGCTAGAATTACAGGCATGAGCCAGCATGCCAGCCTGGAAGCACTTCTAAATTCACTTCATGCTCAGAATTACTTAGTTAGCAAGCTAGTCCCTTTAGAAGTCTTACTTCTTTCTGGACCTCATATGACAATGTCTACATGTAATAACCTAAATTCTGCTACTCTTCTCCCCCTAAATTTGGATGAAATGCCTCATGATTACATAACCTTAACTGGTCAGCTTTTCTCTCCTAGGACAAACCTGCAAGAAACTCATCTTAGTAACACTGGTGTGGTTTGATTTACAGATAGATCTTACTTAAAGATTAATCTCAAATTTACAAGCAGGTTATGTTATAATATCCCAAGGGGAAAAAATAGAAAGTGCTTATCTTCTAGAAGCAATCTCTGCTGAACAAACCAAACTGACAGCATTAATTAGAGTTTGTCAGTTGGCAAAATGAACAACTGCTAATTTATATACAGGCAACAGATATACCTTTGAAGTCATTCGTGACTTTGTAATACTGTGAAAATAAATAAAGAGGGTCCTGAACCTCTTCCGGCCAGTCCATAAAAAATGGATACCTTATCTCTTTATTATTAAAAAAACATTATTATAAAACTCACTACCTATTATTAAAATCCAAATCAGATACTCCGAAAAATTCCAAATCAGATACTCCAGAAAGTGAAGGAAGTCAGCTAGCTCATAAGGTTACAGTGAGGACTGCCTAAATACATCTAGGCAATAAAAACAATTCATATTAACTTTGAAAGAAGCCCCCAAATTTGACATAAATTAACCCAATCCAGAGCTCTAAAAACAGAATTAGAAAATATAAAACAAAAAGGTGAAATACGGTGTGGACTAAACAACTTGCCTATACTTCCTACTGAATTACAGTCATCATTTTCAACCCTATGGACTTATTTAATTCACCAGAGCCCTGATAAAGTGGTTACTTGAGAAAAATAGTATTTTGAAAAGTTTCTTCAACTATAGCTCATAAAGCATTTAGTTGCGCCATATTTGCCCAAAATATAATCCAGGGAAACCTTTACATAGTTCCTAAGAACATTTTTCTTTACCTGAGGCCCCCTTTGAGGTGTGGCAGATTTTATTCGACTACCCCATCACAAGGATACAAGTATGTTCTAGTAATGAAAGTCTGTATAGTTTCACTGGGTAGAAGCATTTCCATGCAGAAGAGCAACAGCCCTAACATTAAGTAAAATTCTCCTTGAAAAATTATTTAGACTTGAGGAGTCTTTCTAGAACTTCATAGGGGCAGAGGTACTCATTTCACTGCCCATGTAATTCAGTCACTATGTAAAATATGGCCAATTCTTTAACACTTCCATTCTGCATATCCCCCTCAGTCATCTGCATTAGTAGAATGCATAAACAAAATAATTA
Source organism: Pan paniscus (assembly GCF_029289425.2). Lineage (NCBI taxonomy): Eukaryota > Metazoa > Chordata > Mammalia > Primates > Hominidae > Pan > Pan paniscus. Next base: position 57,996,136 of record NC_073269.2, on the reverse strand, counting down.
AAATTCAATTGGCAAAATTAACCCAGGCTTTTCACATGTCTTGGCCAAGGGCCCTTCCACTGGTTTTCCTTAACCTAAAATCCACCCCTTTTGGTAGACATCAGTTTTCCCTAATTGAGATAATAACAGGTAGATGCATGAAACTATCCCCAGGAAAGTATAAATCCATAATGCTAAAAGAAGACATATTAAATTTTTCTGACATCTTTATAAAACAACTACCTAAAAATCATAATTTGAAAAAAGACTCTTTTTATAGTGAACTCCCAGGAAACAAAGAACTTAAAACCCATGAACTTCAGCCAGGAGATTTTTTTCTACTGGAAATGATATCTAAAATGATATTTGGTTAAAGGACTCCCTTTAACCAAACTGGAAAGCGCTCTATTAGATACTTTTTACTAATCCTTGCACTAAAATGTAGAAGGCATAGACATGTGGATTCACATGTCTTATGTAAAGAAAGTTGAGCCTAAAAGAAAATTGGGGGCGTCTAAAAGTTATTAGGACTTGAGGAAAGTTGACTTTGGAGACTGAGTCATAGAGCTTGACCTCTTAATGACTAACACTTTATTACAGATTAATTTCCTTCCATGTTTCCTAGATCCCAGGCCAGATGTCCCCGATATATAAGACCCTTTCACTGAAATAAAATATTCATTGACTGAGATAAAAGACTTTTTGACTATTAGATACATAATGTAAAATGTTAAATATATCTTTCAAAAAAAAAAAAGAGTCTCTTGACTCAAGCAAAATACTTAGGAGCAAACCTTAGTTCCTCACTTTCTTCGCCCCCTTGTTTTGAACTCATCAGTGAGCCTTGTCTTCCTCCATTATATATCCTCCTTTCTAAGAAATATGTAAAGGTGGCATGAGTCTTGGTTTAAAAGGAAGAAGGTGGTCCCTTAGGCCCCTTTTGTGATGCCAACCAAGACATAATTGTAGAATTATAGAAGATGCTATTAGTTACATGACAAGGGATCAGTGTATTAGGGACAATGAAATGGGAAAAAGTCAGATCTGACATCTGTGTAGGTACTACATGCCAAATGTGACTGAAGGTGACAGACAACACATGTGGGCACCAGCAGTAGCACCCATTCAGTAACACATCTTATCCTATTCAGAAGCACATCTGCTTCTGGAGAGGTCTACATGGTTCATTGGCCTGTTGCAAACTTTCCAAATGATCATTGTTTCTCATCTTTCCCTCTTTCTTTAGAAGCACAGGAGAATGTGCCCACAGTGAGGCTAAAGGTTGGACACTGAGAATAAGTTTCTCTCTAAATGTGAGATTGGTGCTTTGGGAAAATTAGTTTGATGATACAGAATGAAGAAAAGGGATGCATTTTAAAAACAGGATGACCATCTAAGAGTGTCACAGATACGTTGAAGTCAAAATCTGACATTCTGACTTGCCTCTCCCAAGATATTTGTTTAAAACAAGTGTGTCTGCTTATTTCCCTGATTGGATATAGGCAGTGTGTGTTTTCTCTCATAATTTGCAGCTACCTCATTTTTTAGTTTGCTTGTGTTTTTATTTTGTTTTCCCCAGCCAGAATGTAAGGTGGTGGTTCACGCCTGTAATCCCAGCACTTTAGGAGGCTGAGGCGGGTGGATCACCTGAGGTCTGGAGTTCGAGACCAACCTGGCCAACATGGTGAAGCCCCATCTCTACTAAAAATACAAAAAATTAGCTGGGCATGGTGGTGGGCGCCTGTAATCCCAGCTACTAGGTAGGCTGGGGTGGGAGAATTGCTTGAACCCAGGAGGTGGGGGTTGCAGTGAGCTGAGATCACACCATTGCACTCTAGCCTGGGTGAAAGAGCAAGATTCCATCTCAAAAGATATATATATAATTTATATATATATTTGTATATGAAACTCTGGCTGTTCCTTATTATTGCATCATTGCTGTCACTGGGTGAAAGATAAGACTACCCATAGGCTAGAAAAATACAAAAGAAACCTACCCTCTACCATGCTACCTCAATTACTAACACAAAATCCAGTCGGCCTGGCAATAAAAGTTAATGTTGCTATGACTACCCCACTTATCCACATTTCTATTCTACTACTTCCCCTACAGACACCTTCTAACATTGGCTTTCATATGGTTGGCTTCGGACCAAATCTTTTGGCATTCTCCCTCATGGCCTGACAAATTTTCCATTTAATCTCTTCATTCTCTGCCCTTCATTATGTTTATTCAAAATTTAGACATGCCTTTTACATATCATACCATCATTCCCTATGCTCTATATATCACTTTAACCTCTATTTCCTTTACATTTCTACCATATTCCCTATCTTTGCTGATCATTTTTTAAACTGGCTGGATTTCCCCACAGAAATGATGTTAACAGTCTTTTTGAATAAATATAGAAATTGACCCTCCTAGTCTTAAGCTTGAAACTTATATTCATTTTATCTGAGTTCGTTTCTCATGAAACCAATCAGGCCTCCCAGATAGTTCAAGGAACTGAAACTTACCAGATCACTGCATCTAGACAATGCGATGGTGGACCCCTCATCCATCATGATTGCCTAACCGACCACCTGATTCCTGTTGGCCAACTCCTCTTCCTTACCCTTCCCTAATTCCTGTTTTATATTCCTTGCCTGTTATATAAGCCACCAATTTTAGTCGGTTGTGGGGAGACAGATTTGATATTTATTTTCCTCTCCCACCTGATGTTACCCAAAAAAGCCTTTCTTCTCTCGCAATACTCATTGTCTCAGTGATTGTCTTTCTGTGTGGCAAGCAACGGGACCTAGACTGAACCCTTGGCATTTCAGTAACATCTTGACATGTAACTTCACACAACCTAGAATTCTAACAATACCTTGTGTTTAAATCCTGTATTACATACAGATATTTCATATATTTGTTACAAAAAATCATCACTACTAGAAGATATTTTCTTGTTTCTCACAAAATTCCATCCATTTTAGCATATATTAGGGCTGTGAGTTACCAAGTATGTCACAACAGCATCCCACAGAGAATTTTATCAACACTCTGGAGGGATTGTACTCCAAATCTATCAACCCAGACTCTCAGAGGGATAGGCCTTAATACATGCATTAGGTACGCATACTCCAGCAAATATTTGGATTTAAGAAATGCTTGGCTAGGAGCAGTGGCTCACGCCTGTAATCCTAGCACTTTGGAGTCCGAGGCAGGTAATGCATCAGGTGGATCGCTTGGGCTCAGGAGTTCAAGACCAGCCTGGGCAACATGGTGAAACCTCATTTCTACAAAAAATACAAAAATTAGCTGGGCATGGTGGCGAGTGCCTGTAGTCCCAGCTATTGAAGTGGGAGAATCCCTTGAGTCTGGGAGGCGGAGGTTGCAGTGAGCCAAGATCATACTACTGCACTCTAGCCTGGGCAACAGTGTGAGACTCTGTCTCAATTTTTAAAAAATGACTTCCTCTTCTAGAGGAATTATCAAAAAAACCAGTATAAGCTACTTAAGAATAAATGTAACCATAAGATCTAGGACATAAAAAAGTGAACCACAAATCTTGGGGTGGGAACAGAAGAACTTGAGTAATTGGAGTATCAGAATGTTATATATAGATAGAAAATATAGAAATAGAATTGAATATTTTATACGTGTCAATTCCATCCTAATTAAGGCAAACATTTAATGTGACTCCATTTACTAAGCCACTGGTACAACCTTCTGATGTGATACTGCCATTGAAAAATTTTATATGTAGTCCAGCTACTTGGGAGGCTGAGGCAGGAGGATCACTTAAACCCAGGAGTTCAAGGTTAGAGTGAGCTGATGGCACCACTGTACTCCAGCCTGGGAGACAGGGCAAGACTGACTCTCTTTGTATAGATAAATAGATGGATAGATAGATAGATAGATAGATACATAGATACATAGATGTATATAGAGACAGAAATATAGAGATATATATACTATATATACATACATGTATGTATGTTTGTGATAAGAATTTAAGTGATGAAATCAAATATTTACCCAAAGTATTGCAATTATGAAAACTGTAGGATGAAACGAAAAAAAAAATGCTCCTAAATAAAAATCAGAAGTGTGGGTAACAGAGATTATTTTCTTGTGTTGGAATAAATCTGAAAGAAAATATTTATGAAAACGACATGGTAAAGTTGGGAACTAGAGAGGAAAAAAGCTCGACTTTAGTAGCAAACTCATAATTTCCTCGTCCAGAAATTTGTAGACAATGATATGAATATAGGAAGGGAAATGTTTTTCATTGTTATTTTTAAGACGGACTTGGACTTGAAGAACTGAACTGCATGTAGATCCACTAGGTAAATGTAGCTTTAATCACAACTGTAACCAGCAGTCAATTATTAAGCCTCAACCCATCCACTCTCCAGGGCCCTTCGGCCTCCAAAGCTCCAGCCTCTTCAGGCCCCTAAACCACAGACATGTACAGGCCTCCTCAAACATTGACTCCAAATTAAATCTGAAACCGCAAACTGAAACCTCGTTCACTAAAACATTCTCCAGCCCCAAGCTTCTCTATCACATTAAATTGCAAACCCGGACTGGACACCAAGTTCATTCACTGATACACACTTTCCTACCCCGTTTCTCAACCACTGATTCCCACGGCATTCCCTCAACGACCATAAACCTTGACAGTCGGTCGTTAATATCTTCCAGTCTCTTAATTACTGACCGCCAGGCGCCCTATCACCAAAGCCAGGCTTCTCCATTGAGTAAACCCGGAAAGAACCCCAGGACGCGGGGTCCCACACGGTCTCAGAACAGGGGGCTCCCCTTCACTGACCCCCACAGGCCTTTCACTTGGAGCCACATCCAGACCCCGACTCATCTGATCCTGAGTCTCTCCGGACTCCACCGAACGCTGGGACTAAACACTGAGCCTGCGTCCAAAACGACTTACATCTCTCTCCGCAGCCGTTGCTAGGGACTTCGAGGGCCCTCGGCGTCTGACCGCGAAACCAGCCGTTCCCAGACGACAGAATTCCTCCCTCGGCCTCGTATTGTGACGTATAATGGCCACGCCCATCTCGGCGACTCCCACCAGAGAACCCGGAAGGGCTGTTACCACGGCGTTGGAAGACAGTGAATTAATTTCAGGGCACCTCAGTCACTGCGCAAACTGGATAAATTGCCAGAAAATTATAAAAACTTTTAACAGCGTGAGCAAAAAAATAAGATGGCCGCGCGCTGTACCCCATATTGAGCCGTTAGGAAGAAGCATCGTGGCTGCAGTTCATCTTAGGAGGTGTCAGTTTCCATTCAGTAGAAAATACAATCTGTTGGGAGTTTAGGGCGGAATGTGGAGTATTTCTGAGGGCCTCTTCAGGACCAACAAGGTGTGCCAAAGTCGAATTGGCTGAAGGGGAATAGGGGGACAGCGGTCACAGAGTGGACCAAATTTGTGGATGTTCTGAATCTCCTTCAACGGATGCAGAAAAGAATGGGCAAGGCTAGTCTAGCCGAGAATTGTCTTGAGGCCAAATACGGGGGCGATCTCTATGAGGACCAATGCCCACGTGCAACTGCATACAGTGTGTGGTTACCTGTAATAAGGAAAAAGGAATGAGGCCTCAAATTTAATCAAATATTTCCCTGAAACACTTGAAGATGGAAATGGAGCATGTAAGAGTGTTAAATAACTAAAGAGGCCGGGTGCCATGGCTCAAACATGTAATCTCAGCAATTTGGGAGGCTAAGTCAGGAGGATCACTTATGCCCAGGAGTTGGAGACCAGCCTGGGAAATATAGTGAAACACTGCCTTTACAGAAAAAATACAAAAATACAAAAATTAGCAGAGTGTGGTGGCATGCACCTGTAGTCCCGGCCACTCTGGAGGCTGAGGTGGGAGGATGGCTTTAGCCCAGGAGGCCCAGACTTCAGTAAGCCATGATCAGGCCACTGCACTCCAGCCTGGGCGACAGAGCACGACCCTGTCTCAAACAAAACAAAAACGAAAACAAACTTTAATTTTTAAAAATTACTAAATAATGCAGTTACCATTTGGCAAACCGCATGCTTAATAAATGTCGGCTACCATTTTTATGAAGGCGTGGGGTGATGTGCCTTTTGAAAGAGGCAACCTGGAACTGAGTATCCAGTTAAATTTATTTAGCTGGGATGCCAACTTCTGAAAGGTGATTTCAACACCTGGTCCCAAGGACAGGTCTGGGAAGCCCAGTAGTGCACCCTGATTTATGTGTTCAGGGAGTAAGACGCTACGACTGCTATGATAGGATGTGCAGATTCACAAGGCAAGAAGTAGAGAGACTCTGAAGTCCAGGTTGAAGAAGAGTTCATTTCTTATACTCTTAACTGTAGAGCATCTGTACTGAATCCATCCTGTTACAGGCCACTACTTTATGTTTGTTCTTCAGTGTATCCTGTGTGTACAAGTGTCTACCACAGTGCAGATGCTCAAAAACTATTTGTTGTAATCACCCGATAACCCAGACTTTGGGTTTCCACTGTGAGGCAGCCACTTTATGGCAAATTTCCACTTTATTTTTCCTTGTGAGCAGGACTGTTTCTAACATGGATATATCTTTATTAGATCAAGGGAAGGAAATCTGAGTATAGGAGAGGACAAGGGTCTTAACCCCAGGTGAGAAGGAATGATGAAGATAAATCGTATGTTCCAATTCAGCATACCACAGAGGAGCCAGGATCTTTGAAACAGTAGCAACTCTCCAAGGTGACAGGTCTGTAGATAAATTTAAGAGTTCTTATCCAAGATATCCAAAAGGATCTCACCTTTACCCATCTTACATGCTGTCCTTTATTTTTAGAGAATGAAGTTATTTTGTTCTTTTATTGGGCTTATTCTGTGAATCCTATTCCTTCTCTCTTCTGCCCCTCTTATGACAGAAATGAGTCTCTATTCAGAATTTTTAAAAAGTTTTTTTTAGAATAATACTAATCCTTAGAATTTCTTGCCAGTAGTTCCTTTCCTTCAATGGCAAAAGTAATTTTGATCAATTGTCCACTGGGTTATTCATGCACCTTCATTCATCTTCCAAATCTACATATAATTAATTTCTATTTTGGTATCTGCTAGGGTATATACAATTGCCTACAAACTATCAAGGAATTTATAATTCAGGTAGAGATAAGACATGAACACTTTTTAGAAAAGTATTCATATCCTGTTTTATGTAAGGAAAATCGAGTCCTTTCCCCTTCCCACTCCAAATATGTCCCTTGAATAAGAAATTATCAGGACAATTTGATCTTATATTGTATGTCTCTTTCAACTGATATAGGCATATGCATTTTTTAACTACAGCTGCTGGAGGGTAAAATAGCTACATGCATATAATCCAGCTTTTTAAAAATGCTGGCTTGAAATTTTGCTTTGTTTCCCACTGCCATCATCCACGGTTCCTAGATAAAGGAAATAGTTTCAGGTAAAGAAAATAGATCATTCAAACTATTCTGAATGGTGTTTATGCCAACAATAAGACAAACCACAGGGTTAGGATGAGGACTACCTTCTAAATTAAGAGCATGGCCAATTGGTTATTCACAAGTTTTGAACTTCATTCCTCTGGGGTGATATTTATAAAGTTAAACACATCCAAACTTGTTGTGTTACATTATTAAATTAAATACATTTTTCCTTTTGAAGAGCTTCAGTAGTCTGAAATAACAAGTGAAGAAATTTGGAATCAAAGAAACACAAGAGCTAATCATATAATGATCTTGGTTGGGAATAGACTCTTATCAAAAAAGGGGGAAGAGGTACATTGTGCTATAAATTTAACCAATGATGTGTAACACTGACAACCCCTTTTAACTAGTCATTGACATATCAACTAGTGATTCAAGGTATATTGTCCTAAAATACACATCCTGTATATTATCTGCCATATAATGATGTTAGATTTCTGATCGAAATCTCTAAAATATTCCTTTTCACAGGGCTTATTTGCTTCGTGTGTTCTTTCATATTTTGATGAAGATGTTCTAGTTACATTTTCATAGTTTTATTTCTATATGATTCCCTCTGAGGATAAGGCAGAATGTACCACTAGCAACCCTGCCACATTCACAGCCTTCAAAGGTCTTCCAACAGTTTCTCTCCTGTGTAAACCCCCTGATACCTACTGGGGTACTGTTTCTGAACAAGGACTTTTCCATGATCATTATATTTCTACCAACTATAAGCTTACTGAAGATGTGATCTATGGTCACTGATGAGAGGATCTATCTTCCCATAAAAGAATTTCCCAGTCTCCACTTCATACTATTTTTCTCTGAGTATATGCTTATTAGCCATAAGGTTTTATTCAAGGGCTTTCCACCTTGAATATATCACAGTTTGTTCCTCTGTGTTTTTTGTGACATATGATGTAATTGATCACTGAAAGCACTACCACATTCACTGCATTCATATGGTTTTTATTCTGTGCAAATTCTACTATCTGCTGAGACTGAACTTCTGGCAACAGGCTGGCTCACAATGGCTACTTTGCTCTCTGCTTGGAACGCACTGTTAGTTAATGAGGTCTGAGCTGCCACAGAAGGCATCTGCAGAGTCACCATGTTAACAGAGTCTTTATCCTGTATGAGATCACGTGTATGTGATAAGCTACGACTCTCTGAGCAAGGATTTTCCAATTTGACTGAACCTACACATTTCTCTCTTGCATGCAGCATTCCCTTATGATAAACAAGGCATGACAAGTGGGAGAAAGCTTTCCCACAATCAGAGCATCCATAGGGTCTCTCCCCTGTATGAGTTCTCCGATGTCTGTTGAGACATGATTTATCTCTGAAAGCTTTCCCACAGTCACTGCATGTATAGGGTTTCTCTCCTGTGTGAATTCTCTGGTGGTTAATGAGACCTGACTTGTGTGAGCAGGATTTTCCACACTCAGTACATACAAAGGGTGTCTTTCCTGTGTGAAATCTCTGATGGGATATTAAACATGTCTTCTGGCTGAAGCCTTTCCCACATTCATTGCATACATAGGGTTTCTCTCCAGTGTGAGTACGTCGATGAATAAGGAGGTTGCCCTTTTGGATGAAGCCTTTTCCACATTCATTGCATATATAGGGTTTTTCTCCAGTATGAATTCGCTGATGTACAATGAGATTTCCCTTCTGAATGAAGCCTTTTCCACAATCACGGCATATATATGACTTCTCTCCTGTGTGAGCTTTCTGATGTGCATTGAGCTGTGATTTCCAGCGGAATGCTTTGTCACATTCAGTGCATTCATAGGGTTTCTCTCCTGTATGAGTTCTCTGGTGTTCAGTGAGCCTGGACCTTTTGGAGAAGGCCTTCCCACACAGGCTGCATCCATGTGGTTTCTCTCCTGTATGAACTCTCTGATGATTAATGAGCCGAGACTTCTTGATGAAGCCTTTTCCACAATCACTGCATATATATGACTTCTCTCCTGTATGAATTTTCTGGTGTGCATTGAGCTGTGATTTCCAGCGGAATGCTTTGTCACATTCAGTGCATTCATAGGGTTTCTCTCCTGTGTGGTTTCTCTGGTGTTCAGTGAGCCCGGACTTTCTGGAGAAGGCTTTCCCACATATACTGCATCCATGAGGTTTCTCCCCAGTGTGAACTCTCTGATGATAGATGAGGCGAGACTTCTTGAGGAAAGCCTTCCCACACTCAGTGCATACATGGGGTTTATCTATGTTTTGAGTTCGCTGATGCTTAATGAATTGTGAATTTGTATTCACAGAATTTCCACCTTTGGGGAAGTTCATTTCATTATGAAATTGTTCATGCTTGGCATGAAGGAAGGATTTCCCATCTCCATTAACCCCCACAGAATTCTCGATTTCATACCTTTTGTTCTGGTTGACTAAACTTAAATTTGATTTCAGTATTTTCCCATGTAAGTCAAATGTATCATGATTTTGCCTTAAAGGAAAATCACTTTTCCTCTGATGAATGATGTTTCCAAATGCATTATGTTTATGGCATTGTTCCACTCTTTTCAGACATCTTTGCTTTTGTGAGTGCATCTGTAGATGATTGTCAACTTTCTTGATTTCTAGGAAAGAAGAGAACAATAAATCTTTCCATGAGCATGGAATAGAACTATTTCACAAACAGTCTTGTACAGGCTGGCTCTACTGACCACACTATTTCCACTGTTTAAAAAACTCCAAGGAGATATGCCTATTGTCACTTGGACAAGACTAAACCATTATAATTTAAACAAAGAAAACAAAAAATAAAAGCAGTCAGTGTATAAACAAGGTAAATTTCTCAGGAAATGGCAAGTTAATTCCTGCTTGGACTCATGCCAGAAACCTTACTATCATCTTTCATTTGTATGTTTGTCTCACACCCTTTGTCTACTTCAGTAGTAAATTCCATATGTCCTCTTTTATAAATATACAGTAATCCCTCATCTATGGGCGATATGTTCCAAGACACCCCCCACACCATGGATGCCTGAAACTCTGAATCATACTTAACCCTATATCCATTATGTTTTTTCCTGTACAGTGCATACATACCTATAATAAAGTTTACAAACTAGGCACAGCAAGAGATTAACAATAACAAATAATAAAATAGAAGAATTGTAACAATAGGCCAGCATCACACTCTTGAGCTTTGGAGGCATTATTAAGTAAAACAAAGGTTACTTGAACACAAGCACTGTGATACCTTGACAGTTGATCTGATAACCAAGATGGCTACTAAGTGACACAGGTGGGTAGGGTACACAGCATGCATATGCTGGACAAAAAATTATTCCTGTTCCAGGATGGCGCAAGATGGTGCAAGATTTCATGCTCCTTGGAATGGTGAGCAATGTAATTAAGAATTGTTTATTTCTAGAATTTCCCATTTAACATTTTCAGACCATAGTTGACCACAGGTAGCTGAAACTGTAGAAAGAGAAACTGTGGATAACAGGGGACTCCTGTATTCTGAAACTCACTAACACTCACCCCTTCTACCTAGATGGAAGAGAATCACTCTTTCTGGTACTACAGCAATAGCCTCCCAAGTGGACTTCAGGCTTCAACCTCTGCCTTCTCCTGTATACTTTCTACAAAGTAGTCAAAGTGATCCTTTTAAATATAAATGACATCATGTCACTCTTCTACTCAAAACTCCCTCATGTTTCCTCATCTCATAATTTTTTAAAAAATCAAGTCATGGCCGGATGCAGTGGCTCATGCCTGTAATCCCAGCACTTTGGGAGGCCGAGGCACGTGGATCATGAGGTCAGGAGATCAAGACCATCCTGGCCAACATGGTGAAACTCTGTCTCTACTAAAAATACAAAAAGTAGCCAGGAGCGGTGGCTTACGCCTGTAGTCCCAGCGACTTGGGAGGCTGAGGCAGGAGAATTGCTTGAACCAGGGAGGCAGAGGTTGCAGTGAGCTGAGATCGCAGCACTGCACTCCAGCCTGGAGACAGAGAGAGACTCTGTGCCAAAAAAAAAAAAAAAAAAAAAATCAAGTCATTAAAATGTCCTTGAAAGGTCATACATGACCTGTCTACCCCAAACTCCAGATCCCACCATACTGTCCTTACTTCCGTATTATCTCCGACCACTGCCCCTCTTGTTCACTCCTCTGTATTCACACAGGCTTCCTTGAAGTTCCTCAAACACACACCTGCCTTGGGCCTTTGGACCTGCTATTTTGTCTACTTGGAAGGTAATTCACCAGAGGGACGTACTCATGTCTGTCATACAGCTGCTCAAAGGCATCTGACCAAACAGCCATTCCCACTCCCGGCATCCCTCATTATACTTTGTTATTGATCTTCCCAGCATTTTTCACCACAAGACATTTATCCATTTTGATTAATTTTGTGCCTCTTCCTTTTAGCAGGTAATCTCCAAGAAGAATTTTGTTGTTGTTATTGATGTTCACAGCTGTCAGGGCCCATAGGTAATAGTCTATCAAAAAATATTTAAGGCAATGAAACAAGGAAAGTAAGGGACACACTGCGGAGACTACTTCAAATGTAGTGCTTTAAATATAGTTGGCTTTGAATTTATGAAAAGGAAAAGGAAAGCAAACTCTGTGTAGGCAAGATGATACCATATCATGGTGATTCAACTAGAATATCACCTGACAGATGAGAAATTTCCATCTTATATGACTGCTATGATTCACTGGGACTCAGTGCCATCAGACTATGGTAAGAACAGAAAAGCTTTAAGGGAATAAGTCCAGCAATATAATTTAAGAGAAACTAAATAATAGGCAGAATTAATGATTCCAAAAGGAAATTGAAGCAAAGCAGGCATGAGGTGTAGTAATCTGGTTTGGGTTGGAAAGAGAATGAGACTACTTCAAAAATCAATTGAAAGAGCAAAGACTTTAAATACGGTAGCTGAGGAGGCAGGGAAGGTAACCCTATGGTGGCCAGGATCGACTCAAGGAGTTGACATGCAAGTGGGTAAAAAATATGGTACAAACATGTAAGTTAGGAAATATTTAGGGAGATGTCAATCTGAGAATCTCCATAGAGAACAAGAACTTAAGTCATTAGAATGAAGGAAATTTTTAAAGGGTATGAGAACAGAGCAAAATAAATGGGAAACAGAACCTCTGGAGGACCTCAGAGTGGGAGAAAAAAGAGAAGCTAAGGAAGCAAATATATGCAAAGCAATAGACCAGGTTACTAAGGGGGCACAGAGTCCAAGATAGGGTGGGAAGACCTTTGGAAAAAAAAAATCAACATTATCTAAAGGGGCAGAAAGGTATAGTGGTCAGGAGAGAGTGCTGATATCCAAGACCACTCTTTGGAGACAGACATGGAAGGAGGAATTTCATAGCAAGAGAAGTAGAAGGAACAGGTAGTGATGCTCTGATGGGGGAACAAGAAATGATGAGATTTGAGAATCCTAAAAAGGAAGAAACCTTGAGAAAAACAAATCAAACCTAGATTAAATAAAGAGTGATGAGGCCGGGTGTGGTGGCTCACACCTGTAATCCCAGCACTTTGGGAGGCCAAAGCAGGTGGATCACCAGAGGTCAGGAGTTTGAGACCGTCCTGGTCAACTTGGTGAAACCCCGTCTCCACTGAAAATACAAAAAAATTAGCTGGGCGTAGTGGCAGGTGCCTGTGATCCCAGCTACTGGGAAGACTGAGGCAGGAGAATCGCTTGAACTGGGAGGCAGAGGATGCAGTGAGCCAAGATTGCACCACTGGGCTCTAGCCCTGGGTGACAGAGTGAGACTCCATCTCAAAAAATAAATAAAGAAATAAATAAAATAAAATAAAATAAAATAAAATAAAATAAAATAAAAAATAAACAGTGATGAAATCCAAGACGTGATAAAGAGGCAGATGTTCCTCTAAATACCCGAAGGAGAAAGAGCTTTTGTGTGGGGAGAGGGATACATGGAGGCTCTGTCCACACAGCCTCAGATGCCCTGACAGCTCAGACACTGCTGAACAACTATCATGTGACTTGCTCAGCCACCCTCCTTGCTGGCTCTCACCCTGAACTCACCTGGACAGATTTGGCTGTGGATTTCATTTTCTACTGTCCATGGCTCTCCTTGTTCCAACTTGAAGAGTGCATCTGGTTTGCTGGCTTGATACCCTGTTCATAGGAAATGATACACAACTTAGGCTCATTGAATTGAGCTGTGGTCTATCAACATGGGACCATGTTCTGTTTTAGGAACTATGTAATTTATGTGTCTGCAAAGCAAAGGGATTTTCCCTCTGAAGGGGGGCACATTACACTCTTTTATCTGGGGCCAGAGAGGGTACAGAATCTACCACTTCAGAGCACCACAGGCCCTCCAGAGCTTTTGAAAGCTAAGAAAGCAAAGGCCTTTGACTGGGTACTCTCTGAGTGACACAGGGCAGCTGTCCTCACCCACTGACACGAGGTTGCTATAGTTCTCCAACATCACGTCTCGGTACAGGTCCTTCTGAGCAGGGCCGAGGAGCTGCCACTCCTCCCAAGTGAACTCCACAGCCACATCCTCCAGGGTCAGTGATTCCTGTAATAAGAGAGTCCTGCTTAATATGAAGTATTTCTCTCATTTATATGGAAGAAATATGAAGAACATTGTTCTGCTCATTTTCACCAAATAGTCTGCATCTATATATCTAGGTGCTGTGATTTTTAAAAAAATACATTGTCATAGAGGCAAAATCCATCTCCAAAATCTATCTATATTCAAAATCTATCTCTAGCAAAATATTCTGTAATTGTGTAATTATCTATCATTTAACAAATCAGAAGTTTCTATAAGAACCAATCATTTAATCCTCTTGCTAATCCTCTTTTTCTTTTTTGAGCACCTATTTGCCAGGTACTAAATATATTTTAGCAATATCAGGATGAATAAAGCATACTTCTTTATTCATCATGAATCTTCAATGAATCTTCATGTGCACTACCAGAATCAACCAGGAAGAAACCCCAAACACTACAAGATATTACATAATAAATAAGTATATTTTATATGTTAGGAGGAATAAAAGACTCTTTCCAAAACATGTCCAAAGAACAAGAGACAATTAAGTATTATTACCCCCTACTGCTAAATGTGACTGGCTTACAAAATAAATAAATAGGCCAGGCATGGTGGCTCACACCTGTAATCCCAGCACTTTGGGAGGCCTAGGCAGGTGGATCACCTGAGATCAGGAGTTCGAGACCAGCTTGCCCAACATGGTGAAATCCCCATCTTTACTAAAAATACAAAAATTAGCCAGGCACGGTGGTGCATGCCTGTAATCCCAGCTACTCAGGAGACTGAGGCAGGAGAATCACTTGAACCCAGGAGGCAAAGGTTGCAGTGAGCCAAGATCATGCCACTACTCCAGCCTGAGTGATAGAGCGAGACTCCATCTCAAAATAAATAAATAAATAAAAATAAAATAAATAAATAATAAAAAAGAAAATACAAAATATTATTCAAAAACCATACACACACATATGGGTTTTGAAGTATTTATATTTATGTTATCAGGTGTGTAAGCAGCATAACTGAAGAGACAGTCAATGAACTGGTAAGTAGATCTGAAAAAACTACCAAAAATGCAACAAAAGGACAGAATGATGCAATATATAAAAGACAAGATTAATAAATACAGAGGATAGGTAAGGTCTAGCATGTACCAATTTAGTTTGTGAAAGAGAAAATACAATAATGGAAAGGTACTATCCAAAGATCTAAGGGCTAAGACAGATACATCTGTAAATATATATGCATATATATACATACATACAAATATATGCAAACATGTATACATGTATATTTATTTATTCATGTGTCATTTAATAACAAGGATACATTCTGAGAAATGCATCATTAGGCAATTCTGTTGTTCATCCATCACAGAGTGCACTTACTTAAACCTAGATGATACAGCCTACTACATGCCCAGGCTCTACGGTATAGCCTATTGCTCCCAGACTATAAACCTATACAGCATATTGCATATATATATATATATATATATATCCATGTACATTTATATACTTACTTTTTTTAAGGTATTAAAGGATGAGGGAGTAAGAACTGGCTTTGAACATGGAAAAAGAGTGTGCACTATCTTAGATAGGGGGATGTTGTAAAGCAAACCCTCTGGATCCCAACAACCCATTCCCTTACCAGACAACAGTACTTTCAACTCCCTACTGCCAATCCTGTCTCAAACAGTAAGTCAGCCACCTGTTCATACAGAGAACCTTAGAAAGTCATGCAATCCCAGCCTGGGCAACATGGCAAAACCCCATCTCTACAAAAAATACAACCATAAGCTGGATGTGGTGGCACATGCCTAGCTACTTGAGGGGCTGAAGCAGGAGGATCTCTTGAGCCCAGGAGATCGAGGCTGCAGTGAGCCATGTTCACACCACTGCACTCCAGCCTGGGTGACAATGTGAAACTCAAAAGAAAAGAAAAAGAAGAAAAATGAAAAAAAAATTTAGAAAAAGAATAAAAAAAGAAAGTTGTGCAATCTTTCCATTTTCCTCAGCCTTTCAGGTTTTATTCCTGGATTGACCCTACCAGCCACAAGGCTGGGTCCTTGGGTAACTTTGCCTTGGACCCCTGAACTGTGTCCTCTGAGTTCCTTTGGCCTCTTCCCAAAAAGGTCTCTGAGGACCTGTGCTTTGGCATGTATGAGAAGGCTGTGCTTATGGCATTTATATTCAGGGCCAGGCGTGGTGGCTCATGCCTGTAATCTCAACACTTTGGGAGGCCGAGATGGGAGGATCATTTGAGGTCAGGAGTTCAAGACCAGCCTGGCCAACATGGTGAAACCCTGTCTCTACTAAAAATACAAAAATTAGCCGGGCAGTCGTAGTGCATGCCTGTAATCTCAGCTACTCGGGAGGCTGAGGCAGGAGAATCACTTCAGCCTGGGAGGCAGAGGTTGCGGTAGGCCAAGACTGCACTACTGCACTCCAATCTGGATGACAGAGTGAGACTCTATCTCAAAAAAAAAAAAAAGAAAAGAAAAAAAACACCATCTGTCACACCACCTCTAGGAAGAATCATCCAAAAACTGTCCTGGGACCTAAGTGCATTTAACAGTGACACCTCTCGGGAACTGGTCTGCTTTCTCCTGAGAGTCAGTGCATATCCTGTGACCAAGGACTCTCTGGATGTGATGACAGTCAGAGACATTAGACAGAAGGTGACAGCTACTATAACCCACAGGATGCTCCGGTCACACATTAGGTTCCAACATTAGTCATTTTGTGTGAATTCCATTGTGCTGTTTTTACTCACATTTCTGACACCAAATGTGTGGGTTTTTGCTCACATCAACCAATTCTCCAATTCTCTAACACCCAATAGGTGTCCAACGATTAGATTCAATTCTGACACCAACTCCTGGAAGACCCATAGGTTAAGGTTTCAATCCCACAAGACCAACCTCACTTCAGACACCAGTCACAAGTGTGAGGTCCCCAGGTTACAAAGACTTTTGTCCCTTGGCTACAAATGTGGGGATTTCTGCAACCCACCTTGAGGTTCAATAATCTACTAGAACAACTCACAGAGCTCAGGAAAGCACTTTACTATTACTGGTTTATTTACAACCCAGGAATAACCCAATGGAAAAGCTGCACAGGGCACAGTATGGTGGTGTATGGGCATAAATTTCCATGCTCTCTCTGCACACACCAACCTCCCAGCACCTCAATGTGTTTACCAACCCAGCTCTCCAAACCCTGCTGTTTAGGGGTTTTTATGTTACACAGGCATGGTTGAATAAATCATTGGCCACTGGTGACTGAACTCAATCTCCAGCCTCTCTCTGCTCCCTGGAGATTAGAGGTAGTACTGAAAGTTCCAAGCTTCTAATCAAGGCTTGTTATTTCTGGCAACCAGCCTCCATACTGAAGCTACCTAGGGGTCCACTGAGAGTAGTTTCACTACAAAAAAAGAGGACCAGGCATAGTGGCTCACAACTGTAGTCCCAGAACTTTGGGAGGCCAAGGGAGACAGATTGCTTCAGCTCAGGAGTTAGAGACAAGCCTGTGCAACACGGTGAAACCCCATCTCTACAAAAAAATACAAAACGTTAGCTGGGCCTGGTGGCACACACTCCCAGCTAGTTAGGAGGCTGAGATGGGATGATCGCTTGAGCCCAGGAGGCCGAGGCTGCAGTGAGCCAAGATTGCACCACTGCACTCCAGCCTGGGTGACAAAGTGAGACCCTGTCTCAAAAAAAAAAGACCCTTATCATTCAGGAAATTCCAAGGGTTTTAGGAGCTCTATGCCAGACAAAGACCAAATATCTTTCTATGATACCACATGTAAACAATATAGTCCTGATCCTACTTTGCCTAGATGTTGAAATTAGAATCTAAATTTACTGATGCGCAAATCCTAGTTTACCAAATTATACTTTTTGACTTAATTCAACTGACTTTTAAAGTCTTCCAGAAATCAATCATGTGATGAAGGAAAGACTAAAACAAACAAAAAGTCACCTGGGACTTGATCATTTTCTTCTGTTACTGGGAAATAGCCAGTAAGTAGGATGCTGTGTCTGTAGTCTCTCCTTGAGCTGCCCTCAATTTCTGGCTAGAAATCTTGGTCTCTGGTGAATTACATCCCTGCAAAGGATGGTATCCAGGTCCTGGGACCTCCTTCTCACCTCACTTGAAGTGTCTTGCTCCTGGAGTAGGACCTGCGGGCTGAAGAGTAAATTGATTTGAGTGGACATTCCCTGCAGGCCCAGGTGCTGTCACTGCTGCTGTGTTCTCACCTTAATGCAGGGCCATCTCTAACTGTCCCTTTATTTGGGGCCCCAGAAGTTTTAACCCACCCTGGGGCAACAACAAATCCTGGAGCAACAAAACATAAGATTCTACAGGTATGGCCAATACATTTACAAAATGTCTTTCTTCTGTGAAATGGAAGTGAAGTGACTGTGAGAGGGGAGATGGGAAAGGAGAACCAGCACCAACATGATGCTGCAACACCAAGAAACGTCTTAGATCAGGTTTTAGAAAAAGGACAGAGAAGGTGAGGAATTGGATATTTATTTCTTTAAAACCACGTGTGTCCACATGCCTGGTCAAAAGTCATCATACACCTCACATGTAGGCATGCCTCAGTTTGAAGACAAATGTACTAAGCCAAGCAGAGGAGTTGTCGTATTTGAATTCTCATTACTACCTTCTGCGTTACATCCTTATAAAGTATCAATCGTTATTTCCCATTCCAACATTGACCTAAGGCTTACAGATTTGACTATATTGTCCAAAAGCAGAAGTAGAATCTGAACCCACACAGCCTGTCTCCAAGAACATGACCTTAGCCTCTGCTGAATTCCTCTGGACTACATACCATCATCATACATCTTAGCTCTCTTTGCTACTACCTTGAGGGAGTTTCAGTCATCATGGAAGATGGCCACTGTCATAGACATATAATCTGACCTTCTGAAATCAGCACTGCCAACAGTGACACAGGCACAAAGACAAATGGAAAAACTGCACGCTACACCCCTGGCCTGAAAGCAGCAGGTCAGAGAGTGGCGGCCCCAAAGGCTTTTTTTATGCCCAATTCTAAAACTCAAGTAAGAGACTCACATGGTGAGAGCATCAACTGGATGGAATCACCCTGAGCTTTCCTTCCACCTGGGTGGAATCATTGTGACAAGCTCCCGGTGGCCCTCCTGCATGCTCCAAACCCACAGGGCCTGCACTGACTCATCCTTTAACCCACAGCTGCAAATGCTCCCCTTCCCTCTGCAATCTCAGAAGCACATAATTGTGGCAAGAGATGTTTCACACTTTTCTTCTTAGAACGCCGCTAGTGGAAAGGTGCAGAACCCAAATGATCTAACATTCCTGGGCAGGAGGCGGTGGATGCAACATTTCAGTGACAGCCAGGGTGTGTATTTCAAATGGCAAGGCTTCCTTTCCCATGAGCTTCCACGGCCCCTTTCCCAGGAATAGCTGAAGAGCTTCTACTTCATTTTTGACCCTTATGAGCTTTCTGGAGAATGTAATCACACCTGTTTGCTCCAGTGGCTAAGTCCTTTCCCTGGAGGAGTATATTTCCTGAAAACTCATGTATGTATAGGAAGCCATAAAGAAAATTTCCATAAATTCTAAAGCATCATTACCAAACAGGACGTGTTCACAAATCATCATCATATGAAAGAAACAACAAAGAAAAGTATATTTAAAAAATTAAAAAACATAAAATAAGACTATGTATTATTTTTGGATATGTACACATTTAATAAAACATGCCTTATATGAAATTAGTTCAAGGGAATAGTTATCCCTAGGGATGGAGGAGAGGAAAGGGGGTGGATTAGAGGATATCACTGAAGGTGCACTTGCATCAGTTTATTTCTTTTTTAAAAGTACCAACAACAAAAAAAATAAAAGCAAATATACTGTGGAGGAAAATCTCATTGAGTAAAAATGGCAGAGTAGGTAGGTCCAAGGGTCCGTCCCTCTATCGAAAAATCAAAAACTCAAGTAAAAAAACTATCAAAAAATCAAGTAAAAACAATCAAAAACAAAACAAAAACTTGGTCAGAACTCTGAAAAACAGTCAAAGATTTACAACAACAGAGCAAATGTTGAGTCAAAAAAAGGTGACTGGCCGGGCATGGTGGCTCATGCTTGCCTATAATCCTAGCACTTTGGGAGGCTGAGGCCAGAGGATCACTTGAGGCCAGAAGTTCAAGACCAGCCTGGCCAACATGGTGAAACCCCATCTCTACTAAAACTACAAAAAGTAGCCAGGTGTGGTGGCACATGTCTGTAGTCCTAGCTACTCGAGAGGCTGAGGCAGGAGAATCATTTGAACCTGGCAGGTGGAGGTTGCAGTGAGCTGAGATCACACCATTGCACTCCGGTCTGGGTGACAGAGCTAGACTCCATCTCAAAGAAACAAAACAAACAAGAACAACAACAACAAAATGGTGACTTAAAAATAGTAGGAAAGTTCTGTGCCATTTTTACCTGTCTTTGCTCCACCCCCTCCCCAGCTCAGTGATGGTCTTAAAGATTGCGGCCAACATTCCCAATGTGGGAACCTGGATTCAGGCCCTGGAGGGAACAGAATAGATTTTATTCACAAATAATTTTGTTTAGCTGAGTGGAGTGGCTCACGCCTGTAATCCCAGCACTTTGGGAGGCTGAGGTGGGAGGATCACTTGAGCCCAGGAGTTTGAGTCTGCGGTGAGCCATGATCTCGTCACTGTACTCCAGCCTAGGTGACAGAGTGAGACCCTGTCTCAAAAATAAAAATAAAAAAATTGTTTGTTGTCTATTCTAACTACCTGAAGGACCTATGCAACAGGCCCCTTCCTGTTTTGGAATTCACTCAGGGAGGAAAAGTAATGGGCATTTCTCAAACACTTTGTGAAGCAGAATACCAACCTTCAGTTGCCTGGGGCAAAAGATTACACTTGAGTCACAGAGGAAAGGTTGTGAGAAAAAGGTAGGAGGAAAGTGTCTTGAGGAAATTATACCATTCAAAAGCACTCATATAGACTGAGGAATATATAAAAGCCACACGCATGCACAGGGGCGGATGTTGGCTGAGAAAAGACCTAAGAAGACTCTAAAACGTTCCTTCTGGCTGATGTCTACAGGTTCAGTGCAAGCAGGAAGTGAACGGTAAGGCAGGTTTATAGATGCCCTGGCTAATCATTAAAGGAGTAGCCCAGCACACAATCCACAACCACAAAAACATTATGCTAAGTGAAAATGTCAGACACTCAGGCGTGGTGGCTCACACCTGTAATCCTAGCACTTTGGGAGGCCAAGGCAGGAGGATTGCTTTGAGCTCAAGATAAACTCTTGACCAGCCAGGGCAACATGAGGAAACCCCATCTCTACAAAAAGTTCAAAAATTAGCCAGGCATGGTGGTGCGTGCCTATAATCCCAGCTGTTAGGGTGGCTGAGGTATGAGAATTGCTTGAGCCCAGGAGGCAGAGTTTGCAGTGAGCCAAGAGTGCGCCAATGTGCTCCAGCCTGGGCAATAGAGTGAGACCCTGTCTCAAAAAAAAAGAAAATGTCAGACACTAAATGTCACGTTATATGATTTCATTTATATAAAATACCCAGATTAGGTAAAAGCATACAGACAGCACACTGGCCAGGTGCGGTGGCTCACGCCTGTAATCCCAGGACTTTGGGAGGCCGAGGCGGGCGGATCACCTGAGATCGGGAGTTCGAGACTAGCCCGACCAACATGGAGAAACCCGGTCTCTACAAAAAATACAAAATTAGCCAGGCATGGTGGCGCATGCCTGTAATCCTAGCAGAGGCAGGAGAATTGCTTGAACCCGGGAGGCAGAGGCTGCGGTGAGCTGAGATCAAGCCATTGCACTCTAGCCAGGGCAACAAGAGTGAAACTCTGTCTCAAAAAAAAGATGTTGGGAGCCGAAAAGGCCAAAGGGATCGTGACCAACTCAGCATTCCACTGGAGGCTACATGATCAAACAGCAAACTGTTTATCATGAGTACAGAATGTGGGCAAACTCGCTTCTGTACCTGCCCCAGGTTTGCTGAGGGCCACCATTCCCTGGTGCTGGGCTCCTTGAAGCTATCTATTGGGACATCTAGAGGCTATTGCTCAAGCAATGCAATCTCACAAGCCTGCTGTGAACCAAAAGGCCGACTGACAATTACTCGACTGACAATTACTCGACAATCACCCCCCCTTCTCTCTATCTCTTTTGCCTAATAAATACGGAGAGCTGTGTAAAGCTCAGAGCCCTTATCCACTAGAGGCAAGGTGCCCCCTGACCCCTTCTTCCAAATATACTCTTTTGTTTTTGTCTTTTATTCCCTCATTTGCCCCGCTTTGTTCAGTCTACCAGGAATCATGGTCAGTTACAACTGGCGCCCCAAACAGCGACAGAATCGGGCACTCTACAAAAAGAGACGGAAAGCACATAGGTGGTTGCCAGGGTCTACTGGAGGGGAGAATGTGAAGTGACTGCAAGTGGTGGTTGTACACACTGTGAATGTACTAAGAACGACTGCACTGTTGACTTTCAAATGATTAATTTTATGTCTTGTGAATTTTACCTCATTTTAAAAAATTAAATACATCCTACAAAAGTTCTAGGAAGGAAGAAAAAAAAGTTCTATGAAACTATAAAAGTACATTCTGTAAAGTCAAGAGCAGTATCAAAGATGAACAGGATGATTATCACTATTTTAACTATTCTGGAAAGGCTACCCAATTAGTTTGATAAAGAATCAAGTATAAATAATCAATATTAGAGAAGAGGAAATAAATTATATGACTAAGCAAGAGTGACAGTTTTATAGATTCAATTGAACATATATAAAAAATAAGTTTTTAGTCAGATTGATGATTTTATATCTAAAAGTTGCAAGCATTCCAAAATAGACATACTTTTTTTATCAGTATTAAGTGACTAAACAATTTTGGAAATAACACTTTGCATTGAATACTTTCATTTGAGATATTACTAGAACCCAAAAATCCACCTTGGAAATCTTTGTAAAGGAAATAGCGACACATGCATGCAAAGTTGATGTAAAGGATTTAGGTCTATTAACAGGATTAATTGGCTGATTAGAAGTACACACATCCAGAAATGGAGCTATCTAGCTATTAAAAATACTAACAATTCCATATTTAGTAAAAATACATGTACCTCAGTTATGTATATCATAAGTACATGAAAAGTGGCTCAACATAAGTCTCCAGAGAAATGCAAATCAAAACCATGAGAAACCACCTAACACCCACTAGAATGCCTGTAATAAAAAACCAAAAATAACAAGTGTTGGTAGGTATATGGTGGCAATGGACACCCTCAAATATGGCTGGCAGAAATGTTAAATGGTGCAGCCACTTTGGAAAAGTCTGGTAGTTCCTCAAATGGCTAAACACACCATATGACCCAGCAACTCCATTTCTAGGCTTATATATAAGAGAAATAAAAACAATAAAAGCTTACACACAAATGTTTATAGCACATTATTTATAATAGCCAAAAAGGGGAAATAACCCAAAAGTCCATCAACTGATGAAAGGATAAATACAAGATGCCATATCCATACCATGAAATACTATTCTGGCATAAAAAAGAATGAAGTACAGATACATGCTACAACACAGACAAACCTTGAAAACATTATACTATGTTGGCCGGGCGCAGTGGCTCACGCCTGTAATCCCAGCACTTTGGGAGGCTGAGGTGGGCAGATCAGCTGAGGTCAGGAGTTTGAGACCAGCCTGGCCAATGTGTCAAAACCCCGTCTCTACCAAAAATACAAAAATTAGCCATGCATGGTGGCAGGCACCTGTAATCTCAGCTACTTGGGAGGCTGAGGCAGGAGAATCACTTGAACTTGGGAGGTGGTGGTTGCAGTGAGCTGAGGTCACGCCACTGCATTCCAGCCTGGGTGACAGAGTAAGACTCTGTCTCAAAAAAAAAAAAAATTGTGCTGTGTGAAAGAAACCAGTCACAAAAAATCACATATTATATTGTAGCATTTACATGAAATGAAATAAGAGTAAATTAGAAGAAAACAGAAAGGTCAAAATAAGCAAATCTATAGAGACAGAAAGTAGATTAGAGATTACTTAGTGGTAGGGCATAGGGAGTGGTAACAAAAGGGTACGGGGTTTCTTTTTAAGTGATGAAAATGTTCTAAAATTGACTTTGGTGATGGCCACACATAGTAAAAGCCACTGAATTATACAGTATGGGACTAATAGACCTGTAATTAGGAAAAGCTGTCAGTAGAACTTGATTATGATAAACCTACTGAAATATTCAGGGGCAAATGTATGAATGTCTGCAACTTACTTTGAAATGCACCAAAAAACAAAGCAATATTTTACAAGATGGATAAATGTGGCCGGGTGAAGTGGCTCACACCTGGAATCCCAGCACTTTAGGAGGCCAAGGAGAGAGGATCACTTGAGGTCAGGAGTTCAAGATCAGCCTGGGCAACATAGTGAGACGCCATCCCTATAAAAAGAAAAAAAGATGGATTATGATGAGTAGAAGGATGATATATAGATAGATATGTAACAAAAGAAACACAATAAAATGATGATAAAATCCAGGTGGTAGGCCAACAGGTATTCAATTGTAAAGTTCTTTAAATCATGTTATATGTTTGAAAGTTTTTGTAACCTGGAGAACAGGGAAGCTTGTTCAGTAAGGTGACCAAAAACAATGTAAATATTTTCTAAACTAATTGCTCTTCTATGTAAGAGTAAACTAGAAGAGAACAGAAAGGTCAAAATTAAAAACACACCAGTTACAATTGCAAAAAAATTAAAAACTAAGGTGCTGATGAGGGTCAGGGAGAAACATGTTTGGGTAAACATAGAATTGTAACCCATTCTTAAAAGTGATAAGTGAACTTTTTAAGTCTTAAAATTCTATCTAAATATATCCATACACTTAGTGATTCAAGTCACAGTGGTGCAGTTTTGCCTCTTGATGGTATACTATTACAGAAATCTTAAAAAAATTTTTTTAAACAAAAACATGGATGATATGTTTACTATAAGAACATTTATAATGTAAAATTAAATAAGGCAAATTATACCAATGTTTCAGCAGCTTATCTGCACTGTGAAAATCAAGCATAGAAAACTGAAATTGAAATATACAAAAATCTTATCAAAAGTCATTACTGGGGAACACATTTTGGGATAAGAGAGATGTTTTACTTGTGTCAGAACCTGAAAGAAAATATTTACGTGTATACACACATTCACACAGTAAACCTGAGGAAGAAGAACGAAAATCTTTAATAGAAACCTTATCATTTTCTTCGTTTTGTTTTTTCCTTTTTCTTTTCTTTTTTTTTTTTTTTTTGAGACAGGGTCTCACTCTGTTGCCCAGGCTGGAGTGCAGTGCTCAATCATAGTTCACTGCAGCCTAGACCTCCCGGGGTCACGTGATCGTCCCACCTCAGCCTCCCGAGTAGCTGGGACTACAGGCGTGTGTTACCACACCCAGTTAATATTTGTATTTTTTGGAGAGACAGGCTATGTTGTTCAGGCTGATCTCCAACTTCTAGGCTCGAGCAATTCGCCCACTTTGGCCTCCCAAATGCTGGGAATATAGGCGTGAGCCACCGCGCCAGGCCACCTTACCATTTTAGATTTGATTAATCTTTGATCTTCCCCAAAGCTTTCCTATTTACCAGGATGAGAGAAAGGAGAGATGTGAGAAGTCAAATGAGATTTGTAAACCAGTCCTTGCAGAGAAACTTAAAAGGGACTGAGAGGGAATGTACCGTTGGACCTGAACACACACACCAATCAGGATGCCCTGGCTCCCAAGGCTTCAGCCTTCACAAGTCTCCACGACTGTCACATCTAGACCTCCCTAACATGGTCACACCCCCTTAGATTAATCCAAAAACCTGGACCACACACCTAGGTTCACATGAACCCGAGCTCCTCCTCACTGAGTTGCATATTAAATCCTGATTACAGCCTGGAGCGAAGGCTCACGCCCGTAATCCCAGCACTTTGGGAGGCCAAGGTGAGAGGATCGTTTGAGGCCAGGAGTTGGAGACCAGCCTGGGCAACATAGTGAGACCCCCCGTCTCTGCAATAAACAGATAGATTAGATAGATAAATTAGATAGATAGATAGATTAGATAGATAGATTAGATAGATGATAGATAGATAGATTAGATAGATTAGATAGATGATAGATTAGATAGATAGATTAGATAGATTAGATAGATGATAGATAGATTAGATAGATAGATTAGATAGATTAGATAGATGATAGATAGATAGATAGGTAGATAGATAGATAGATAGATTAGATAGATAGCGTGGTGGCGCTCACCTGTAGTCCCAGCTACTCGGGAAAGCTGAGGTGGGAAAATCACCTGAGCCCCGGGAGATGGAGGCTGCAGTGAGCCACGATTGCGCCACTGCACTCAAGCCTGTGTGACAGAGCGAGACCCTGTCTCAAAAATAAAAAATAAAACCCCGAATCCGAAGCAGACACAGTTTTCCTTGACAAAAACCACTCCTCACTCCAGTCCTCAATCACCGAGCCCTACAGAGTGACCCGCAAAGGCACCAAACCCTGATCACGGACTTCCAAGTGTTGCTCTGGACAGACTCTGACTACCGACCACTGGGATCCCTCAGGGCTGACTCCGGAGACGCCCCAACCCCAATACCCCGACTCCCACTTGCTCCCGCTTCCCCCACAAACTCCACGGCTCCGCACTAAACGGACGCCCACAGACACCCTCCTCCCCTCATCCTGACAGACAGACCCACACACAGACCTGATTTTGCGGGGAACCCACCGAGACTTCCCAGAGCCTGCACTTTCCTGAATTCTTCCACTTCTGGGCCCTCGCCCAGCCTCCAAGCCGGCCTACGGCGGCCGAGGAAGGTCTGAAGTTGCAGGTGTACGGAGCACGGACGACTGGGAGGTAGTAAGTTCGCGTCCTCTCGTCACGGATACTGGAGGCAGCCATCTTTGAATCCCGCACGTACGGAAGGTAAAGTGGACCTTTTCTGCCCAAGTATTCAGGGATAGCGCGGGACGGTGAAGAACTCCATATTTTGGCACCTAAATCCTGCGCCCAAGTTTCATTTATTTTCAGAGGGTCGAGCTTAGCCAAGACAAACATGGTATGGCTACGTGCACCTTAGCGGGCTGGGGAGAAAAGTCATCCGCTTTGCACAAAGAATGACGGGAATGACACAATGGGCGCGGCCATCTTAACACTTAGGTGTCCGTACAAGTGAAAACGCTTTCTCCACAGAGGAAAAAGAGCAATCGCACCCTGAGTCATATACCGCGAAAACGCATCTAGCTACATGTGGAGGGCAAGAGGAAGACTTTTGAGGACCAAAAGGGTGTGGAGAAGCAATCGAGGTACGAGGATATTGTTCACCCCGTCGACGGAAAGTGAAAAAACAGCGACCCCTGGAACCTCATTTACATTTGAGGGACACGGTCACCGCCCAGTGCAGGTAAAGAGAGCAGCCACCAGCCAACCGGAAAAGGAATCCAATGCGGGAGGCGGGAATTTTCCTTAAGAGAGAAGAAGGGCCTTCCCTCTGCTGTAGGTGGAGTCAATCTTAACGTCGGGGCTTTCGGAGAACCAAGTGCCTAAAATTCTGGAAGGAATAAATAAGACGACTCTGGGAGAATGAAAAGTTGTGCAAGCCCGGGCGCGATGGCGCACACGTGTAGTCCCAGCTACTGGGGAGACCAAGGCAGGAAGATCGCTTGAGCCCAGGAGTTCCAGGCTGCAGTGAGCTATGATCGCACCTATCAATAGCCACTGCACTACACAGCCTTGGCAACCCCTTCATGAGGAAAAAAAGAAAAAAGAAAAAAAAAAGTTGTGCAAGAAAAGTAATCATAGGATACTACCTGACTGACGTATAAATATTATTTACATAGTCATCATAATGTAAATTCTAATTCTGATCCAACCTAAATTAAGACAATTCCATTGGAAGAATGAGAAGGAAATTCCTGCATGCAGTGGAGTGTTTATATTTATAACAGAGTTTTCACGTGTCCTTCATGATACATCTATAGAAAATGCCCCAAAATGCAAACTCCATTTCAGAAACATACTGTGTTACTTAAAATATCAAATCTGTGAAGAGTGAAAAGCTTTACAGAACTATATGACTCCTTAGGAGAATTGCAAAATAAAAGCAAGAATCTTATGACTCAGGAATTCCACTCCTAGATACTTATACAACAGTAATGAAATTATATGTCCTCACAAAGACTCACAGGAATGTTCTTAGCACCTTTATGCATAATACCCTGAACAGGAAACAGTCCAAGTGTCCATCAGTAGATGAATGTATAAGCAAATTGCAGTGTAATCATACCCTGGAATACTACTGAACAATAATAAAAAAACAAATCATAGATGTATGCACCAACATAGATAAATCTCAACAACCTTATGAAGGGGGCCAGCCTCTCCACACCTGTGGGTATTTCTCATCCAGTGGGATGAGAGACTGAGAAAAGAAATAAGACACACGGACAAAGTATAGAGAAAGAACAGTGGGCCCAGGGGACCAGCACTCAGCATACGAAGGACTCCTGCCAGCACTGGTCTCTGAGTTTCCTCAGTATTCATTGATCACTATCTCTACCATCTCGGTGAGGGGGATGTGGCAGGACTATAGGGTAATGGTGGGGAGAGGGTCAGCAGGAAAATATGTGAACAAAGTTCTCTGTGTCATAAATAAGGAAAGGTGCTGTGCCTTGATGTGCACGTAGGCCAGATTTATGTTTGACTTTACACAAGCATCTCAGTGTAGTATAGAGCAGTATTGCTGCCAGCATGTCTCACCTCCAGCCATAAGGCAGTTTTCTCCTATCTCAGTAAATAGAATGTACAATTGGGTTTTAAACTGAGACATTCCATTCCCAGGGATGAGCAGGAGACAGATGCCCTCTTCTTATCTTAACGGCAAAGAGGCCTTCCTCTTTTACTAATCTTCCTCGGCACAGACTCTTTATGGGTGTTGTGTTGGGGGATAGTCAGGTCTTTCCCTTCCCATGAGGCCATATCTCAGGCTGTCTCAGCAGGGAGAAACTTTGGACAATACCCAGGCTTTCTTGGGCAGAGGTCCTTGTGGCCTTCTGCAATGCATTGTGTCCCTGGGTACTCGAGACTGGAGAATGGTGATGACTTTTACCAAGCATACTGCCTGCAAACACTTTTTAACAAAGCACAGCCTGCACAGCCCTAAATCCATTAGACCTTGAGTCAACACAGCACATGTTTCTGCGAGCACAGGGTTGGGGCTAGGGTTACAGATTAACAGCATCTCAAGGCAGAAGAATTTTTCTTAGTACAGACCAAAATGGGGTTTCTTATGTCTACTTCTTTCTACATAGACACAGTAGCAGTCTGATCTATCTTTCTTTCCCCCACACCGGTAACATAGTCATGTATATCATTAACAAGAATTACATACTATCCATATTGTATGTGTTGTATTTTATATGACTGGAAGAGCAGTAGGTTTGTCTACACCAGCATCATCACTGACAACTGAGTAACGCATGCTACTACCTTGAGATGGCTACCACGTCTCTAGATGGCAGGAATTTTTCAGCTCCATTATAATCTTTTTTTTAAATATATACTTTAAGTTCTGGGGTACATGTGCAGAACGTGCAGTTTTGTTACATAGGTATACATGTGCCATGGTGTTTTGCTGCACCCATCAACCCATCACCAACATTAGGTATTTCTCCTAATGCTATCCCTTCCCTAGCCCCACAACCCCCAACAGGCCCCAGTGTGTGATGTTCCCCTCCCTTTGTCCATATGTTCTCACTGTTCAACTGCCACTTATGAGTAAGAACATGTGCTGTTTGGTTTTCTGTTCCTGTGTTAGTTTGCTGAGAGTGATGGTTTCCAGCTTCATCCATGTCCCTGCAAAGGACATGAACTCATCCTTTTTTATGGCTGCATAGTATTCCATGGGGTATATGTGCCACATTTTCTTTATCCAGTCTATCATTGATGGGCATTTGGGTTGGTTCCAAGTCTTTGCTATTGTGAACAGTGCTGCAATAAACATATGTGTGCATGAGTCTTTATAGTAGAATGATTCATAATCCTTTGGGTATATACCCAGTAATGGGATTGCTGGGTCAAATGGTATTTCTAGTTCTAGATCCTTGAGGAATTGCTACACTGTCTTCCACATGGTTGAACTAATTTACACTCCCACCAACAGTGTTAAAGTGCTCCTATTTCTCCACATCCTCTCCAGCATCTGTTGTTTCCTGACTTTTTGATGATTGCCATTCTAACTGGCATGAGATGGTATCTCATTGTGGTTTTGATTTGCATTTCTCTAATGACCAGTGATGATAAGCTTTTTTTCATATGTTTGTTGGCAGCTCCATTATAATCTTAAGGGACCACCATTGTGTGTGCAACCCATCATGGACTAAAATGTTGTTATGACTGTTTCCCTATTCCAAGTAATCTGTTGCTATATAGCAAGCCAGCCCAAGACCTAGAGATGTGAATTTATTTTTATGATCTGCATGGATTCACTGAGTCAGGAATTGAGACATGGTGATGGCTTGTGTGTTCTGGGGATCGCAAGATCTGGGGTTCCTCAGGTTCAATAATTTGCTAGAATAACACAGAGCTCAGCAAAACTGTCATATTCATGATTTTATTTTATTACATAGACTGGATACAGTTAAAATCAGAAACAGAGAAAGGTGTGTAGGGCAGGGTTTGGGAGATGCTGTGCAGAAGCTTTGAGTTTTCCTCTCTCTGTGGAGTCATATGGACAATGTTTGATTGTCCTAGCCATGATGTGTGACAACAGGCATGATGTATTGCCAGTCCAGGAAGCCCACTTGAGCCTGGGTGTCCAGGGTTTTTATTTGGCTTTAGTTATATGGGTGAGACTGAGCACATGAGTGGCTGACCTTATTCTTCAGCCTTTTCAGAGGCCACCATAACTACAGTGTGGCCCAAGGTTTCCATCATACATTGTTAGCATAGACGATCTTGTGTGACCCAAGGCTCCCAGTAAACAAAGACCCTCATCAGACAATATATTCCAACGGCTTAGAGTAGGAGTGTCCAGTCTTTTGGCTTCCCTGGGCCACACTGGAAGAAGAATTGTCTTGGGCCACACATAAAATATACTAACACTAACAATAGCTAATGAGCTTAAAGAAAAAAGAAAAAAACTCAAAAAATCTCATAATGTTTTAAGAAAGTTTACAAATTTGTTTTGCATTCAAAGCCCTCCTGGAGGCCAGGCACAGTGGCTTATGCCTCTAATCCCAGCACTTTGGGAGGCTGAAGTGGGCAGATCACTTGAGGTCAGTAGTTCCAGACCAGGCTTGCCAATATGGTGAAACCCTGTCTCTACTAAAAATACAAAAAATTATCTGGGCATGGTGGCACATGCCTGTAATCTCAGCTACTTGGGAGGCTGAAGTAGGAGAATTGCTCGAATGTGGGAGAATCGCTTGAACTTGAGAGTTGGGGGTTGCAGTGAGCTGAGATTGTGCCCCTGCACTCCAGCCTGGGCAACAGAGTGAAACTCCATCTCAAACAACAAAAACAACAACAACAACAAAACAAAGCCCTCCTGGGCTGTGTGCACCACCACCACCAACAACAAAACAAGGCCCTCCTGGGCCATGTGCACCCCATGGTCCGCAGGTTGGACAAGCTTGGTTTAGAAGTTACCTCCCAGGTATAGGGAAGGGCTGAGCCTTTCTTTGGAATGTTCAGTTTCTGGGTAACCCAGACTTGCTCTGTTAATCCTTTACTGCACAGCTTGTCTTCACACCATGATGTCTTGAATCTCAACTGGAAGACTCAGAAGGTTGGGGACTGGAATCATCTGAAGGCTTCTTCCTCTCTGTATCTGTGTGCCAGGCTGGGATTACTTGAAAACTAGGCTCAAAGAGGCTGCCAGCCAGAGCACCTGTGTGTGACCTCCACGTGTGACATGGATGGGCTTCTCACAGCATGATGCTAGCTCTGAGACAGCCAAGATGCGGCCACAGGGCCTTTTCTGCCTTAGCCTCAGAAGTTATGTTGTGTCACCTCTGTTGCATTCTGCAGCTAGTTCAGTCGGTAGAGCATGAGACTCTTAATCTCAGGGTCATGGGTTCGTGCCCCATGTTGGGTGCCAGATGAAGGAGGCCTGCCCCTCCACACCTGTGGGTATTTCTCACAAGGTGGAGACGAGAGACTGAGAAAAGAAATAAGACACAGAGACAAACTATCGAGGAAGAAAAGTGGGCCCAGGGAACCGGCACTCAACATACGGAGGACCCGCACCAACACTGGTCTCTGAGTTCCCTCAGTGTTTATTGATTACTATCTCTACTATCTCGGTGAGGAGGATGTGGGAGGACTATAGGGTAATGGTGGGAAGAGGGTCAGCAGGAAAACGTGAGCAAAGGACTCTGTGTTATAAATAAGTTTAAGGAAAGGTGCTGTGCCTTGATATGCACATAGGCCAGATTTATCTTTGACTTTACACAAACATCTCAGTGAAGTAAAGACAGTATTGCCCCCAGCATGTCTCACCTCCAGCCATAAGGCAGTTTTCTCCTATCTCAATAAATAGAATGTACGATCAGGTTTTACACTGAGACATTCCATTCCCAGGGATGAGCAGGAGAGAGATACCTTCCTCTTATCTCAACTGCAAAGAGGTCTTCCTCTTTCACTAATCCTCCTCAGCACAGACCCTTTATGGGTGTCAGGCTGGGGGACAGTCTGGTCTTTCTCTTTCCATGAGGCCATATCTCAGGCTGTCTCAGTGGAGAGAAACCTTGGACAATACACAGGCTTTCTTGGGCAGAGATCCCTGTGGCTTTCTGCAGTGCATTGTGTCCCTGGGTACTCGAGACTGGAGAATGGCCATGACTTTTACCAAGCATACTGCCTGCAAACACATTTTTACCAAGGCACATCCTGCACAGCCCTAAGTCCATTAAACCTTGAGTCAATACAGTACATGTTTCTGCAAGCATAGGGTTGGGGCTAGGGTTACAGATTAACAGCATCTGAAGGCAGAAGAATTTCTCTTAGTACAGATCAAAATGGAGTTTCTTTTGTCTTCCTTTTTCTACATAGACGCAGTAATAGTCTGATCTCTCATTCTTTCCCCCATGCTTTTCTGCCTTAGCCTCAGAAGTTATGTTGTGTCACCTCTGTTGCATTCTGCAGGTACAAGCAAATCACCAAGACTAGCTAGGTTCAAGGAGGAAGGGAATAGGCTCCATCTCTTCGTGTGGGAGTGGCAAGATTTAGCAGAAGATTTTCTTTGGAATGTGAGATATTATTGTGGTCATCTTTGGGAAATGCAGTCTACCACATGGACACAATAAGAAATCGTTTCCTTTTCCCTGAGGAGAAAGCTCCTCTAGAAAAGTGAATATTTCATGTCACTTAAAGAAGAAGAAATTTCTTTGATGGGTCATGATATAGATCATATAGAAGTTAGTGCCCCCACAGATAAGCCAGTGGTGTAATACCAAAACCAAACTCAGTGATCAGAGTGCTTCAGGGACCCAGAACAGTGTAGCCAAAGTCCACAGCCTCCTGGGGGTCTGTTTTTATTCAGGGATAAAATGTAGAGATTTTTAAGATGGATGGATTCTATGACCATCATATGGTCTTCCACAAAGAGTCCTCAATATTCTGCTTTTTTTTTTTTTTTATCAGTGGTTTTCATTTTTTGACCCCAGGTGACATTTGGCAATGTCTGGAGAAATTTTTGATTGTCACACATGGGAAAGGAGGGTGTGCTAATTGGAGCTAGTGGATAGAGGCTAAGAATGCTGCTAAGCATCCTACAATGACACTGCAGGGCCCCAAAATAAAGAATTCTCCAAACCAAAATGTCAATGCCTGTTACAGTCTGTTCCTATGGGATTGAACGAAATGGGACAAATGCAGAAGTGAAGACAAAGACAAAAAGATACATTTTAAAAGAAGGGGTCAGGGGACTCCTTGTTTCTAGTGAGCAAAGACAGCCCCCAGCTTCTACAGCCCTTCATATTTATTAGGTAGAATCAATAGGGAGAGAGAGGTAATGGTTGGTCAGCTGCTTTGATTCATTAGAGGTACACATAATTACTTTCTTTATACAACAGGCTTCAGATGTTCCTATAGATAACCACTGTGGAGCACCCGATTCTGTCACTGTTTGGGGGGGCCACTATGTAACCTGCCACGATTCCTGGTGGGCTGAACAAAGGGGGGCAAATGCGGGAATAAAAGACGAGACAAAAGAGTATATTTGGAAGAAGGGGTCAGGGAGCACCTTGCCTCTAGTGGACAAGGGCTCTGAGCTTTACACATCCCTGTGTATTTATTAGGCAAAAGGGATAGTGAGAAGGGGTGTGGAAGAACGGGTCAGTTGGTTGGTCCAGAGTAGGCTTGCAAGACTGCATTCCTCAAACAACAGGATCTAGATGTCCCAGTAGATAACCTCAGCACCAGGGAATGATAGCCTCCAGCAAACTTTCTGTCAGCAGGCACAGTCGTGAGTTTGCCCATATCCTGCATTTGTGATAAACAGTTTGCTGTTTGATCATGTAGCTTCCAGTGGAATGCTCAGTTGATCATGTCCCATGGGCCTTTGGCTCCCTACAAACCACAAGGAACACTCTGCCTCGGGTGGGACTGCCCTTGGCCCTCCTTCTGGTGGCAGATGCAATTTTTCAGTTTTCCAACATCCTGCTTTCATGAGAACAGTTTTCTGTTTGCTCATATAGCCTCCAGTGGTATACTGGGTTGGTCACAACCCCCATTTTCTCGGCCTCCAACAAATGCAGATTGAGCATCCCCTATCAGAAATGCTTGGGACTGGAAGTGTTTCAGAATTACGATTTTTTTTTTTTTTCAGAATGCTTGCTTGCTTACTTACTTACTTATACTTACTAGTTGAGCATCCCTAATGTGAAAATCCAACATTTGAAATGTCCTGGTAAGCATTTCCTTTGAGCATGACTTTTGTGCATCACCTCAGCCCTAAAAAGAATTTCAGATTTTGGAGCATTATAGGTTTCAGAATTTTGAAGCAGGGATGCTCAACCTGTAGTGCTGAGGTAGAGAAACTCCTATTTACATTGATTAGTAAACAGTTCCAAGTTATGTTGACAGAGTCTTAGAGTTTCCCTTCATAATCTCTTCACACCCAAGAATGCAGTGTTAGCTCTCTGTTCAAAGCCAATACTTATCTACTTATTTTTTTTAAATTCCAATTATATAAATGAAGCTTAAAATATTCACAATGTGAGCTGGGCGATGGTGGCTCACACTTGTAATCCCAGCACTTTAGGAGGCTGAGGTGGGAAGATCACTTGAGCCCAGGAGTTTGAGACCAGCCTGGGCAACATAGTAAGACCCTGTCTCTACAAAAAAATACAAAAGTTAGCTGAGCATGGTGGCACACACCTGTAGTTCCAGCTACTCAGGATGCTGAGGTGGGAGGATTGCTTGAGCCTAGGAAGTCAAGGCTGCAGTGAGCTGTGATCATGCCACTGCCTTCCAGCCTGGGTAACAGAGCAATACCCTGTCTCTAAACAAAATCATCATCATTATAATACTTCTCCAACTTGAATGAATTAAAAAAAAAACTTGCAGTGTCAAACTTTCAAACAATATAGAATTTTATAGTGCAAAACCTGAAAGTTCCCTCTTAATCCTTTTTCACCATCTTTAAAATAATCAATCTTGAAACGTTTTTGTGTATTCTTATGGTTTCCTGTATCAGCATTGACATATCTAAATGTGAATTTGAGTGAATTTTAGTTGAGTGTCCCTTGCCCACCCTCAGGCTCAATGATTCTCTAG
Source organism: Pan paniscus (assembly GCF_029289425.2). Lineage (NCBI taxonomy): Eukaryota > Metazoa > Chordata > Mammalia > Primates > Hominidae > Pan > Pan paniscus. The sequence continues at coordinate 57,960,320 of NC_073269.2, read as the reverse complement.
AACAGGGCTTCCCAACCCCTGCCACTGGTCCGTGGCCTGTTAGGAAGTGGACCAGGTCAGTAAGCAAGCTTTATCTGTATTTACAGCCACTCCCTATCATACACATAACTGCCTGAGCTCCCCTTCCTGTCAGATCAGAGGCAGCATTAGATTCTTCTAGGAGTGCAAACCCTGTTATGAACTGCACATGCGAGGGATCTAGGTTGCATGCTCCTTATGAGACTCTAATGTCTGATGATCTGTCACTGTCTCCCATCACCCCCAGCTGGAACCATCTAGTTGCAGGAAAACAAGCTCAGGACTACCACTGATTCTACATTATGGTGAGTTGTATAATTATTTCATTATATATTACAATGTAATAATAATAGAAATAAAGTACACAATTAATGTAATGCACTTGAATCATTCCAAAACCATCCCCTTGCCCCAGTATGTGGAAAAATTGTCTTCCACAAAACGAGTCCCTGGTGCCAAAAAAGTTGGGGACTGCTGTTGCAGATTAAATATTTTATTAAAGGATGTAAGGAGGTTCTGTTTCTCTTTTGTGAATGAATGATTAAATATGTGAATCAGTGAATGAATGCAAGTACCAAAATAGGATATTTTAACTAAAACATTTTTCCTATATATTATAAGGCAAAACTAGTTACATGGAAGGCAGCCAAATAACTTACTCTGGGAAAATGTATTATAAGAAATTATCATTTATGTTCATAGCATTGCACAATGGTAATCCTTTAGAATTGAGTAGGAATGTTCTATTACAGGGCTCACTGTCATTCAAGGATGTAGCTGTGGGTTTCACCTGGGAAGAATGGCAGCTACTGGACCCTGTTCAGAAGAATCTGTACCAAGATGTGATGTTGGAAAATTATAGCAACCTGGTATCACTGGGTAAGCACAGTTTTCCTGGGTAGTGTAGGCAATCAATTGCCCTTCCTTTCTGAGTAATTAAAAAGGGTGGGGCCTCACAAATACTTTACTTTTTTTAGACTTCAGTTTAATACATCATAGATTTTTAGTACTTTTCTGGCCTCTAACAGAGTGTTTTTCTCTCATTTCCAATGGACGTTAAGGCCTTTACTTGGCCCAGATGCAAATTATTTAACCCCTTAAATGTAATCTTCGGCCAGGCATGGTGGCTCATGCCTATAATCCCAGCACTTTGGGAGGCCAAGGGGGGTGGATCATGAGGTTAAGAGATCGAGACCATCCTGGCCAACATAGTGAAACCCTGTCTGTACTAAAAATACAAATATTAGCTGGGTGTGGTGGCGCACACCTGTAGTCCCAGCTATTTGGGAGGCTGAGGCAGGAGAATCACTTGAACCCGGGAGGCAGAGGTTGCAGTGAGTTAAGATCACACCACTTCACTCCAGCCTGGTGACAGAGTGAGACTCCATCTTAAAAAAAAAAAAAAAGTAATCTTCATCATTCTTCAGAAGTCTTGTAGCTCTAGTATTTGCATTCATGTGTCCTTTATAATTTTCCTTGATACTTTTCTAGGCTATCAAGTTACCAAAGCAGATGCATTATTCTGGTTGGAGCAAGGAAAACCATGGATACTAGAGGAAGAAATCCACAGTCAGGTTTGTCCAGGTAAGTGAAAAACCAGTCCTATAGGAGAACTTAAAGTAATATCCCAGTTGAACAGAAATAGGGGGGCATCTCTGAAATGCTGTTCGGAGAAATGTTTTTGAAGTTCTTAAAGTTGTGAATGTGACTAAGAACAGCTGACATAAGCTCCTCACATACCTTAATACTGCCTCCACTTTTTAGTCGCTCCATATTAGAACTCTTTTGCTTGGCTTTTAAAAGAATCCATGTTCTTCTTTTAGGTACTCTGATCAAATCCCTCTCTGGCTCATCTCAGAACTTGCTTTCCTGGTTAATCTTTCTCCCTGGCATCTTTAGTTTACTTGCTTTTCCCTGTCTTCATCCCCCTAATTCATAGTCATAGCCCTATTTTCAAGTATTCCTAAATTTTCCTCCCTTATCTTCATTTTGTATGTGTTTCATACCTCTCATAGTTTCTTCTGTTTTTTCTTCTTCCATTTATAAATATCTCAGACTTTCATTCTCTACCCACAGTTTCACTTCCTCTTCTCTCCTTGGCTCTTGCTGTGAGCTTCTACTCCTTTTATTACATGATCACAGTGGATTAATTGGTCTCCTTTCTAGAAGATGCCTGGCAAGTCAATGATCACACAGAATGGCACTGAGAAAACCAAAGCAGCCTGGAAACTATGGACAGACACCACAAATATCATACATTTGGCAACATAACATCTCATCTGAGCTCAAACCTTCATACCCCTTTTGTACTTGGGAAACACCTGAATCCTAATCTAGAGTACTTTATTCAAAACAGAAGCTATGCAAGAAATGAAGGTGAATGTAATGGATATGACAAAGTTTTTCTTTATCCTAAGCATGAGAAAATTCATGCTGAAGAGAAATACAATGAATATAATGAATGTGTAAAGGCTTTCAGTCATAAGTCACAGCTCATAAAACACTGGAAAACTCAAAAACGAGAGAAACAGTATGACTGCAGTGACTGTGGGAAAGCCTTTTCCCAGAAGTTGGACCTCTTTAAGCATCAAAGCACACAAAGAGGAGAGAAGCCCTATGGATGCAGTAGATGTCAGACAGCCTTCAGCTGGAAGTCCTGTCTCATTTTACACGAGAGAACCCATACAGAAGAGAAACCTTATGAGTGCAATAAATGTGGGAAAGCTTTTACTGATAAGTCGTGCCTTAATAAACATCAACGAACTCACATAGGAGAGAAATGCTTTGAGTGTCATACATGTCAAAAAGGTTTTAGTGATAAGTCAAAACTCACTTTCCATCAAAGAACTCATACTGGAGAGAAACCCTATGGATGCAGCAAATGTCAGAAAAGCTTCAGCAATAAGTCACAGCTCATGATCCATCAGAGAGCTCACACAGAAGAGAAACCCTATGGTTGTGATGAGTGCGGGAAAACATTCCCCCTTAAGTTTAACCTCATTTTACATAAAAAAATCCATACTGGGGAAAAATCGTATGGGTGTAATGAATGTGGGAAAGCCTTCATCCAGAGATCTGAGCTCAGTAGACATCAGAGAACTCACACAGGAGAGAAACCGTATCACTGCAGTGAATGTGGAAAAGGCTTTAGTGTAAAGTCATTCCTCAATACTCACTGGAGAACTCATATGGGAGAGAAACCCTATGGATGCAACGAATGTGGGAAAATGTTCTCCATCAAGTTTAGTCTCATCCTACACCAAAGAACTCATACAGGGGAAAAACCCTATGAATGCAGTCAGTGTCAGAAGACTTTCAGCCAAAAGTCACACCTGAATATTCATCGGCGGTCTCACACTGGAGAGAAACCTTATGAATGTGGAGAATGTCACAAAGCCTTCAGCCGGAAGTCCTATCTCCTGATCCATCAGAGAATTCACTCAGGAGAGAAGCCTTACGAATGCCTTGAGTGCGGGAAGACTTTCTCTCGTAAGTTTAGTCTCACTACTCATCAGAGAATCCATACAGAAGAGAAATCCTATGGATGCAGTGAATGTGGGAAAACTTACCCCGTCAAGTTTAGCCTGGTTTTACATCAGAAAACACATACAGGAGAGAAACCCCACGAATGCAGCAAATGTCAGAAATCTTTTGCCCAGAAGTCACATCTTATTATACATCAAAGAACGCATATAGGTGAGAAATCTTACGAATGCACTGAGTGTTGGAAAACCTTCTTCCGCAAATTCAACCTCATTCTACATCAGAAAACACGCAAAGGAGAGAAATCATAAATGAAGTGAATATCTGAAAGTTGGCAGTGAGAAGGACTAGCTCATTATACCACAAGGTTAATGTAAGAGTGAAACCTCAAGGCTGCAGCAAATGTGAACAAACTTTAATTTCAAGCTTACACATCATTTCTTATCAGAGAATAGTGCTGGGCATGATGCCAGTCAGGAGGTAATACCTGTTTCAATAAATGTCAATTGAATATAAGCCAGAGGGAACAAACAGGAAGGAACATCTGTGTATTACTGATTATGGGGATGTTGTTGGCATAATATGCAGTTACATCAGTTTCAGATAATTGACACTAAAGAAGAAATTCTGTACTTTAGGTGAGGTGCAGTGGCTCACACCTGTAATCTCAGCACTTTGGGAGGCCAAATCGGAAGGATCGTTTGAGCTTAGGAGTTCGAGACCAGTGTTTTCAACATAGGGTTCCATCTCTACAAAAAAATACAAAAATTAGCTGGAGACAGTGCTACTCAGGAGGCTGAGGCAGAGAATTACTTGAGCCAAGAGGTGGAGGTTTCAGTGAGCCAAGATTTTGCCAGCCTGGGTGACAGCCTATCTAAAAAAAATAAATAAATAAATAAGGAAAAGAAAAAAGAAATTTGTAATTTTGTATGTTAATGAATCTGGGAAATCATGCTTTCATCTGTATTTTTTTTCTGCTCTTGTTATATAATCAGCATTATAGAAAGTATTGTATTAAATATGTAAATAAATATGCTTGTCAGAAAACAAAGCAAAAAATATCAGAACAATACCAAATATTTAAGTGTTTTGTGCCTATTTTTATTGTAAAAATGATTGCTCATATTTGGGAACTGCATGTGTTAACATCACAATTGTGAATTTGTAGTATGTATGATTAAATGTGCATAAAGCCTTCCCATAGAATATCTGCATCGAATCTTTGTATAATGCTACGTAACTTATAATTGAACTGTGCCACAGACCCTACTGGACTGAACAAAGGAGGATGAATGTGGGAATAAAGACAAACACAAAAGAATATGTTTGGAAGAAGGGGTCGGGGGCTCCTTGCTTCTAGTGAACAAGGCCCCTGAGCTTCTATAGCACTTCATATTTATTGAGTAAAGAAAACAAGGAGGGGGGGCGGTTGTCGGTCAGCTGCTTGATTTAGTGCAGGCCTGCATGACTGCATTCTTTGAACAGTAGGCTACAGATGTCCCAGTAGATAACCTCAAGGAGCACGATGCCAGGCAGTGATTGCCCTCAGCATACTTTCTGGTGGCAGGTGCAGATACGAGTTTGCCCACATTCTGCATTCATGATAAACAGTTTGCTGTTTGATCATATAGCCTGCAGTGGAATGCTGAATTGGTCACGACCCTCAGGCTTTCGACTCCCCACAGAACCGCAGTGGTTCATTGTTTCAGTAAAAAACTCAATACAATACTGTTTATCTTTATCTCCGTAGTGTTTGCTAGTATTTGTAAATGGGTCTGGAAGATGTTGTGCCACTCTTGGGTAAAACTTTATCTCATCAATTCTAAGACAGACATTTTTCCAACATATTACCACTGCTAAAATTTAAGTGTGGCATACTTATTTATATATGTGGCTTAACATATTTAAATGGAGAACTTGGTGTGTAAAAGTGTGGTGTGCCATACAACCAAAGGTATCTCAGATTGGATGAAATATAGTAGAAGCCGTCATCTTTATACAGGGTTTTGTTTCTTGTAAACCAACGAAATACTTGGGGATTGAGGAAGATGAGTCTTCACGGGTTTTATGCCACTTCTGAATTCTAAATAGTTTGAGAGATAGTCCCTGATATCAGAGAGATGGAAATTAAATAATTTTTGCAGTCCTGGTTTTATTGCATGAATAGATAATGTGGATTGATCCTATAGTCAAATAAAATAAGCCTCTCTTTCCTTCATAGCCACAAGGTGTGCAAGATGTGTTTCCCTTTGAAACAACATAAGCCAAATGTGAGACATGTTTTTATTAATCCCTCTCTAGAATGTAGCAGCAAAGTCTCCTAAATGGTTTTCTTAAATTGAGAATAAATTATAAAATACACTGAACTTGATATTAATTTTACAAAAATATGTTTCCTTTTCAAGTACAATGTTTTTCCCTAAAATAGGTGACTGCAATTATAGCAGTTACTCAGGGTAAGATGTTGAACAGTCTCACGTGACTCCACAAGTTATACTTACCTAAGACTCCAAGAAAGACAAAGGCTACAGTACAGCATGGAAAATAAAATCCAATGAAATAAAATACATGTAAATATGATGGTGTTCTGAGACACACAGGCACAGATTCCAGGGATCTTTTTCAGTCACACAGGATACTATTTGTCTCCAGATCACCAACCACCAAATATAGGTGAGGTACCTGTTTCAGGCGAACCAAGGCACAAGATTGCTGAGAAGTCTTTTATATACACAAGTTGCAGCCAAAATCAGGCTTTTAAAACAGAGTTAGATCATCCACCTATTTTCAAAAGACAGGCCAGGTGCAGTGGCTCACACCTGTAATCCCAGCACTCTTGGAGGCCGAGGCAAGTGGATCACTTGTGGTCAGGAGTTCGAGACCAGCCTGGCCAACATGGTGAAACCCTGTCTTTAATAAAAATACAAAAATTAGCAGGATGTGGTGATGCACACCTGTAATCCCAGCTACTTGGGAGGCTGAGGCAGGAAAATCACTTGAACCCAGGAGGCAGAGGTTGCAGTGAGCTGACATTGCACCACTACACTCCAGCCTAGGTGACAGCAAGACTGTCTCAAAAAAAAAAAAAAAAAAAAAAGATATTGTAGGCAAGCTGGTATATGCATCTTAAGGGGAGTTTTGGGATTTTTTTTTCTTTTCTTTGAGTTGGAGTCTCACTTTGTTGCCCACGCTGGAGTGCATTGGTGCAGTCTCCACTCACTGCAACCTCTGTCTCCCAGGTTCAAGCAATTCTCCTGCCTCAGCCTCCCAAGTAGCTGGGATTACAGGTGCCACTTCATATCCTACACAAATCAATGTTTCGTGTATTAGACTATAAAAGTCAGCAGACTATTTTGGTGCAAGACCAGATAGTAAGTATTCAGGCTTTGCAGGCTACATATGATCTCTGTTGTATATTCTATTTATTTTACTCTTTAAAAGTATTAAAAGCCAATCTTAGCTCAAGGGCAAAGCAGGCTGTGGACTGGATATGGCTCATGAGCAGCAGTTTGCTAACCCCTGGAACCCTGAATTGAACAGCAAAACTTTAAAGTGTTAGAAGGAAATATAAGATAATGTTTTTATGATCTTGATGTGGGGAAGGATTTCTCTAAAAAGATTTAGCATAAACTATAGTAGAAAATATTAAGGCCAAGCATAGTGGGTCACGAGATTGCAGTGAGCCAAGATCGTCCCATTGCACTCCAGGCAACAAGGTGAGACTCCCCATCTCAGGGGGGGAAAAAAAAGAGAGAAAATGGGGAGTTGTCTGTTTTGAGTTCGCAACATGTACAGAGCACTCTTGACATAACTAACTCCATTTTGCAAAAAGACTTCATCTTACATTTCAAAAGAATTCAGGGGTCCCACAGTGATGTTAGATAGCAACTTTTTTTTTTTTTTGAGATGGAGTCTTACTCTGTCTTCCAGGCTAGAGTGCAGTGGCGCGATCTCAGCTCACTGCAACCTCTGCCTCCCAGGTTCAAGTGATTCTCCTGCCTCAGCCTCCTGCGTAGCTGGGACTACAGGCACGCGCCACCATGCCCAGCTAATTTTTGTATTTTTTAAAAATATACTTTAAGTTCTAGGGCACATGTTCATAACGTGCAGGTTCGTTACATAGGTATACATGTGCCATGTTGGTTTGCTGCACCCATGAGCTCGTCATTTACATTAGGTATTTCTCCCAATGCTATCCCTCCCCTAGTCCCCCACCCCCGACAGGCCCCAACGTGTGATGTTCCCCTCCCTGTGTCCGTGTGTTCTCATTGTTCAACTCCCACTTATGAGTGAGAACATGCGGTGTTTGGTTTTCTATCCTTGTGATACTTTGCTGAGAATGATGGTCTCCAGTCTAATTTTTGTATTTTTAGTAGAGACGGTGATTCACCATATTGGCCAGGCTGGTCTCAAACTCCTGACCTCGTGATCTGCCTGCCTCAGCCTCCCAAATTGTTGGGATTACAGGCATGAACCACTGCACCCAGCCTTGGATAGCAACTTTTATTGAAGTGGCAGTGCACAGCAGCAGCAGAGGTACTACTCCTTGTGGAGCAGTATGCCCAGAGTAGCAGCTCAGAGGCAGCCCTTCAGTCATATTTCTACCCACTTTTAATTATATGCAAAGTAAGGGGTGGATTATGCATAAATTTCTAGAAAAAGGTGGTAACTTTCAGGTCATCAGCTTGTTGTCATGGAAAGCAGCAATAACTCCCAGGTGTTACCATGGAAATGGTAAACGTGACATGGCATACTGGTGGGTAAGTCTTATGAAAAGCTGCTTCTGCCCTGTTGCTGTTTTAGCTAGTCCTTAATTTTGTCTGGTGTTGGAGCCTGGTCTCTTGAGTCAAGTCCCACCTCCTACCTTGATAGTGGCTTTTGTATCCAGTTTTTTCATAGAACACAATTTCAAGTTTCTACGCTTGGTGTTTTCCAAACAGCCTGAAGCAAAAAACAATCTTTAATATGAGTATACATATTGATCCTCACAACTGAAGGGGGCCAGCCCCTCCACACCTGTGGGTGTTTCTCGTCAGGTGGGATGAGAGACTGAGAAAAGAAATAAGACACAGAGACAAAGTATAGAGAAAGAATAGTGGGCCCAGGGACTGGCGCTCAGCATACGGAGGACCCACGCAGGCACTGGTCTCTGAGTTCCCTCAGTATTTATTGATCACTATCTCTACCATCTCAATGAGGGGGATGTGGCAGGACAATAGGGTAATGGTGGGGAGAGGGTCAGCAGGAAAACAAGTGAGCAAAGATCTCTGTGATAAATAAGTTTAAGGAAAGGTGCTGTGCCTCGATGTGCACATAGGCCAGATTTACGTCTGACTTTTCACTAAAATTTTAGTGCAGTAAAGAGCAGTATTGCCGCCAGTATGTCTCACCTCCAGCCATAAGGCAGTTTTCTCGTATCTCAGTAAATAGAACGTATGTTCGAGTTTTACACCGAGACATTCCATTCCCAGGGACAAACAGGAGACAGATGCCTTCCTCTTATCTCAACTGCAAAGAGGCCTCCCTCTTTCACTAATCCTCCTCAGCACAGAACCTTTACGGGTGTTGGGCTGGGGGACAGTCAGGTCTTTCCCTTCCCATGAGGCCATATCTCAGGCTATCACATGGGGAGAAACCTTGGACAATACCTGGCTTTCCTGGGCAGAGGTCCCTGCAGCCTTCTGCAGTGCATTGAGTCCCTGGGTACTAGAGATTAGAGAATGGTGATGACTTTTACCAAACATACTGCCTTCAAGCACTTTTTTAACAAAGCACATCCTGCACAGCCCTAAATCCATTAAACCTTAAGTCAACTGTGGGGAAAAGCAAGAGAGATCAGATTGTTACTGTGTCTGTGTAGAAAGAAGTAGACATAGGAGACTCCATTTTGTTCTGTACTAAGAAAAATTCTTCTGCCATGAGATTCTGTTAATCTATGACCTTACCCCCAACCCCGTGCTCTCGGAAACATGTGCTGTGTCAACTCAGGGTTAAATGGATTACAGGCGGTGCAAGATGTGCTTTGTTAAACAGATGCTTGAAGGCAGCATGCTCCTTAAGAGTCATCACCACTCCCTAATCTCAAGTACCCAGGGACACAAACACTGCGGAAGGCCGCAGGGACCTCTGCCTAGGAAAGCCAGGTATTGTCCAAGGTTTCTCCCCATGTGATAGTCTGAAATATGGCCTCGTGGGAAGGGAAAGACCTGACCGTCCCCCAGCCTGACACCCGTAAAGGGTCTGTGCTGAGGAGGATTTGTATAAGAGGAAGGCATGCCTCTTGCAGTTGAGACAAGAGGAAGGCGTCTGTCTCCTGCTGGTCCCTGGGCAATGGAATGTCCTGGTATAAAACCCGATTGTACGTTCCATCTACTGAGATAGGGAAAAACCGCCTTAGGGCTGGAGGTGGGACATGCAGGCAGCAATACTGCTCTGTAAGGCATTGAGATGTTTATGTGTATGTATATCTAAAGCACAGCACTTGATTCTTTACCTTGTCTATGATGCAAAGACCTTTGTTCACGTGTTTGTCTGCTGACCTTCTCTCCACTATTATCCTATGACCCTGCCACATCCCCCTCTCAGAGAAACACCCACGAATGATCAATAAATACTAAGGGAACTCAGAGGCTGGTGGGATCCTCCATATGCTGAACGCTGGTTCCCTGGGTCCCCTTATTTCTTTCTCTATACTTTGTCTCTGTGTCTTTTCTTTTCCAAGACTCTCGTTCCATCTTACAAGAAACACCCACAGGTGTGGAGGGGCAACCCACCCCTTCATCAACACAGCACATGTCTCTGTGGGCACAGGGTTGGGTCTCAGGTTACAGATTAACAGCATCTCAAGGCAGAATTTCTCTTAGTACAGAACAAAATGGAGTTTCTTATGTCTACTTCTTTCTACATAGACACAGTAACAGTCTGATCTCTCTTTCTTTTCCCCAAACAACTTTTAAAGTCAGTAGCTGAGATGCAGGGACTTGTCATGAGCCTTGTCTACCCAAGCTAAGTGGCCTATTTTTTCCCCCTTTCTCAAGGCATATTCTCTGTTGTAGGGACACCTGAAATTCCTTTAAGATGGCCATGCTCAGTGGGCTGCCTCTTGACAGTTTCCTAGTAGTCAGTCAATAAAGGGTGCAGTCACCTCTCTGCAGCTCACTGAGGTGGACATACTTGGCACTGTGCTGGCCTTGTATCGGGGGACCTGCCCCAATAATCACATAGGTTCTTTTCTATTTTCCTAAGTGTTGACTGGCTTGAGAAATAAAAGGACAGAGTACAAAAGAGAGAAATTTTAAAGCTGGGCATCTGGGGGAGACATCACACATTGGTAGGATCCGTGATGCCCCACAAGCCACAAAAACCAGCAAGTTTTTATTAGGGAGTTTCAAAAGGGGAGGGAGGATACGAATAGGTGTGGGTGTCAGACATCAAGTACTTCACAGGGTAATAGAATATCACAAGGCAAGTGGAGACAGGGCGAGATCACAGGACCACAGGACCGAAGTGAAATTAAAATTGCTAATTAAGTTTTGGTCACCATTGTCATTGATAACATCTTATCGGGAGACAGGGTTTTGAGATCAACCGGTCTGACCAAAGTTTATTAGGCGGGAATTTCCTCTTCCTAATAAGCCTGGGAGCGCTATGGGAGACTGGAGTTTATTTCATCTCTGCAGTCTCGACCATAAGAGACAGGTATGCCCCGGGGGGGCCCGTTCAGTGACCTACCCCTAGGTGCGCATTCTGTTTCTCAGGGACGTTCCATGCTGAGAAAAGGAATTCAGTGATATTTCTCCCATTTGCTTTTGAAAGAAGACAAACATGGCTCTGTTCCGCCCGGCTCACCGGCGGTCAGAGTTTAAGGTTCTCTCTCTTATTCCCTGAACAATTGCTGTTATCCTGTTCTTTTTTCAGGGTGCCCACATTTCATATTGCTCAAACACACATGCTGTACAATTTGTGTAGTTAACGCAATTATTACAGGGTCCTGAGACGATATACATCCTTCTCGGCTGACAGGATTAAGAGATTAAAGCAAAGACAGGCATAGGAAATCACAAGGATATTGATTGGGGAAGTGATAAGTGTCCATGAAATCTTTACGATTTATGTTTACAGATTGCAGTAAAGACAGGCATAAGAAATTACAAAAGTATTAATTTGGGGAACTAATAAATGTCCATAAAATCTTCACAATCCATGTTCTTCTGCCATGGCTTCAGCCGGTCCCTCCGTTTGGGGTCCCTGACTTCCCGCAACAGCCTTGGTTGCATTTGAGCCTCTGAATATCTGTGTGGTTTGTGCAGTGAAGGGGTGGCCTGCCCCTCCACATCTGTGGGTGTTTCTCGTCAGGTGGGACGAGAGACTGAGAAAAGAAAGAGATACAGAGACAAAGTATAGAGAAAGAAAAGTGGGCCCAGGGGACTGGCGCTCAGCATACAGAGGACCCGCGCCGGCACCGGTCTCTGAGTTCCCTCAGTATTTATTGATCATTATCTCTACCATCTTGGAGAGGGGGATGTGGCAGGACAATAGGATAATAGTGGGGAGAGTGTCAGCAGGAAAACATGTGAACAAATGTCTCTGTGTCATAAACAAGCTTAAGAAGAAGGTGCTGTGCTTTGATACGCACATACATAAACGTCTCGGTGCATTAAAGAGCAGTATTGCCGCCAGCTTGTCTCACCTCCAGCCCTAAGGCAATTTTCTCCTATCTCAGTAGATGGAACATACAATCGGGTTTTATACCGAGACATTCCATTGCCCAGGGACGAGCAGGAGACAGATGCCTTCCTCTTTTACTAATCCTCCTCAGCACAGACCCTTTACGGGTGTCGGGCTGAGGGATGGTCAGGTCTTTCCCTTCCCACGAGGCCATATTTCAGACTATCACATGGGGAGAAACCTTGGATAATACCTGGCTTTCCGAGGCAGAGGTCCCTGTGGCCTTCCACAGTGTATTGTGTCCCTGGGTACTTGAGATTAGAGAGTGGTGATGACTTTTAACAAGCATACTGCCTTCAAGCATTTGTTTAACAAAGCACATCCTGCATAGCCCTAAATCCATTAAACCTTGAGTCAACACAGCACAAGTCTCTGTGAGAACAGGGTTGGGGGTAGGGTTACAGATTAACAGCATCTCAAGGCAGAAGAATTTTTCTTAGTACGGAACAAAGTGGAGTCTCTTATGTCTACTTCTTTCTACATAGACACAGTAACAGTCTGATCTCTCTTTCTTTTCCCCACAGTGCACTGTTGTTAGTGCTCCAACCTCACAGGGCAGGGGTTGAGGTGTCAGGAGAGGGAACACATCAGTGCCATTTCACTGTCTCCTGTGTCAAAGCAAAATTAAAATGCAGACCAGACTTCAAAAACTAGTGAGCAAACAAAACCCAGTAGGCCTTAAAAACAGCCTTAACCTTGCTTAACCTGCAAACATAAGCAACAATTCACTTGAGTCATTTCTGGTAAATGCTTGTGTTAGGGAAGGACAAAACTCAATCTCAACCGATCAAAAGTAGGCAACTCACATGCTATTATGTCATTAGGGACTTTCCAAGGCAAATTTAAAAAAATGCATTTTTATAATTGTAACTAATCAAATAATTTCTTTGTTTTACTCCTTCACTCACCCTGTGAATACTTGTGTCTAATGCTTTAAGCATAGAAGCGCGAGACTTCTTTTGGTTTGATGCTTCCTAATTCATGAATTGCTGTTTGTTCAGATAAACTCTAGAAAATGCTCCTGTGCCTCAGATTTTTGCTTTCAGGAGAGTCATCCCGGTTTAATGACACAAGAACAACTGTTTCCCTTCTGTACGGCAGATCTACCAAGATGGCCGCGCCCAGAGAGCCGTGGCTCAGGGCGCGGACATGTTACCTCCTCGAAGAGAAGCCCATGTCCCATCGTCCTAGCGCGGCAGAATTGACTCGCGCCCTCGTCCGCCGCCATAGGCCGGTGCCAGTGCCGGGGTTTAAGGGCCAGGAAAGGAAGCATTCAGGGAATTTAGGTGTAGCCAGAAGAAAATCAGGTGAGTGTTTGGGTCTCTCCGTGGAGTAGGTTAAAGGGGTAGGGAGCTTCTGAGGAGCCTGTGGGGAGAGCTGGCGGCCTGGGCGGTGGAGCCTTCGGGTTGGGGTGCCTTTGCGGTCCGGCGTGGGAGAGTTCTTGTGGTCGGGCGTTAAACGTCTGTCGAGTTCAGCGACTGAGACTCGGCGTCAGAGTTTGGGGTCTCTGAGGGTCACTCTGTTAGTAGGCCTCTGGATCACTGGATGGAGAACTCTAGGGGGACGCTGCCCAGCACGCCGGCTTTATCACCGACGCCATTATTATCACTCCAAACGCTGCAGTTTAAAGTCGGTGATGAAGCCGGGGTGCTGGGCAGCGTACGAGGGTGTGTGGTGTAGGTTTTGGGGTGAATCGGGGATGTGTGTTAAGTGTTTCGGGGAGGCCCAGGCATGTGGGGCTCAGAGGCTTGTAAAATCTGGTATTTTACAAGCCCAGGCCCCTGGCTGGGGTTGAGTTGTGAAACTATAACCGCCCACCCTTGCCGGCTGCCTAGACAGAGCCGACTTGTTAAGACAGGGAAATTGCAATGGAGAAAGAGGAATTCATGCAGAGCCGGCTGTGCGGGGAGACCGGAGTTTTATTATTACTCAAGTCAGTGATAAAAGAAAAATTGAAGCCGAATTAAATTTACAGGAGTTTCATCGAGCAATGAACGATTCGCGAATTGGGCAGCCCCCAGAATCACAGCAGATTAACAGAGACTCCAGGGGTGCCTCGTGGTCAGAACAAATTTATAGACAAAAAAGGTAAAGTGACATACAGGAATCGGAAGCGAGGTCCAGAAACAGTGAGATTGGTTACCATTCGGGGTTTGCCTTATTTGAACGCAGTTGGAACATTCAGCATTCTATGAGTATGGCCGCTGGGATTGGCCACCACTCAGCTATTGTTACAGGTGCATACAATTAAGTTCGGTTTTCAATTTTGTCTGTTAAGCTAGGTTGCAGTTTATCCACAAGGACTCAAATATAGACGTATGGAGTCGTTCTCAGGCAATATTTAGTTTGCTTAAGCATCAGTCTCCTTGAGCATTTGGGGATCAAAGTTTCCTCCCATCCCCCAGACGGAATCTAGCTCTGTTGTCCAGTCTGGAGTGCAGTGGTGCGGTCTCAGCTCACTGCAACCTCCGCCTCCTGGGTTCTAGCGACTGTCCTGCCTCAGCCTCCCGAGTGGCTGGGATTACAGGCGCCCGCCACCACGCCCGGCTAATTTTTGTATTTTTAGTAGAGACAGGCTTTCACCATGTTGGCCAGGCTGGTCTTGAACTCCTGACCTCAGGTGATCTGCCCGCCTCGGCCTTCCAAAGTGCTGGGATTATAGGCATGAGCCATCGCGCCTAGCTATGATTGTTATGATTTATAAGAAATGTATAATTGATCTTTGTCCTGTTTCCTGGCACATGTCTCCCAAAAGCCTTGGAACCTCTTCAGTAAACAGTGCCTTTTTGTGTGGCATTGAGATGGCTGGTGACTGGGGGCTTCTGGCTGGCCTTAGGATGGGGGAGGCTGGTTGCCAGGGCAACTAACCATGTCATTTGAGGGTTGGAAATTTTAGCTCTGCCCGGCGACAGGGAAGTTGAAGGTTGAGTTGATCACCAGTGGTTAGTGTTTTAATCAAGTATGCCCACATAATGAAACCAGCGTAAAAACTCAAAAGGACTGGTGAACTTCTGGGGAACTTACAGATTCTTGAGCATGTGGAGGTGCCTGAGGGGTGGTGAACTGAGTCTCTAATAAGCTTCCTTGGAGGGCATGGAAGTCCCACGCCCCTTGCTACAAACCTTGCTCTGTGGTATCCCTTCCATCTGGCTCTTCATCTGTATCCTTTGTAATATCCTTTATTCCTTTTCCCATTTGCCCTGAGAATACTCACCTTTGGTGCTTGCAGCTGGAGCATTTACCCCGAGATAACTTTGCCATGAACGATCTCACTTTTATTATTTTCACATCGCTCTAGTAGGTCAACTTGGGAAACAAAAGACATCATTCTATTTATAGCATTCTGTTTTTAGTAGTGGTATTTCCATTTACAAAATGTAGTAGTTCTCCATCACTGAAAATGTCAAATCCTAGAAAACGTAGCATTCCTACATGTGATGTTAACATCATTCTCAAACAGTTCTTGGCTGAAGACTCACTGGATGGATCCGATTTTACCAAATCGAGAATTCTGATGATTCCAAATCGAGAATTCTGATGATTCCAAATAGAGAATTCTGATGATTCAGATGATTCTGATGTTAGTTCTGTTTAGAAATAACTCCTAGAACAGCTTTTGTATTTTATTTTCACATTGAAAATCAGATTTACTGCAGCCTCAAAGAGCATGTTTATGTAAAATGAAATAAGCGCTGGCAGCGAGCTGCACTTCGTTTTTCTAGACAGGAAAAGAGTTGAAATAAACCAGTAAATGTTAAGTGCTTTCCTGAGTTCTGTGAGCCATCCAGCAAATTAATCGAACCTGAGGAGGAGGCCGTGTGAATCCTGATTTATAGCTGGTCCATCAGAGGTACAGGTGACAACCTGCTGCTTGCAACTTGCGTCTGAAGTTGGGGGCAGGCTTGAACTGAGCCCTTAATCTGTGGTGTCTGACACTATGTCTAGATACACAGTCTCAGACTGAATTAAATTATAGGATGCTGTCTTAGCCTTGTTGGTGCTGCTATAACAAGATAGCTGAGACTGGATAATTTATAAACAACAGAAATTTATTTGTTATAGTTCTGGAGACTGAGAAGTCTAAGATCGAAGCACCGGCAGGTTTGGTGTCTGGTGAGGGCCTGATTTCTGCTTTCAATATGGTGTTTTGTCGCTATTTCTCTGGAGGTGAAGAATGCGGTGCCCTCACATGGCAGAAGGCAGAAGAGCAAAAAGGGCCGATCTGTGTGTGAAGCCTCTTTTATTTTTATTATTATTTCTTCTTTCTTTAGGTTTTTTTTTTTTTTTTTTGATACAGAGTCTCACTTTGTCACCCAGCCTGCAGTGCAGTGGCACCATCCTAGCTCACTGCAGTCTCAACCTCTCAACCTCCCAGGCTCAAGCAGTCCTCCTGCCGCAGCCATCTGAGTAGCTGGGAATACAGGCATGTGCCACCATGCTTGAATAATTTTTGTACGTTTTATAGAGATGGGGTTTCACCATGTTGCCAAGTCCTGAGCTCAAGTGATCTGCCCACCTTGGCCTCCCAAAGTACTGGGATTACAGGTGTGAGCCAACACGCTTGGCCTTTATTTTTTTTATTTTTAAGAGACAGGGTCTTGCTCTGTTGCCCAGGCTAGAGTGCAGTGGTGCAATCACAACTCACTGCAGCCTCAAACTCCTGGCCTCAAGCGATCCTCCCACCTCAGCCTCCCAAAGTGCTGGGATTACATGCATGAGCCACTGTGCCTGGCCAAAGCCTCTTTTATAAGGGCCTTAATGCCACTCACAAGGGAGGAGCCCTTATGACCTAATCACTTCCTAAAAGCCCACCTCTTGATACCATTGCATTGGAGATTAAGTTTCAACATGAATTTTGGAGGACACAAACATTCAAACCATAGCAGCTGGCATTTGGGAGCTTAGATTTTTGGAGGCAGTCCCACTATTTCCTAATAAGAGTGGCTCACTGTGCCTAAGCTGTTTTTTTCAAACAATGTGATTTATCCTGAACACCTGCTTTCCTCTAGGATTCTGGAGTTTTGGTGAATGTTAGGCAGTGAGCACCTTCATGATCAGCCCCCAATAAAAACCATGGCACACAATCTCTCTCTAATAAACTTCCTTGGTCTATAGCATTTCACGTGTGTTGTCATGACTTGTGGCTTGGGGAATTAAGTGTATCCTGTGTGACTCCAAAGAGACTGAACTTGAAACTTATGTCTGGTTTCCTCCAGACTTTGCCACATGTACCTTTTACCTTTGCTGGTTTTGCTGTGTATGTTTTCACAGTAATAAGTGGTTGCCATGAATATGATTATAGACTGAGTGTTGTGAGTTCACCTAGTGAATCACTGCATCTGGGAGTGGTCTTGAGGGGCTCCGGCACAGCTGCCCACATTCATTCACCTGTCTCCCCTTTTCTAACAGACTCTCAGGTGTCCTTGGCTTGTGGCAGCATCACTCCAGTCTCTGCCTCCATCTTCACATGGCCTTCTCTTTTACCTGTGTGTTTCTTCTCTGTGTGTCTCACGATTGTTGGGAAAAAGGCCTATGGGGTGCTGGCATAAACTGGCCATAAAAATATGGGACAATAAGTTTTGGAAAGTCACAGGAGGCCTCTGAGGAGGAAAGCCTCCTTATTACCATCACGTTCTCATGACCAGAGCGTGACCTGCTCTCTTATTTATAAACACTGTGCTTAAGGAGAAAGACACTCTTTTGAAGCATTGGAAAGTGGCCAGATATGCCGGCTCCTGGTTAAACCCACTCCCATATGACTCCCCACATTCAGAGTGTTATTTTATTGCCCTGGGATGTAAAGACTTGGGGACACCTGACAAAGGGATGCTTAGATATATTGCTTGGCCTTGACTGCAGGAGAGTTTACAGCAGCAGAGACAGCATCTGGGCCCGGAGGGAATGTGTCACCAAATGAACTTGATTTTTACTGCATAGGTCCTGGCTCCCCAGAAGCAAGAGAGTTCAAGTGAAGGAAGGAGGAGGTTCCTGGATGTGGATGTCATCATTTCTGGGAACACTCTTAAATGGAGACTCAGATTTCTTAGCCAAAATTTAGGGAGGATCCAGAAGAAACCAAAGACGAAGCATCCCAGTTCTTGGGTATTTCCTGAAACAGAAGAAAATGACAAAGGCCCAGGTAACTTTTGGATTGTTTTATTCTTAACTCGATTCCCTGATGGATTTGTGGAAGTCTGAAGAAATCAGTTCATT
The DNA here is from genome assembly GCF_029289425.2 of Pan paniscus. Taxonomy (NCBI): domain Eukaryota; kingdom Metazoa; phylum Chordata; class Mammalia; order Primates; family Hominidae; genus Pan; species Pan paniscus. The sequence goes on along the minus strand of NC_073269.2, from coordinate 57,941,879 downwards.
TACATTAAAAGTATAAATTGGAAAAAATGAGCTCTGGGGAGAAACAGACTTAGACTGTACCTTTAATCCAGGGCAAAGTGGGATCACGAATACTTTGTTCACATAGTTCACATGTGACCAGTGTTGGAATATAATGTGTGACTCTGCCAGACCCTGTTGGCTACATTAAGTGTCAACTTGTGTCCAAAATCTTTGGCCACCATCACACCCAGAGAATCATGGTAAGTTACATGATGTGCACTGATTCTGAGGAGAATGCGGGTCCGTTCCTCAGGGGATGTCAGTATTTCATGGCACTTAAATCTTGGGAAATTAGTTTGATGCTTTTTGCTAGAGGTGACAAGATAGACTTTTTGTCCTTAACAGCATTTTTCCAAAAGATACACAAGCAAGTTTTGTGTGACGGTTTCTACATGATTATTCTGAGTCCTCTATGGGACTATACCAAGAAGGGTTTAATGAACACAGTTTTTCCAGAGCTCACAGCACTGCGGCCTATATACCCAACCTTGTTGCAGTCTGTGTTTATCTGTGAGTAAACCTAATTGCCTAAAAAATGCAAGGTTTGCTTTCAAAGGAGCTCCATGAACAGGTCACTAAACTGGCGTTTAAGTACAGATTTGACCAAAGGGAGTTGAAAGTTCTCTTTGGCAATGGCTTGGGTTGTTGAGATCCACAGGGTTTGCTTTAGAATGTCATGTTGTCTCAGAAAATACAGAGCCCTTCCCTGTGTTCAAATCCAGTTATTAACCTCTCACCTCTTTTAATGCCTTAACTTAAAAAATTATGCAAATGACTCATTATGGTTTTACATGTATATATATTTGGTCTCTGTCTCTGGTTCTTGGCACAGAGCTCCTAAAACCTTTGGAATTTCCTGAGTGATAGGAGTGTATTTTGTTCTTTATAACCAGCGCCTTTCAACCACACCTGAGTTTATGGTAATGAGGTGGCTCAGAATGGGCTCCTAGACAACCTCAGGATGGGGCTGGTTGCCAGAAAGACCAAGCCTTGATTACAGAGTTGGGACTTTCAGTCCCACCCCCAACCTCCAGATTCTGTGACCAATGGTTGATGATTTATTTTTTTTATTTTTTATTTTTTAATGAGACGGAGTCTTGCTCTGTCGCCAGGCTGGAGTGCAGTGGTGCAATCTCGGCTCACTGCATCCTCCACCTCCTGGGTTCAAGCAATTCTCCTGCCTCAGCCTCCTGAGTAGCTGGGACCACAGGTACAAACCACCACACCCAGCTAATTTTTTTTTTTTTTTAGTGGAGACAGGGTTTCAATATCTTGGCCAGGATGGTCTCGATCTCTTGACCTCATGATCTGCCCACCTCGGCCTCCCAAAGTGTTGGGATTACAGGTGTGAGCCACCGCACCCAGCCATGGTTGATGATTTAATCATGCCCACGTCGTAGAAGCTCCATAAAAACCCCCATGGGGTTTGGAGATCACATGTGGAAGTGGGGGGTGGGGGAAGGGTGCACTGGAATTCCATGGGATCAGAGGCTCCTGTGCTTGGCACCCTTTGGACCTTGACTTCTGTACCTCTTTACCTGGCTGTCATTTGTATCCTATATAATAAACTGTAATTGTGTGACATTTTCCTGAGTTCTGTGAGTCATTCTAGCAAATTATCGAACCTGAGCAGGGAGGTTGTGGCAACCTCCAGTTGTGGTCAAGTTGGACAGAAGTGTGATAACGTGGGGACCCCAGAGTGGCACATGATGTGAGGGCAGTCTTGTGGGACCGAGCCCTGAAACCTGCAGAGTCTGATGATAACCCTCAGCAGTTAGTGTTAGCATAGCATCGAACTCTAGGATACCCAGCTGGCATCAGAGAAAGTGTTGCTGGAAAAGACACTGTGTATTTGGTGTCAGAAAGAACCACAGATTCATAGTTTTTTTTTTTTTTTTTTGAGACAGTCTTACTTTGTTGCCCAGGCTGGAGTGCAGTGGCGTGATCTTCGCTCACTGCAACCTCTGCATCCTGGGTTCAAGCGATTCTCATGCTTCATCTAGGTGCCACCATGCCCACCTAATTTTTGTATTTTTAGTAGAGACCATGTTTCGCCATGTTGGCCAGGCTGGTCTCAAACTCCTGACCTCGGGTGATCCGCCCACCTTTGCCTCCCAAAGTGCTGGGTTTACAGGCGTGAGACATCATGCCCGGCCTCATGGACAGATTTTCAATGTGAAAGACTCAAGTTAAATAGTACACATAGTGTGAAAACAAAGTTCCCCCTCTGTATACTTTTTTTCCTAATTCCCTAGTATGTCACTAACAAATGCTTGTCTTCCTGTTCTAGGGATTTACCTGTGAGGACATCTATGTCTGCATGCATGTGTATGTGTGTGTATACATGCGTTGTATACATATACATGTATCTATGCATGTCAATGCTTACATGTATGATGGCTTATTTTTTATGGCCACTGCATAGTTTATTTGTTGTTTTGCTAACTATCATGGTATAGTTTACATGAAGGGGGTCATGCTAGATTATTCTGCACGTACTATATGACTGTAGCATATAGTGTAGGGTTGCAAGTAGGTGCTGAAAAACACTGGAGACGTTCTCATGTTAGCAAGAGGATTTAATGGCTGCATATTACAGAAACTTATGATTTGTTGGATTAATGGATGGCTGCATGGTTATTATAAAATATAGAATATTTTACTATGACTTTGCTTCTTTCACAGTATATTTAAAAAAGTAGGAATACAGTTTATTTGTGAACATGAATTTGTACTGCAAGGGTCCACTTATATCCAAACTTGAATCAAAAATATAGTATTCTCAGGTTGTGAAACTCACTTATACAGAGTAACATAAGCAGATTCCACCAGGCCAACTGTAGGTCATGAGTATGCACAATTTCGGTATATGTGGGGCATCCTGAAACCATTCCATTGAGTATACCAAGGGACAACTGTGCAGGTGCAGCTTATGTGGTGAAAATGGGCCGAACAACTTCATATTTCTTCCATGTCAATAAAAGAGAAACATATTAAGCAGGACTGTGTTATTACAGGAATCACTGACCCTGGAGGATGTGGCTGTGGACTTCACCTGGGAGGAGTGGCAGTTCCTGAGCCCTGCTCAGAAGGACCTGTACCGGGATGTGATGTTGGAGAACTACAGCAACCTGGTGGCAGTGGGTGAGGACAGCTGCCCTGTGTCACTCAGAGGGTGCCCAGTCAGTGGCCTTTGCTTTCTCAGCTTCTGGAAGCTTTGGTATGTCTGCTGTGCTCCCACATGGCAGATCCTCAGGCCCGTCTCTGGTCCCACAGGAAGAGGCATAATCTTCCTTCATCTTAGAAAAAAAGCCTTTAATTTGCTAACATGCAAATTATGCAATCCCTAACATGTAACCTTTCTCCTATCATCAGAGCCACGTGGTGCAATTCAGTGAGCCTAAGTCTTCTCCCGTTTCCCACAAACAGGGTATCAAGCCGGCAAACCTGATGCCCTCACCAAGTTGGAACAAGGAGAACCACTATGGACACTAGAAGATGAAATCCACAGTCCAGCCCACCCAGGTAAGTGAGAGAGAACCAGCAAGAGGGGAAGGCAGTGGAAGTCACATTCTGGTCATTTAGAGAAGGCATGACAGTTGTGAAAGTGTCTAGGGAGACAGAAACAGCTGCCACATCTTCTTCTCCCCTAGGATACAAGAGCTCTTTTTCTTATAGGAATTCAGAGAAACATACATACCCCTTTATCTCTTCTTGGAACTGATCCGTATTCATTTCTTCTTAGATGTTGAGTTGCTTCCCCTAAGTTCTTCTTGCTTGGATTTTCACATCTTCCCAGTCTTCTTCATCACTTGTCAGAGGATCATTTTGTGTTTCTGAGGCAAAAACGACAAACTGTTTTTTCCTCTGTCACATAGTCACTCAACACAGCATTTATGCCACTGGATATATAGGGGTTGTTTTCTCACACCCCAGGCAATTCTCCAGCAGACATCAGCTGGGTATCGTCTATTTCAAATCAGCTCTGACCCTATCTACCTGATACAGCATCAGATCCCACCGGTTAAGGGTTCAGTCCAAGACTGTGTCCCACTTCAGATGCCAGTGGCAAGTCCCAGGTTGTCACTTCAGCTTCTGACCAACCAGCTGTAAAGTAGGGGTTCCCAAGACCCTCTCCTCAAGTTTGATTAATTTGCTAGAACAGCATTTATATGTATATGCGTGTGTATATGTGTATATGTGTGTGTATGTGTGTGTATACATTTATATATATACTTTATATATTTATATGTATATATACGTTTATATAAGAGAGAGAGGGAGAAAGAGCGCCATAAGCATTGTCTAGAGTTACTGATTCATCAAGTGAGATAAGAACTGAGGCATAGGAGGCCGGGCATGGTGGCTCACACCTGTAATCCCAGCACTTTGGGAGGCTGAGGCGGGCGGATCACAAAGTCAGGAGTTTGATACCAGCTTTGCCAACATGGTGAAACCCCATCTCTACTAAAAATACAAAAATTAGCCGGGCGTGGTGACATGTGCCTGTAGTCCCAGCTACTCAGGAGGCTGAGGCAGGAGAATTACTTGAACCCAGGAGGCAGGGGTTGCAGTGAGCTGAGATCACGCCATTTCACTCCAGCCTGGGTGACAGAGTGAGACTCTGTTTCAAAAAACAAAAAGAAACAAAAAACAAAAAAACAAAAAAACTGAGGCATAGGTATGTGATTATGGTTTGTTTTTCACATTCTGACACTATGTATTTTTCACCTTGAATTTTCTTTTCATGAAATGGTTTTTGATACACTACAATATAATAATATCTTCCATGTCTAAATTCCCATTCTACTTTGCATCCCAATCACACACAAGCCACTCCCATAGATACCACATCAGTGTGATTTGGTGGTGCTTGAGGTTCCTTTGCTACTCTGGAGTCAAGGGCCTGGTTTTCATTCTTCTTCATGTAAGATTGAAATACATCTTTGTCATTCATGCATTTCTTCATCGAAGGACAGATTAGCCAGGCTGAAGAGAGGTCATACTTTTCCATCTATTAAGCATTTCTTAAAGGCTAGATCTTTATTAAAGGAGTTTTCATGACACTGTCCATACCAAGGCCTCTTGCTCTGTGAGGCTGGTTTTGTTAGAATTGAGTTGGGGGCCTGGGCGTGTCTTTACACGAAGCTCTCTCGGGGGCTGTTTTTATGAGTTGATGAACTGTAGCCATAATACACAGTAGAAGAGACTGAATTTAGTGAGAAACAGAAATGTCTTTCTTGAGCAAAGATTTTGTTAGCAAAAATAGGGCAAATTTTTATGTAATATTTACAAATTAAACTTTTGAACGTGTGAAATGTTTTTGTTACAATTCAGGGCTATACAAAGTTAAAGTGAATAGTAAATGCAGAAAGAATTGTAGGACTTTAGAAGAAATGTAACCTACAGTGGTCTAGACTAGATGGAGAATGACAGACTGATAAAATATCTTATGCAAGAGACATAGCTAGGTATTGAATTAAGATGAAGACATATGACAAGAAGTTGTAGAACTGGAAATGCAAGGCCATGTGGGGACTGTCAGAAGATTAGCCTGAAGGCCGGGTGCGGTGGCTCATGCCTGTAATCCCAGCATTTTGGGAGGCCGAGGTGGGCAGATCACCTGAGGTCAGGAGTTTGAGACCAGTCTGGCCAACGTGGTGAAACCCTGTCTCTACATAAAATACAAAAAATTAGCCAGGCGTGGTGGCACGTGCCTGTCATCCCAGCTGCTTGGGAGACTGAGGCAGGAGAATTGCTTGAACCTGGGAGACGGAGGTTGAAGTGAGCCGAGATCGTGCCACTGTACTCCAGCCTGGGTGACAGAGCAAGACTCCATCTCAAAAAAAAAAGAAAAAGAAAAAAGATTAGCTTGAAACTGGTCACATGGAGGCCACAGTTAGAAGATATTTGCTGGGAAATGGTGAAGTGGGAACTTAAAGTGGATGCGTCATGGTAATGGTAAAACTTTTATTGTTCAGCTCCTGCTGTGAATTTTCTGTGCCAGTAATTCAGGGTAGTGGTGGAGGTAAAGTTTTGTATTTTTCTAGCTCTAGGTAGAGCTTACCTTTCACCTGGTGGCAGTATTGTAGCAATCATACTGTATAGCTGATGTTCTAAGAAAAACTAAAAGTAAAGCTGCCTCAAGTCTTGATTCAGAAGTAGGGAGGTGGTCCTTGAGGGCTCCATTCACTGATGCCAACAGAGACATAAGTACAAAATTCAGAGAGTAGAGGCTGTTAGTGGCAAGGTGAGGGATTAGTATATTAGGGACAGCAAAGTGGAAAAAATATCCAATATGACATCTGTGCAAGTAGGGCATGATGAAGAAGGTGACAGTTTCCATATTTGGTGCAGTGGCAGAGCTGTGTGGAGAGGACCGCGTGTTCTGCTTGCATGTTCTGAAAGTCCATAGGGATCACCCTGTTTCTCTTTCTGTTGGAACATATGAGAATATATCATAGCCAGGTAGATACAAGGTGTTAACCAAAAAATTGAGGAGGCAAAGAGAAACTTTATATTCTAACAAAAGATGATTCGCAGATCTGAGTGGTGTGACTTTGAGGAAGTGGAAAAAACACACATCACTGAAGAGGGGAAACTCTTTTTTTTTTTTTTTGCCTTGCAGGAGGCTTTTTGCCTTGTAGGATTTGCTTTGCATACCTATTCAGTGAGAGATGGGGAGTCTTAATGAATATCTTTATGAGAATCAGCAAACATGTGCATAGCGAGCAAACATATATGTAACATATAATCCACTTTCATTTTGCAGTGGAGTTTTAACATTAAAATGAGGTGGAATCTGACTGTATGCTAGCAGGTCTTTTACAGGATATAAGAAAAGTCTGCACAGACTCCGGCAGCTGACCAAAACAGCTGGTGTTTATCAGGAGAAAGATATTGAGATCAGTCTCCTGTCCAATCATAGCTGCAGTTATGGCCTGTGGAATGCTGTTGGGGGTGAGGGGCATCAGTTAGTCAGCATCTGGTGGTCCAGGAGCTGCAATTGTTTCAATATTGCTTGTCCCAAGGCCAGTGTTTGTTTAGCTGCTACAGAAAAAGAAACAAAACAAAACAAAACAAAAAACACTCGTGGCAGTTAGAACATAGTTTATTCTTTAAATGTAGGGGGTGTGTGACTTAACCCTTACCTGTATGTCCTTAGACCTAGTTGATAGTTTGGTATCTTATTGCTACAAAGAGTCTGTTCCATCAGTCTTGTGATCTCTGTTTTAACAAAGGTTAGAGTATTGACTGCAGTTTTCCTGGAAATATGAGATTGGTGCTCTAGGAAAGTTAGCGTGATGATGGTCTACAGAATGGAGAAGGGCATATTTTAGCACCCAACAGTCTAATAGGATTAGGATGAAGTCAAAGGCTGTGTATCCAACATTCTAACTTGCCTTTCTGGGATATTTATTCTACTACTTATGTCTGCTGTTTCCCTACTCAGGATTATTCTTTTTTAAATTAAAAAAAGTTTTTGTAGAGACAGAGTCTCCCTATTGTAGCCCAGGCCGGTCTCAAGCTCCTGGGCTCAAGCGATCTTCCCACCTCAGCCTCCCAAAGTGCTGGGATTACAGGCATGAGCCACTGTGCCTGGCTGGCAAATTTTTTCTTTTTTTTGAGATGGAGTCTCGCTCTGTTGGCAGGCTAGAGTGCAGTGGAGCGATCTTGGCTTGCTACAACCTCTGTCTCCCAGGTTCAAGCGATTTTCCTGCCTCAACCTCCCGAGTAGCTGGGACTACAGGCACGTGCCACCACGCCCAGCCAATTTTTTTGTATTTTTAGTAGAGACGGGGTTTCACCATGTTGGCCAGGATGGTCTTGATCTCTTGACTTCGTGATCCACCCGCCTTGGCCTCTCAAAGTGCTGGGATTACAGGCATAAGCCACCGCACCCAGCTGGCAAATTTTATCTTATATGTATTTAACTACAATTCTTAAAAGTTTTTTTAACAGATAGGGAACATTTATACTTGGAATTCCTTCCATGTTGGTATTATAGGGGTTCCGGTAAAAAGCCAGCCAACCCCAAGGCATCTTTGAAGCAGTTTTATTCCGTGTGATGATCATGGAAGGATTTATTGTTCTCTCTCTTAGAAATTGAGAAAGCTGATGATCATCTGCAGCAGCCCTTGCAAAACCAAAAAATACTGAAGAGGACGGGACAACGCTATGAACACGGAAGAACTTTGAAATCATATTTAGGTTTAACCAACCAGAGCAGAAGATACAGCAGAAAGGAGCCTGCTGAGTTTAATGGAGATGGAGCTTTTCTCCATGGTAATCATGAACAAATGCCTATGGAAATTGAATTCCCTGAAAGTAGAAAACCCATCAGCACCAAGTCACAATTCCTTAAACATCAGCAAACACACAACATAGAGAAAGCCCATGAATGCACTGACTGTGGGAAAGCTTTCCTCAAGAAGTCTCAGCTCACTGAGCATAAGAGAATTCATACAGGAAAGAAACCCCACGTGTGTAGCTTGTGTGGGAAAGCCTTCTACAAGAAGTACAGGCTCACTGAACACGAGAGAACTCACAAAGGAGAGAAACCCCACGGGTGTAGCTTGTGTGGGAAAGCCTTCTACAAGAGGTACAGGCTCACTGAACACGAGAGAGCTCACAAAGGAGAGAAACCATACGGGTGCAGTGAATGTGGGAAAGCCTTCCCCAGGAAATCTGAGCTTACTGAACATCAAAGGATTCACACGGGAATTAAGCCCCATCAATGCAGCGAATGTGGGAGAGCTTTCTCCAGAAAATCACTACTCGTTGTACATCAGCGAACTCATACAGGAGAGAAGCCTCATACATGCAGTGAATGTGGAAAAGGCTTCATTCAGAAGGGCAATCTCAACATACATCAACGAACTCACACTGGAGAGAAACCTTATGGATGCATTGACTGTGGCAAGGCCTTCAGCCAGAAGTCTTGCCTTGTAGCACATCAGAGATATCATACAGGAAAGACTCCCTTTGTATGTCCTGAATGTGGGCAACCCTGTTCACAGAAGTCAGGACTCATTAGACATCAGAAAATTCACTCAGGAGAGAAACCCTATAAATGCAGTGACTGTGGGAAAGCCTTCCTTACAAAGACAATGCTCATTGTACATCACAGAACTCACACGGGAGAGAGACCCTATGGCTGTGATGAGTGTGAGAAAGCTTACTTCTATATGTCTTGCCTTGTTAAACATAAGAGAATACACTCAAGGGAGAAACAGGGGGATTCAGTGAAGGTGGACAATCCTTCCACAGCAAGTCACAGCTTAAGTCCTAGTGAACATGTGCAGGGGAAAAGCCCTGTTAATATGGTAACTGTGGCAATGGTGGCAGGGCAGTGTGAGTTTGCCCACATCCTGCATTCATGATAAACAGTTTGCTGTTTGATCATATAGCCTCCAGCGGAATGCTGAGTTTGTCATGTCCCATGGGCCTTTGGCTCCCTGCACTAATATGTATAGTGGGGTTTACAAGATATGAAATATATTTTACTTTTTTATATCTTATAAACCTCACTACCCCTCCCACAATATTGTTTTTCATTTACTATCTTGATCATAGAGTTTGGCTGGGGAGGGGGGCAGTTTTAGAGGCTTCCACTTGGTGTTCCTCAGAATGATATCTCTTACTCCGGGGGCCAAGGTAGGGGTTAGCTTTTGTTCTCTTTGTAGTTTAGATTGTATCTCTTGCCTTGTTCAAGTTCACAAATCTTTTTGTGTATACACATATGTACATGAAAATGATGTTCATGCTTTTTATTATTTTACCCTTCATTATTTCATTTTTTATAGTTCTCATAGCTATGTCTTTCAGTTCACTAATCTTTTTTCCACAGTGTTTAATCTGTCATTAATCCCATCCAAAGTATGTTTTCTCTCAGAAATTGTAATTTTTAACCTCTAATAATTTGACATGGGTTTTTCCCTTTTATATCTTTCATATCTTTATTTATCATGGTTTTACTTTTAACCTATTTATGCTTTCATATTTAAAGTGGGTGTTTAGTGGGCAACATACAGTTGGGCCTTCCTTTTTTATCCAGTTAACAATCTCTGTCTTTTTACTGGGGTATTTAGATCATTTACGTTTAATGTATTGATGTGTTTAGATTTAAATTACTAACTTACTATTTGTTGTTTATTCTATGTCTTCTTTGTTCTCCTTTTCTTCTTTTTCTGCTTTCCCTTAGAGTAGCTGAGTGTGTTTATATTACATATTGTCTCCTTTGTTGGCTTATTAACTGTAAATCCTTGTCATTTGATTCCTTGAGATTTTATAGCATACATCATTGTGAGGGATTGCATATTTATGTCCTCTCCAAATTTACATGTTGAAGTCCTAATCCCTAAGGGATGGCATTAGGAAGTGTGACCTTTGGAAGGTAATTACATCTTGAAAGTGGAACCCTCATGATGAGATTATGTGTCTTATGAGACAACACAGAAGAGAGTTTGTTTTCTCTTTCTCTGCTCTTTGCCATGTGAAGACAGAATGAGATGACCATGCATAAACCAGGAAATGGACTCTCACTGGACACTAGACCTGCCAACACCTTGATTGTGTTTTAGAGTCCAGTTCTAGAGACTCCTCAGCCTCTGGAATGTGAGAAATGAATGTTTGTTAAGGCAGTCAGTCAGTCTATGGTATATTTTTTCTAGTAGCCTGAACTGACTGAAAGAAAATCATGAACTTATCATTCTAACTTCAAGGACATTATATCACTTACTGTATAATAAAATAATCTTACAGTAGTATATCTCTATTTCCTGTGACCAGATCAGTGTCAGTGAAGAGATTGTCTTCTAGATGCTACTGGAATACATATTTGAGGTATGGGTAATCTTGATTTTACATGATAAATTCATTCTAGCATTCCTAACTCCATTTATCTTTGGGTACTTTATAATATATGAGGAAATTTCTGGCATTTAAACTTCATTTAGTGTAGGCAAATTTTGAGTCCAAGTTTCAGTCAACCAGCCAAGTCAACAGTTAGCACCACTCAATTTAGCTCACACACTGAAATTGCCAGTAGAATGTAATCTCCATGAATGAGAGTCTTTGTGCCTGAATTTCCAACTGTTGTATTCCCAGCACGCACAACAGTGTTTGACACATTAGGCATTTTATAAACATTCGCTGGATAAATGAGTGAATGATCAATCCCTTTAAAGGTTCTCTGAGGCTGGTTATAAAATTATAGGGAGCAGGTTTGGTGCTAGAATTCATCAGTTAATTGATCAGCTGAGTCTCAGTATTGAACAGAATCATCTCCCCTTCAGAGTTTTGATTTCAAGTAGCTCCCACCTTCCTGGATGTAAAGGCTCGTTCTGCCTTTGGCTTTTCCAGGGTGAGAGAGCCCTGTTTTAGTGTTGGTTCCCCACTTTGTCAGCCGCTGATCAACTGTGTTCTCCATTCTCCACACCAATTATAACCAAAGCTTTAACACGCGGTTGTTTTATCCATTCTGTGACTGACTCCTTCCTCTGAGGCTACATCTGATGTAGATGTAAAGATACTTCTTAGGCAGTTCTCAAAGGCTGCTTTCTCCAGCCAGATGCATCCTCAGGAGTAATAACCCCTCCGATTGTTGCTCAGGTCCCTCCCTCTTGAAATTCCTGTAAGACTGCCGCGCCCACATGGTTTCTTTCCATTCTTCTTAGGATCAAAGTGCCTAAATGTCTGTGACCATCTCTACCCAGCCTGTAGACAGATCAGGGCAGGCTTGAGCCTTTGAGAAACTAAGCAGTTTATGTAGCGCCCCTGGCTAATGTTGCAAAGCCAAGATCTAGCAGTTCACGTGGACTGGAAAAAGGGTGAAATGGGTCGTTTTCAATTGCTGTTCATCGTCAGAGCCTACCTGTCTTAAGGCGCGAAAAGAGGGACTCCGCCTGCTCTACGGCAGTAGGGTTGAAAATGGCTGCTCCCAGCAAGCGTCCCCTGGGCGCAGACATATTGCGTCATAAAGGGACGGCTGGTGCCGTATTCCGCGTCTCTGGGAAGACGCCGTATGGCCCTCGCCGGCCACCATCCCCGAAACTTGCGAGTGTCGCGTCTGCAGTGTGTGGGGTTCCCGGGGCGGCGGGCAGAGGTGAGTGTTTAGAGACTTAGGGTCTCTGACTCGCCTCCAGCAGTGGAGACAGGTCATCGGTCTGGTCTGCGTGGGCTTCTGGGAATGTTTCAGGGGCAGGGAGAGCGCGCTTTTTTTTTTTCTGTTGTTCGCTAGCGCGTGAGGTCGGTGTTGCGGGGAGCTCTCGGGGAGTCCTCGCTCGGAGTTCGTTTCGCAGTCGTGTTGGGGTTCCCAGAGTCTGGGAGCCCATGGTCTCCGCATTGGAACCAGCGCTTGGGAGGTCTTCGTTGCACAGTAGCGCTAGGGCGTCGTGGTGGGGAAGCGAATCGTGTCAGTGTTGGAGACTGCTCTGGGCAGTTCGTGTTCATTGCTTATCACATGCGTACTTAAAAAGGGGCCTGCTGGTCCCCTTGCTTCCCTGCTACTGTATATTCTGTAGAAAATTGGTTTTCAGGTTCATTGCGACCCAAGTAATAACATCCCCATCATTTTAAATACTCCTCCAGAAAATAACTCTGGTTTAGTGTATTTCATGTTTAATGTTGGGATCAGGTGTCTAGGTATTGGTATAATTTTATTCGTCTTTAATAACATCTTGTCAACTTCGTATTCCCATATTACATGCTCTTTGAGAGTTTTTTAAATTGCTGGAGTTTCATCAAGTGGTTGCTTTAATTTGGGTAGAATTGATGTAGATCTAGATACAACACTTTCAGGAACGTGATGGATTTCTATTAACCCAATATTTTTATTTGTTTGACTATCTGTAGTGTTTTTCCATACGTATCTTGCACATTTCTGGTTATGCTTATTTCTACATAGTTAATACTTTTTGTTGTAAATCGTGACTTTTTTTTCGCATAAGACCCCTCCCCCTTTCCTTTTTTGTTCCTAATTTTACTTAGTTGACAAGAACAGAAATTAAAAATATATATGTTTATTCTGTTACTTCATTCTACTCATGTCATTACACATAACTTATAAATTGACGTCTTTTTTCTAGTTGAGCATTTTTGTCATCTGCAAATAATTTTAGCCAGGTGGCAAGTGTATGGACTGTGGAGTAAGAAGTACCTGCCTCTGCCTCTGACTTGGGTACGTTAATCTCTGAGTCAGTTTCCTTATTTGTGGAAAAAAGCTGTCATAGTTTCTTTTTCATGGAATCATTATGAAGATTAAGTGAGCAAATGTTCTTTAAGTATGTTCAAAGTGTAGTACTAGGTACGTAGTATGGTCTGAATAAATAATTACTGTGATTTATCAAGTTTTTATTTCTCTTTCCTAAGGGCTTTTGACCTTTACAATTATTTTCATTTATTTTTTTCTCTTTAAAATTTTCTTTGATTTATGTTGCTCTATTTCCCAATTTCATGTATTCCTGAGGGAAGAAACCATACTTGTCAATAATGGTTTGTTCTTTTAATATGAGACTGGATTTTATTTGCTAAAATTTTATTTAATATTTTTGCATCAAAAAAATGGAAAGATATCTTGGATTAGCTTCAGAATAATCCATAATCCATTGCTGGAGAGGGACTGAATGGTGGTATAGATAAAACAAAATTAGATGTGAGTTCATCATTCTTGAAGTCACATGATGAATATGTGGAATTTGAGTATACTGTTCTTTTGCTTGAAATTTTTCCTAGTAGAAAATTTAAAAAATTTTTTGCCTATACATTTATAAGAGAAATTGGTCTCTTAAGTTTTTTTTCAAGTGATTATACTTGAAAATCACCAGGTTAAAAAAATAGAATAATGTAGCATCCCAGAAGCCCTCACCTTCTCTCTCCTCTCCAAAGGTAATTATTATCCTAAAAACACCACAGATGTGCTTGGTTGTCATCTTTATATAAATGAAATCCTAAGGTACACATTCTTTTGTGGCTGGCTTCTTTTGCTTAATATTTTTGTTGTGAAAATCATCTAAGTTGCTGCATATAGCAGTAGCTCATTTCTTTTTCATTACTGTGTAGTATTCCATTGATGATTATACCCCATATTATCCATTCCACTATCAAGAGACATTGTTATGGCTTATGGGAGTTATGAGAATTGTTGATATGAACGTTTTTCTACATGTCTTTTGGTGCATAAAAGTTCTATTGAGGGTCGGGCGTGAGAGCTCACGCCTGTAATCCCAGCACTTTGGGAGGCTGAGGCGGGTAGATCACCTGAGATCAGGAGTTCGAGACGTCTGGCCAACATGATGAAACCCCATCTCTACTAAATACAAAAATTAGCAGGGCGTGGTAGCGGGTGTCTGTAATCCCAGCTACTCAGGAGGATGAGACAGGAGAATCACTTGAACCCAGGAGACAGAAGTTGCAGTGAGCTGGGATCATGCCATTGCACTCCAGCCTAGGCAACAAGAGTGAAACTCCATCTCAAAAAAAAGTCAATAGAGCATATACTTAGTGTGTTAAGTATAGAGGAATGGAGTATGCTAGACACAAGGAGAAACCGCAAATGCCCAATCATAATGGGAAATTCTTAACATACTTCTCTCAGTAACTGAGAGAACAGGCAGACAAAAAGCTAAAAGGGTATAGATTAACCATTGCTGGCAAACTTTCTGTAAAGGTGCAGACAGACGACAAATATTTTAGTCTCTGCCGGCGAAACGGTCTTGTCTGCATCTACTAGGTTCTGCAATTATAGAATGAAAGTAGCTGTACAGAATGTATAAACAAATGGGTGTGGCTGTGTTCTGATAAAACATTATTTACAAAAACATTCAGCTAACCCACTGTAGTCCCAACCCCTGAAAGGTTAGAATGACATACCTAATTAACAAACTTGACCAATATAAAACACTGCACTCAATAATTTTCCTCAGATGCACATAGGACATTTATAAAAAGTCACCGTATGGTTGGCCATCAGGCAAATCTAAATACATTTCAAAGGATTAAAACCATATAGAATATTTTCTCTAACTATAGTGGAATTAAGCTATAAATCAATATCAAAATGATTTATTCACCGTAGAATAGTCATGTGACTTTTTGGAACTATCAGTTCAGAACATGCTGTTTTCTTGTCAGAATGATTGGCAATTATGCCGTACGCTTCTAAATAATCTGAGTTCAAAAAATCACAGTGGAAATATTTTCAATTGCATTTTAATAAGAATTCTACATGTAAACCCTTGTTGAATTTAACCTAAGCAGTCAGTGGAGGAAATTTATAACCTTGAATGCAAGTATTAGAAAAGAAGGAAGGATGAAAATCAATGGAAAAGCACCTATCTCTATAATTCTTTTTTTTTTTATTCTATTGATTTGTGTTTGGAAATGCTGGTTTTATATAATTGTTAGAGAGGCTTCACTTTTTCTGTGATTTATGAATGTTGCATAATATTGGAGTCATCTCTGTACTGTAAAGATTAGATAGAACTCATCAGGCTCTGATGACTCTAACTTTTTTTCATGGAAATTGAGTATAATATTTACCCATAACTTAGCTTCAGTGGTTATCAATTCATATTCATCTGTCATATCAGTCATATTTATCTGTGCCTCCACTTTTGTTTTAGTCTGGAGACTTTCATAGCAAATCCAAGGCTTCATGCCTTGAAACTTGTAAGTATCCCAGTATGAATCTCTAACCAGTAAGGTCATTAAAAAAATTTATAACCACTAGACCATTTCCTTTTTGTTTTTTCTTTTACAGACAGGATCTTGCTATGTTGCCCAGGCTGGTCTTGAACTCCTGGGCTCAAGCAGTCCTTCTGCCTCGGCTTCCCAAAGTGCTAGGATTACGGGTGTGAGCCACTTCACCCATCCTAGACCATTTTCAGTTTATCCAACTTAATAATAATTTCTTTCCTTATCTTTTTGGGTGAGCGGACTCTCACTCTGTCACCGAGGCTGGACTGCAGTGGCATGATCTTGGCTCACTGCAATTCCCACTTCCCAGGTTGAAGCAGTTCTCCTGCCTCAGCCTCCCGAGTAGCTGGGCTTACAGGCATCTGCCACCACACCAGGCTAATTTTTGTATTTTTTTGTAGAGATGGGGTTTCTTCCTGTTGGCCAGGCTGGTCTTGAACTCTTGACCTCAAGTGATCTGCCCATGTCGGCCTCCCAAAGTACCGGGGTTACAGGCGTGAGCCACTGTGCCCAGCCTATTTCTTTAGTTCATTGAATAGTTAGTCCACATTCAGTTTTTTTCTGATCATCTCATCATTGTCTTTTAACATTGGATTGTTTGAATCATGATCCAAATGATGTGGCTGCATTCGATTTGCTTGTTGTATCTCTTAGATCTCTTTAATTCTATAACAGCTGCCCCCTTTTTTTTCTTTGTTTTTTTTGCCCTCATGCCTCTTCATATGTTGCAGTAGGAAGTACACAGCACCATCCCTGAAGGATTCTTACCTAAAAAAATTGAACATGGGACTAATCAAACCTCTAAGTTGAACTACTCACTTAATTAAAAGGAAAAATTGGGAGTTGGGTAGGTAGAGAACAACAAGTTAAACTATACCATGAGGCTGGGAGCAGTCGCTCATGCCTGTAATCCTAGCACTTTGGGAGGCTGAGGTGGGAGGATTGCTTGAGGCCAAGAGTTCAAGACCAGCCTGGCCAACATAGCGAGACCTTGTCTCTATAAAAAAAAAAATTTGGCCAGGCACAGTAGCTCACACCTGTAATCCCAGCACTTAGGGAGGCTGAGGCAGGTGGATCACGAGGTCAGGAGTTCAAGACCAGCCTGGCAAAGATGGTGAAACCTCGTCTTTACTACAAATACAAAAATTAGCCGGGTGTGGTGGTGGGCACCTGTAATCCCAACTACTCAGGAGGCTGAGGCAGAGAATTGCTTGAACCCGGGAGGTGGAGGTCGCAGTGAGCTGAGATCGCGCTACTGCACTCTAGCCTGGTGACAGATTGAGACTCCTTCTCAAAAAAAAAAAAAAAAAAAATTTTTTTAAAAAGCCCACACAAAATGATACCGTGACACAGCAGTCAGCCATATCCAAAGGTAGGACATCGTATGGGAGAAATCACCTGTTTCCTTCCTCCCTGCTTCATTCCTCCCAAAAGTAGATAAGGCTGAGGGCTTGTAATGGTTTGGAAGCATCTTAACTTTTATTTGAAGTGAAAGCCTTTTTTTTGCCTTTTTTTTTTTTTTGAGACAGGATCTTGCTGTGTTGCCCAGGTTGGGGTGCAGTGATGCGGTCATAAACTCAATTCAGCCTGGAACTCCTGGGCTCAAGCGATCCTCCTGCCTCACCGTCCTAAGTACCTGGGACTACATGCATGCACCACCATGCCTGGCAAATTTTTAAATTTTTTTTGTAGAGACAAGGTCTTGGTATGTTGCCCAGGCTGGTTTCGAACTCCTGGCCTCAAGGAATTCTCCTGCCTTCACCTCCAGAATCGCTGCAATTACAGGCCTGAGCCAACACAGCAGACCCTAGTTGTTTTTTTTTTTTATTGGATACTGTTGGCTGCCAATCTGACAACCAAGCCCCCTTTCTTAAGAAAATTCCTCTTTAATTTAGGTAGTGTCCTCTGGACATTTGACCTGAACCTCAGTTCAGTAGGAAATCTAGATTATTCTTACCAATCAGGGTGGTATCATTGCCCTTCTCGGTTACGTTGCCATGTTCTCCGTGTGAGTATTTGGTGCAATTCTGATGTATTACGTATGAGGGAAAGTCTGCCATGAGCTTCTAGGAGTGGTTGGATCCTGGATTTTTCAACCCTGGAGATCTCAGCTCCAACCCATTCATGCGTAATGGCCTTTTCTACCTCTTAGCTATCCATATGGATTTCTGCATTTGGGTTGGGTACCACTGTTTTTGGACTGGTCCTGTAGGGAGGCTAGACTGAAGGGCTGGGGCTGGGATGAGGCGGTGTCAGGATTGAAGGTGGAGGAGGTTTGCATCTTGACCAGTGTGTTTACCAGTGGGTCAGAAAATGGCTTGGAGATGAGCTCTCTGGGTGTAAAGGATACAGGCTTGCTAGAGAGTCTTGAGAATGACTTGCTGGGATGACAGCAAAATTCAAGTTGTTCTCACAGTGTGGGTGTTCTCAGAGTGTGAGTTTCTAGAGTGGTTCTTGGGGAGACTGATCTCTGAACTGCTGCTTCTGGGGCAAAGATGGGACCGCCTTTGCTTTCCTGTCTGTGTGGAAGGAGCAGGCTGAGCATCCACACTGAATATTGCATTAGGAGATCACAGGCTCTTGTTTGTGTAGCTGTGACTATGTGGCCACCCCGCAGTGTAAAGTGCTGGGAAGTAAAGTTCTAAAAGTGGGTAGGAAAGAGAACAAATTTGCACTGTAAGGCTGTCGTAGGAGGGAAGTATCACAAGGGAGAGACCCCAGATGTAGATTCAAGTTCCCATGCTACTAATTAGGAAGAATGTTAACCTGCACAACACACTTCGTCTCAGCAAGCCTCAGCTCACTCATGTTTAAGATGGAAATAATAATGAGTACCTTATAAAGTAGTATCGAGGGTTTAGTAAGACAGTGCTTATGGTTTGTATGATTAGTAAGACAGTGCAATAAACAAAAAATTTAGGCGCATGTGGCTGCCGGTGGTGATTTTAAGTCAGTTTCTTGAGCCACCACTTCTTTTATGTTTTTATTTTTAGAGACAGAGTCTTGCCATGTGTCCAGGCTGGTCTTGAACTCTGGAGCTCAGGTGAGATCCACCCATCTCAGCCTCTACAATAGCTGGAACTCTAGGGCACATGCCACCATGTCTGGCTTTACCACTTCCTTCATTGTCTTACCTAAAACTGATATATGTGAGAACTTGGCAGTGGACAAGACCATAGGTGGTTTTTGTTTACTTTCTCCTGTTTCACATCCACTCTATTTCTGACATAACCAAAAAAAAAGGCATTCCTCTTGCACATTCCATATCTTCCTCTGGATCACTGCCCCATGATGTAATGGCTTCCAGGGTGTTAAGGAGACAGATGAAATATTGGAACCTGATGTTAATGTGAGTCCAGATGGCAATTGGAGACTTGTGATCCTAGGAGCATGTCTTCTTATCGTTGAATTTGGTCTTGAATCCACAGGTTCTGGCCTATAGGAACAAGACATTTTCAGTAATGGAAGAAGGAGCTTCCAGGCTGGGGAAGATCATCGTTTCCAGTGGTAGCTTGACCTGAGATGATACCTGACCACCACTTCTGGGAAGACCCAGAATAGACAGAAGAGAGAGAACATCCTAGAGTTGCTAGCCCCTAAGAGTTGAACGAAATGGGCAAGGCCCAGGTGAGGTTTGTTTTACCTATTTTGTCCTTTGTTTCCCAATGGGTCTGTGGAAGCTTGTAAAAGGCAGTCTGGTTAAATGAGATAGTGTATGCTGATAAAAATCAGGATCTGTGGGAAAATAAGTTTAAGTTGGAATCTTAAAATCCTGGCAAATTAAGAAACAAGATATATGGATCAGGGGGTTTGCGAAAGTTCTTAATGTCGGAACATAGCTAAGTGACTGTTAAGACCCTGTGGGTTTTCTCTGCTTTAAACTGTGTCTCCTTTTTTTTGGCAGCTGAAATAACAGGAAACACATGAAAAATGCCACGATTGTAATGTCTGTGAGGAGAGAGCAAGGCAGTTCTTCAGGGGAGGTAAATGTGTCATTGCTGTTAGAGCTTGAGAAACTTCTTTCCTTCAGAGAGCTTTTGTGGTTGACAGTATCCTCAAAGTCAGCCTTGTAATAAAGGCATGGGATGTTTTCTATGGCTTTTTCCTATTGTTTAGTGGGGTAAGCTAAGGAGTAATGCCAAAGGAAAACTGGATTGGACAAAATTCTTCGAAAATAGCGTGCCTTGAAAATAGAGGCTTCTGGTCATCTGACTTTGCCCAGTAATAAAGCCTGGAGTATCCAGTAGAATGAATGGGCTGCTTGACTTTTGAATGATCCTCCCTGAAGAAGAATTCTCTCATCCAGATTTTTGTTATTGAGACAGCAGGAGACAACTAACAGCTCCATTCTTTGGTAACAGCTTTGAATGCAGATACTGACAATGCTTCTTTCTTACCTTCTTAACTCCAGGTTCAAAAAACAAAGCACCAGTTCTGCTTGTTTTGCTTTTTCTATGTTTAATTACTGAAATGATACATGGCTACATTTGCACGCAAGAGATTCAAGCAAACAGAAGTATTTGTATCAAAAGACAGTATCTCCTTTCACCCTTTTTCTGCCCAAACTTCAACCCAAAGGATACTAAATAAGTGTTCATAGTTTGGGTCTCTATCTAGTTCCTCCCTGTGATTGACATCTGGTAGAATATATTCATATTTATGTACATTTATGTATACATACATGTGTATACTTATACATATGTAATTGTAAATATTATTACTTTTTTTTTCCCCCCAAGTTGGAGTCTTGCTGTGTCGCCCAGAGCTGGAGTGCAGTGGTGCAATCTTGGCTCACTGCAACCTCTGCCTCCTGGGCTCAAGCAATTCTCCTGCCTCAGCCTCCTGAGTAACTGCGATTACAGGTGTGTGCCACCACACCCTGCTAATTTTTGTATTTTTAGTAGAGATGGGGGTTTCACCATGTTGGCCAGGCTGGTCTCGAACTCCTGACCTCATGAGCCCCCTGCCTCAGCCTCCCAAAGTGCTGGGATTACAGGTGTGAGCCACCATGCCCAGCCATATTATTACTTTTTTTTTTTTTTTTTCCTCTTGAGATGGAGTCTCGCTCTGTCGCCCAGGCTGCAGTGCAGTGGCGCAATCTTGGCTCACTGCAAGCTCCGCCTCCCGGGTTCATGCCATTCTCCTGCCTTAGCCTCCCAAGTAGCTGGGACTACAGGTGCCCACCACCATGCCCAGCTAATTTTTTGTATTTTTAGTGGAGATGGGGTTTCACTGTGTTAGCCAGGATAGTCTTAATCTCCTGACTTTGTGATCTGCCCACCTCGGCCTCCCAAAGTGCTGAGATTACAGGTGTGAGCCACCATGCCCAGCCGTATTATTACATTTTTAAAATATGTCTTAGATCATATATTATTTGGGAGCTTAATTTTTTGCATTTAAGAGACTGCCTTGGAGATCATTGATAATCATGTGGGTATGTATACATCTACCTCATTGATTTTAACATTTTTGCAGTATATTATAGCATGGAGGTGCTGTAATTTAACCCTGTCTGCTTTTGATAGACATTTAGATTATTGGCAAGTTTTTCATTATGAGAAACAAAGGAATAATGAACAGTCTTATTACACGTTGTTTCATATCTATGCTAGTACTGCCTTAGTACTTTTAGGGTAGGCAGAATTGGTGGAATTCCATGGTCCTTTGGTATGTGAAATAGCCATGGTGTGCATACGTTGTCATGGAGAAAAGGATCAAGACATGTCCCCGTCCCTCTTTTCCGCATCATCTATTGTTATCCACCTCAGATTGCATTGGAATTGTTATTATAGGGGTCATTGTCATTCGAAGATGTGGCTGTGGGCTTCACCAGGGAGGAGTGGCAGTTTTTGGACCAGTCTCAGAAGGTCTTGTACAGGGAAGTAATGTTGGAGAACTACAGCAACCTAGTATCAATAGGTAAGGACAGCATTGCCGTCACTTACCTTTTCTTTCTTATTTGGTGACCACTGTACGGTCCCATAAATATTTAATGGTTTAGACTAAAGCATTGTATGTTATAGATTTTTTGTTGTGGTGGTAAAATATATAACATAAAATTTACCGTCTTAACCATAAGCGTGCAGTTTGGTGGGTTAAATGCACTCGTGCTCATAGTGTTTGCAGCCACCAACACTACCTTCTGTCTTCTAAAACTGAAACTCTGTACCCACAAAACAACAACTACTCATTCCCCCACTTCTCCCCAGCTCCCGGCGACCACCATTCACTTTCTGTCTTTAGGATTTTGACTTCTCTAAGTACCTCGTATAAGTGGAATTATATAGTGTCTGTCTTTTTGTGTCTGGCTTATTTCACTTATTATGATGTTCTCAAGGTTTATCCATGTTGTAGCAAGTGCCAGAATTTCCTTTTTAAGGCTGAATAATATTCTTTTGTATGTATATACCACCTTTTGCTTATCCACTTATCTGTTAAGGAACACTGGGTTGCTTCCATGTTTTAGCGCTTGTGAATCATGTTGCTATGAATATGGGTGTACAGATAATCTCTTTGAGACCCTGCTTTCCATTCTTTGGGGTGTATACCCAGAAGTGGAATTGCTGGGTGATATGGTCATTCCATTGTTAATTTTTTGAGGAACAGTTTTCCACAATGTCAGTACCATTTTACATTCCCACCAAGAGTACACAGGGTCCCAGTTTCTCTACATCTTTGCCAACAGTTGTTATTTTCTGTTTTTGTTTGTCTGTTTGTTTTTTTGATAGTAGCCATCCTAATGGGTATGGGTGTGTCACGCAGACTGTTATTTTCCTCCCTGGCACAAAGTGGTTGTGCTCTTTTCCTGAGTGAAAGAGTTTTGCTTTATCAAAGTGCAAATGCTGTGGTTCCTGAGACATAACCCTCTCCATCTTCATCCATTCCCCAAGCACACGTGCCAAGTGTTCAGTGATCTCCCATTTACAGGGTATCAAGGCACCAAGCCAGATTCGCTCTTCAAGTTGGAGCAAGGAGAACCCCCAGGGATAGTAGAAGGAGCAGCCCACAGTCAAATCTGTCCAGGTAAGTGAGTGAAAACTAAGAAAATGGGGAGAAATGGCCTGAAAATCCCAGCTGGTCGGAGAAGGGTTGATGCTTTTAAAGTGTTCTTTAGAGGACTTTACAGTAGTTGGTGGCCCAGAAACCTAATCAGCCTTTCTGCATCTGTGTCCATCCCTAATAGAGCCGGCTCTCAGAGGATAATGTCTTCCTTTCTTCTATTTTCTGGATCTGATTTCAGTCCGTGTCATCGAAGACCTTGAATTCTTACCTGGTTCCATTCTTCCCAGCCTGCTCCTGACTTTTGCCCCTTCCTTACTTGCTTTGAAATTCCCCTCGTAACCCATCTGGATTACGTTGCCTTTTTTTTTTTGAGACGGAGTCTCGCACTGTGGCTGGGCTGGAGTGCAGTGACGTGATCTTGGCTCACTGCAACCTCCACCTCCCAGGTTTAAGTGATTCTCCTGCCTCAGCCTCCCGAGTAGCTGGGATTACAGGTGCCGGCCACCAGGCCTGGCTAATTTTTTTGTATTTTTTGTAGAGACGAGTTTTCACTACATTGGCCAGGCTGGTCTCAAACTCCTGACCTCATGAACCACCCACCTTGGCCTC
The DNA here is from genome assembly GCF_029289425.2 of Pan paniscus. Classification (NCBI taxonomy): domain Eukaryota; kingdom Metazoa; phylum Chordata; class Mammalia; order Primates; family Hominidae; genus Pan; species Pan paniscus. Next base: position 57,918,551 of record NC_073269.2, on the reverse strand, counting down.
CCAAAGTGCTGGGATTTCAGGCGTGAGCCACTGCGCCTGGCTGGATTGCATTACTTTTAGCACTTCTGTTGCTTAAAAGCGTATCCCGGCCCCTCTGGAAAGGCCCGATTTCCTTCACTGAAAATCACCTCACCTTAGCTCACGTCAAAGCCCCCACACCATGTCTCTTGGGGCATCTCTGTCGACTTACTCACCCACTGCTCCCCGCCTTTCCAGCTTCTGTTTTTTTTTTTTTTATCTTCTGCTGATTCTCCTGGTAGAAGTTTAATTCACTCTCAGGGCCTGAGCTCTCTGGCCCCTGCTGGAGACTCGCAAATTAACATGTCTGCTACTAATGTCTCATCTGCACTCTAACCCGCTGTGTGTCGCCAGCCACCAGGACAGCTCTCCGAATATTTCCTTCTTCCAGGATGTGAAACCAGAATCCTCCTTTCTCCGAGTTGTTTCTACCATCATGTAGTATACTCATATATACTAAAGATTTCAGCTCTGTCTTCTGACAAATAGCTTCATGCAGATATCTCCTTTTCTGTAATCTCACCTGCCTTCTTATTCTATATTTTGCCAGCACCCCGGACGAGTATTCTGTGAAATTCTTCTTCCCTCAGCTTCAGGGTTAGAAACTGTGATTCTCTTTCCTCCTGGAAAATCCTTTCCCTCCCTGTGCGTTATATTTAGGTTCTGCTGTATTGCTCATCACTCCGGTGCCTGGTCACCTTGGAGTTGCCTTGAGTCTTCTCGGTTTACTCTGTTCTATGTCTGAATGTCTCAGCTGCTCCTGTTAATTTTTATTGTTTTGAACACTCCACTCTGAAGTCCCACTTCACAGTAGGCCATGGTAGTAGAGGTTCTTATCGCCTCCATTGCTGCACGTTTGACTGACTTCTGTTTTTCTGGGAGTTCCATTTGATGTGATGGCTTCATTCCCCTCTGGGCAGGGGCCGTCAAAGCACTGGAACTTGATGAGAAGACATGAGGAGTGAGTGTTGCTTGAAGAAAGAAGAGGTCCACATATATTCAGAGATTCAAAAGAGGAGAACCCAGCCATGTAGAAAAAGTATCAGGGTTGTGGTGGGAGAGTCAGAAGATGTCCATGAAATAAGTGACAAAATTATTCCAAGGAGGAGGAAGACATATATTTTATTGAATGCTGCAGATAATGTCAAATAACATGAGGACTGACATCTGTGCATTTGATCATGTTGCATTTTTACATCCAGATACTGCCCTCTTTCACTGTCGGCTCTTGTTTTACTTCCAAGAACTAGTTTTTGACTATTTCAGGGCACATTTGGAGCTCTCTCTCTTTTTTTTTTTTTTTTTGTGACAGAGTTTTGCTTTTGTTGCCCAGGTTGGAGTGCAGTGGCCCAATCTTGGCTCACTGCAACCTCCGCCACCCAGGTTCAAGGGATTCTCCTGCCTCAGCCTCCCGAGTAGGTGAGATTACAGGCACCTGCCGCCACGCCTGGCTAATCCTTTTTTTTGTATTTTTAGTAGAGACAGGGTTTCAGCATGTTGGCCAGACTGGTCTTGAACTCCTCCCATCCACCTCTACCTCCCAAAGTGCTGGGACTACAGACGTGAGGCACTGCGCCTGGCCACCCTCTTTTCTGACTTTTATCTCCTTTGTGTCTATCCTGCACTAACTTAGTAACGGTCATATATTGTTTTGTGTGTGTGTTTTACTGGTTGGTATGAGGCTTCTTTTACCCTCATTTTATTAAATGGCACCAGCACCTACATAGGTGTTTAAACCACATACTGAGCAGTTATCCTCAATTCTTCGCTTTTCTGCTGGCAACATGTGTTCTAAGAGTGAATCCTATCTTTTCCTCCTCCATACTTATGTTCTTGTTTTTTCACATTTCTCCATCTCCATTGTAATTATTCCTGATCAAGCCATCTGAATTCTGCCATAACCTCCAGCATATTCCCTTCTATAATTTCATCTTTTCAATTCATTCTCCATAGAACAGTCATGTTTTGGAACTGTCAATTCAGAACATGTTTTCTTGGCAAAAAAATGTTTGGTGGCTTACTGCCATTGTTCTTAGCATAAATTCCAGTTTCTAACAAAGTCTTCCTCCAAAATCTTCATGTTTTTAATCCTGCCAGCCTTGCCAAACTTTTGTATTTCTACTTCACTCAAGCTCAGGATATTCCAGGTAAACCAGCTTCTCTTACATTTTTTTTTTTATCACACCTAAGTTTTTTCTGCCTCTGGGTTTTCACACTGGCTGTTCCCTTTTCTTGGAATGTTCTTTATTTTGTTCTTTGCATAACATTGCTTTTTCTTACCCTATGATGTGAGCCACTTCCTTTGTACTGTTCTTCACATTCTGTAATTTTCTTACGTCTTTGCATACCTGTTGATTCTCTGTCTTTACCTGAATGACAGGTTCATGGAGAGAGAGAATAATGATTAGCCACTGTAGTATCCCAAATACCAGTCTATTCAGTGTTTGTTGGGTGAATACATCCATCCCCTCCATCTATTTTTGATTTATTCCAGTTGCAATGTGTTTCTGTTTCTATTCTGTCTCCATTTGCAAGGTCCGATTTGGGAGGCAGCCCAAGTTGTATTGATTCATTATAGAGTATCCATTGTTGTTGCTGAAGTTGCTGTATTTTCCTTTTGCTGTTTTATAGTATCATCCTTTTTCACAGAGTGTGAGGTACATTACTCTGAGACTGAGATCTTATAAAAGCCAGCCAAAACCATGGCATTTTTGCACCTTCTGCCACCTCCACAAAAAATTATCATGGATGTTCATATTGTGCTTTTTCCTAGAAGAAATTTGGGGGGTTTACCATATGCGGTGGTACCCAGAAAACCAAAATGAGCTTAAACATTTTGAAAGATGTCAACAAAGTTATGCCCTTGGAAATAAGTTTGGTTTATGTAAGAGCATTGTTCCTTTAATATAAAGACACAATAAGTTTGGCTCGCATTGTAAAAGTTTGAAATCTTACTTAGGTTTTGTTATCCAGAGTAGAAGATATGCAGGAAAAGATTCTGATGCATTTGGTGGATATGGGAGATCATGCCTCCATATCAAGCGTGACAAAACTCTTACTGGAGTTAAATACCATAGATGTGTTAAACCCAGCAGCCCTAAATCACAGCTCAATGACCTACAAAAAATTTGTGCAGGAGGGAAACCACATGAATGCTGTGTGTGCGGGAGAGCCTTCTCCAGGAAAGCACAGCTTATTCAACATCAGAGAACTGAAAGAGGAGAGAAACCCCATGGATGTGGTGAATGTGGGAAAACATTCATGAGGAAGATTCAGCTCACTGAGCATCAGAGAACTCACACAGGAGAGAAGCCCCATGAATGTAGTGAATGTGGAAAAGCCTTCTCCAGAAAGTCACAGCTCATGGTCCATCAGAGAACCCATACAGGAGAGAAACCCTACAGATGCAGCGAATGCGGAAAAGCCTTCAGCCGGAAGTGCCGGCTCAATAGACATCAGCGATCACATACTGGAGAGAAACTCTATGGGTGCAGTGTGTGTGGGAAAGCCTTTTCTCAGAAGGCATACCTCACTGCACACCAGAGACTTCACACAGGAGATAAGCCTTATAAATGCAGTGATTGTGGAAGAACCTTCTATTTTAAGTCAGACCTGACCAGACATCAGAGGATTCATACAGGAGAGAAACCTTATGAATGTAGTGAGTGTGAAAAAGCCTTTAGAAGCAAGTCGAAGCTCATTCAGCATCAGCGTACTCACACTGGAGAGAGACCATATTCATGCAGTGAATGTGGCAAAGCCTTTGCCCACATGTCAGTCCTCATTAAACATAAGAAAACTCACATAAGAGAGACAGCCATAAATTCACTGACGGTGGAGAAACCTTCCTCAAGGAGTCATACCTCCTTATACATGAGTGAACTCATACAAGAGCAAAAGACTGTGAACACAGTACCTATGGAAATGCCTTCCTCAGGAACCCCACCATTGTTAAACAAGAGTGAGCGCCTAGTGGGCAGAAATGTAGTGATTGTGGAACAACCTTTTCCAAGAAATCAAGCCTTTGTAGTTAATCAGGAATTTGAACAGAGAATAAGCCTCACAAATGAAGTGAATGTGGCCCCATCAGTAATAAATTATATCTTGTATCTTACAGATATTGTATCAGAATAAATCTTCTGATACCAGAAAGGTGGGAAAATCTTTAGTAGGAATCCTCCAGCCATTATATCCCAGAGAGCTCATTTAGGGCTGAAACACTGTGGAGGCAGTGGTTGTGGAGGACATTTCTGTGAGAATTCAAACCTGTTAAACACCATTGAAATCATGTTGGGTAGAAATGCAGCTGTTAGGAGGAAGTCTTTACCTGGAGATGATATCTCAATTGGTATCAAAAGAATTCTTACAGGAATATTTATGAAAGATTGTGATGGTGCTTTTAGCGCTAAATTGTGCCTCGTGTGCCAAAGAAACATAGACAACTGTAGAGGCAATGGATATGGAAAACATTTTTCATAAAATATGGGAGAATTTATAGAAAAGAAAAACTCTTGAAAGTAAGAAATGATGGCAACTCACCAAATTAACTCATGTATCATACTTTTATGTCTTGAGAGTCTTGGAGGGACATGTTTAATGAAATCTTGAACCCCAGGAATGGTATTATGTAATGAAAACCTATGAATATAACAAATATGGAAGTAAAATTGTGTTAGTTTCTTATGAGTGTTGCACCAAACTAACACAAATTTAATGGCTTAAAACAACATAAAATCATTATCTTACAGTTCTGGAGGACTGAAGTCCAAATGCATCTCACGGGGCTACATCAAGCTGTTGACAGGGCTGCTTTTCTTTTTGGAGGCTCTAGGGGAGCGTCTTTCTTTGCCCTTCCAGCTTCTAGAAGCTGCCCAAATTCTGTGGTTTGGGGCCTCCTTTCAAAACCAGCAATGGCCAATCAGTCTTACATCACTCAAACACTTGAGTGTTCTGTCTCCCTCTTCCATGTTTGAGGACCCTTGTGATTACACTGTGAAAACCCAGATAAGCCAGGATAATCTCCCTATCTTATTATGATGCAAGTATGTTAAGATTTTATTCTATAATCAGAGAATCTTATGCTATGATTGTTATATGTGAGCATTATAGATGCTATTGAAATGTTAAAATCACATCAGCACTGGAAAATAACTCCTCGATGTCCAAAAAGAACATGAGATTTATGATGCTTGAAATGTTGCTAAACATAAATTTGTATCTATTCTGAAATTATATAAATTAACCTACCTGGCCAGGCACAGTGGCTCACACCTGTAATCTCAGCACTTTGGGAGGCCAAGGCAGGAAGATCACTTGAGCCCGCAAGTTTGAGACCACCCTGGGCAACATAGCGAGACTACCTCTACAAAAAAAATAAAAAAAAATAATAGCTGGACATGGTGGTGTGTGCCTATAGTCCCAGCTACTTGGGAGGCTGAGGCAAGATGATTGCTTGAGTCCAGGAGTTCTAGGCTGCAGTGACTGCAGTGAGCTATGATCGTGCCACTGCACTACAGCGTGGGTGACAGAAGAAGACTCTGATTCTAAAAAAGGGGGGAAAAAGAAACTAACATACTTTATTATGAGTACGGAATGCATATGACATAATGCACCTGGATATTGACTAACTTTTTCATAGCCAACCCAAACAGTCCCTTTTTCTTTTACAGTAAATGTCTAATGTATATAATTTCCTGCCTTAAATATCTAAAAAAGATGCACAAAATATATGAATGAACTTCATCAGACATTGAGAAGGGCTTAGGACAGCTTTCCATGAGAGAAAGGAAACAATGAAATGAGCGTTATGATTGCCCCAGGTTAGTGCCTGGAGAAAGTTTCCAGTCTGCAGGATTGGGAGGAGAAACCCAAGCAGATCCCAGCCATCTCTCTGAATTGAGACAGAGTTTAGGGTTTGAGGAATTCAAGGTGGCCCAAATTCATGAATTGGATTATTGGAGAAGAGCTGCACTCAAGAATTGAGAGTTCTGTAGAGTTTCCCCCACACGCCTTTTGAGTCATAATCAGCATATGTATGTGAGGAAACCCCCCCTAGGCTGGAGGAAGAACAGGAAGAAATGAACACGCAGAAAAATCCTTGGATTACACACAAGCATTTCCACCAGCTGGAATGGAAACGCCTCCTAACATTTGGAGAATCACAGTGGACCTTAAGTAAGGAGTATTGCCTCTGTGGGTGGCTCAGATTTGCTCTACAGTAAAGGCTGCCTCGAACTCTCCTCACAAAGCATACATGCAAGCCATGAAAAGGCCATACTTTCCAAGTAAGTTAGCAGTTTTCCAAACAGAGACTAATAAAGAAATAGAAAGCAATCTACCAGTCAGTAATTGACCATGTCTGGCATCCAATACAAACTTACCCAGGTGTGCAAAGAAGCAGGAAAATATAACCCCATAACATGAAGAAAACTCAGTAGAGACCCAGAAGTGGCACACTTATAGCAGAAAAGGATGTTAGAAATAGCTGCTATAAATGTCCCATATGAATCAAGTGGATTATAAAAACTATAATTTACTGATGGGTTCCCCCCACCTGAACAAGGGGCAGATGAAGCTCAGTCTACGCACTGGACCCAATGCCCCTAGGATGTTAATCCTCCCAGGGAGGGACCAGAAGGAGGCAATTACCAGCAATCAGCACCAGGTTCCCTGAGAGGGAGAAGCAAGCTCAGCTGAATTTGTGCAGTGTAGTCTACCTGGTGTTTAGCCCCTCTTTGCCTTTTCTGGGAACTGAGGCTTTTGAACAGGGCTGCTGAGCTTCCTAGGAAGTGTAGTTTGGCCATGGGCAGTGCTTGAGACACCTGTGCTGGGCAGTTGAGGTTTATGGGAAGTACAGTTAGGAGGCCTAACAACTTATTCTAGTTAGCGGCTGGTGTGTCTTGACTGTTTAGCCCCTGTAGGGGTTTCTGGCACACATCTGCCTTTGGCCATTTTTCTCCACATTGAAGGGGTCCAGCCCGTCCACACCTGTGGGTGTTTCTCATCGGGGGGGGGCGAGAGACTAAGAAATAAAGACACAGAGACAAAGTATAGAGAAAGAACAGTGGCCCCAGGGGACCGGTGCTCAGCATACGGAGGACCCGCACCGGCCCTGGTCTCTGAGTTCCCTCAGCATTTGTTGATCACTATCTCTACAATCTCGGAGACGGGGATGTGGCAGGACTATAGGGTAATGGTGGGTAGAGGGTCAGCAGGAAACATGAGCGAAGGACTCTGTGTCATAAATAAGTTTAAGGAAAGGTGCTGTGCCTCGATGTGCACATAGGCCAGATTTATGTTTGACTTTACACAAATATCTCAGTGCAGTAAAGAACAGTATCGCTGCCAGCACGTCTCACATCCAGCCATAAGGTGGTTTTCTCCTATCTCAGCAAATAGAATGTACGATTGGGTTTTACACCAAGACATTCCATTCCCAGGGACGAGCAAGAGACAGATGCCTTCCTCTTATCTCAACTGCAAAGAGGCCTTCCTCTTTCACTAATCCTCCTCAGCACAGACCCTTTATGGGTATCGGGCTTGGGGACGGTCAGGTCTTTCCCTTCCCACGAGGCCATATCTCAGGCTGTCTCAGTGGGGAGAAACCTTGGACAATACCCAGGCTTTCTTGGGCAGAGGTCCCTGCGGCCTTCCGCAGTGCATTGTGTCCCTGGGTACTCGAGACTGGAGAATGGTGATGACTTTTACCAAGCATACTGCCTGCAAACACATTTTAACAAAGCACATCCTGCACAGCCCTAAATCTAGTAAACCTTGAGTCAACACAGCACGTGTTTCTGCGAGCACAGGGTTGAGGCTAGGGTTACAGATTAACAGCATCTCAAGGCAGAATAATTTCTCTTAGTACAGATCAAAATAGAGTTTCTTATGTCTTCCTTTTTCTGCATAGACACAGTAGCAGTCTGATCTATCTTTCTTTCCCCCACACACGTGAGTGAATTCTATCTGGGTGTTCAAGGCAGTTGAAGACGGTAGTAGTCAGAACCTTAGCTGGTGCTTGCTGGGGCTTCTGTAGGCAACATTATGAGGGAATTGGCCTTGGGCATATTAATTCTGAGCTCATCTGGCAGTTCTGCTTTGGCTGGGGCAGACTTTGGTGGGTCAGACCCAGTCGGTTCTTGGTGAGTCTGCCCTGCTGTGTGGCTGAGGTGGGAAGCAGCCCTACAGAATCCCATTGTTGTGTGGGACATGTTTGCCCTTGTTCTTCCTGCTCTCATGGGCCAGATGGATCCCATGTTGGAGGCTGGGGAGGGGACTCAGGGCATGGGTCTTACCTAACCTTACTCTGCTGACTTTCTCCTTTTACACCCCAGATGAAACTTTTTTAGGTGTGTAGGTGTCTGTGTCCTATGGAGTGTCCGGAACTGGCCTATTAACAACTGCATCACTGTTAACAGAAAGCTTCTAGAACAGTGTCTACAATGCAGTGCTTTGAGGACTAAGTCAGCAACTTTTAAAAAGAACTTCTATTACAAGTGGGAAGATGATTTATGTATAAAGAAATTTGACACACTTAAAAACCTACAACTGCTGGTGCACAGATTTACAGATTCCATCCACTTTGTCTTGATTCCCAGTTTAGAACTTGGGTCTGTAAATACTAGAACCTGCCAGACCTCAGAGTAGAAATCCAGTGTCAGCTCTCCCACCAGAACTTGCCTGGCTCTGATCCCATGCAAGGGAGAAGACATTCCAGGTTCTCATTGCCTTTCTCTGTATCTGTATTTAGGGGTGGGGGTAGAGGACTGGAAATTCCTCATTGGTGCTGATTAGTCTGACCTCTGAGGGCTTTTTCCAACCCTAGCTTTGTTCTTTTTGTTTGTTTGTTTTTGTTTTTTGTTTATTTGAGATGGAGTTTCACTCTTTTGCCCAGGCTGGAGTGCAGTGGCGTAATCGTGGGTCACTGCAACCTCCACCTTCCGGTTTCAAGTGATTGTCCTGTCTCAGCTTCCTGAGTAGCTGGGATTACAGGCGCCTGCCACCACACCCGGCTAATTTTTTTTTTTTTTTTTTTTGTATTTTTAGTAGAGACGGGGTTTCACCATGTTGGCCAGTCTGGTCTCAAACTCCTGACCTTGTGATCCGCCCACCTCAGCCTCCCAAAGTGCTGGGATTACAGGTGTGAGCCACCGCGCCTGGCCAGCTTTGTGTTTTTAAAAAGTTGTCCTTCATTAAGGGAGGGAAGTTGAGTAATTGTCACAATTCTAAAAGCTGGGCCTCTCTCTGACATGTCTTCTTTTCTCTTGAAAAGAGATCTTTTGTCCGATGTTCAGAATCAGAAAAGACAATATCTAGATCATACCTTAGAAATGATATCCTCTTCCTAAGAACCGAAGAAAAAAACGATAAAAGCCCCGGTGAGGTTTTGCTTCTTACTTTTGCCTTTCTTTCCAATGGCTTTGCAGGCTTAAGACAAATAACTATCAAATGGAAATACATACATTTGTAATTTAAAAATTTAAGGAAAACTAAACAGAAACCATAAAATCAAGATTCAGGTAAAGGTGGAATGAGGAAATGTAGCTTCATACAGAGTGCCTTAAGTGTGAATACAGGTGAATAAATATGTAAGAATGTATGATGTACTTAAGTTGTTTCTGATTCTTTCTTTTCTTTCTTCTTTCTTTCCTTGCTTCCTTCCTTTTCTCTCTCTTTCTTTCTTCTTATCTCACTCTGTCACCCAGGTTCAGTGGCACGATCATGGCTCACTGCAACCTCTGCCTCTTGGGTTCCAGTGATTCTCTTGCCCCAGCCTCCTGAGTAGCTGGGATTAAGGTGTGTGTCACCACGCCTGGCTAATTTTTGTATTTTTAGTAGAGATGGGATTTCACCATTTTGGCCAGGTTGGTCTCAAACTCCTGACCTCAGGTGATTTGCCCACCTCAGCCTCCCAAAGTGCTGGAATTATAGGCATGAGCCACCACAACTGGCCTGTTTCTGATGTTTCTGGTGTCAATAATGTATTAATTTTCTGTTGATGCCAAAACAGATTCTCACAAACATTTAGCAGCTTGAAACAACACAAATTTATTGTCTCACAGTTCTTTAGGTCAGAAGTCTGGATTGGCTTGACTGGTTTCTTTGATCTGGGTTTCAAAGACTGAAGTCAAGGTGTGGGCCAACAGGGCTCTTATTGGAAGAATCTGGGAAGAATCCACTTCCAAGCTTATCCAGGGTATTGGCAGACTAATTCTGAGATTTGTTTCTTTGCTGGCTGTCAGCTGGGGGTGGTTCTCTTATTTATTTATTTTACTTTTTTTTATTTTTAATTTTTATTTGAGACAGGTCTTGCTCTGTCACCCAGGTTGGAGTGCAGTGGTGCAATCTTGGCTCACTGCAACCTCTGTCATAGTGGATGTTGAATCTGCCGAGCTGAAAGTGTGTCAGTTCCAGAAACATTTCTGTGCTGTTCATAGACACCTCCCATCAAGCCCAATTATAAGTGTTCAAGTCTTTGTCATTTCCCATGAACAGGCTCTTAAGCTACCAAACCAGATATCTTTAATTTTTTTTTTTTTGAGTTGGAGTCTCGCTCTGTCGCCAGGCTGGAGTGCAGTGGCGCCATCTCAGCTCACTGCAATCTCTGCCTCCCGAGTTCAAGCAATTCTCCTGCCTCAGCCTTCTGAGTAGCTGGGATTACATGCGTGTGCCACCACACCCAGCTAAGTTTTGTATTTTTAGTAGAGCTGGGGTTTTACCATGTTGGTCAGGATGGTCCCAATCTCCTGACCTCATGATCTGCCCGCCTCAGCCTCCCAAAGTGCTGGGATTACAAGTGTGAGCCACCGCACCCAGCCAATGATATTTAATTTCAAACATGGAGAAGAGTCATGGAGAATAGAGGATAAAATGTGAGGTCAGTGCATTTCAGGTGAGTGAGAACCAACAAGATGGGAGACCTGGAAAGTAAAGGAGCTGGCCATGAGGGATGGACCCCTTCCAAATGTGTTTAACAGGGCAAAGACTTGGAAGGTGACTACAGATACCTAGATCATTGATGAGGCTCTCTTTTGTTTGGCGTTTCAAAGAAAATGTGCCTTTTTCTCTCTTTATATTGACTTAGATTCTCACAATCGACACATCATCACAGCACTGCCTTTTATCCTGGGGTAAGGATATTTGGCCTGATTTTTGTATTTCCTACAGACCTCAGTGAATCATATGAGAATGTATCAAAGCAACCTAGAAGGTGGGAGTGCTCACCACAGTGGTGTTCTGTACATATGGTGTTAGAAATCTTTGGGAAGGCCGGGCATGGTGGCTCACGCGTGTAATCCCAGCACTTTGGGAGGCCAAGGTGGGTGGATCACCTGAGGTCAGAAGTTCCAGACCAGCCTGGCCAACATGGCGAAACCCTGTCTCTACTAAAAATACAAAAATTAGCTGGGCATGGTGGCGAGTGCCCTGTAATCCCAGCTACTCCAGAGGCTGAGGTTGGAGAATCGCTTGAACCCTAGAGGCGAAGGTTGCAGTAAGCTGAGATTGCGCCACTGCACTCCAGCCTGGGTGACAAGAGCGAAACTCCGTTTCAAGAAAAAAAAAATCTTTGGGAAAGTTCATTGACTGTTGCATGCAGAATTAAAGAAGAATGAATCTGAAACAGAGTGACAGCACTTACATTTATGTGAAGAGCTGAGAAGACTTCATTCTATCTTGCTTCCCACAGATGTTGGTTCCTAAGACTTAAGTTGGCCTCTTTTCTGGGTACTTATTGTTTGAGCGTGATGGATGGACTTTTTCCATTCTCTGGGCATCTCCTTCTCCTAAAGCCTTCAGAGTTGGAGGGCGTAAGGGTGCTTCATCACTGGTAATTTCTTTTCTTTGTTCCCAGTGTGACCTCTTCGATTTCATGGACTTAACAATGCTATTTATATGTTGATGACTCACAGATTTCTCTCTACAGGCTAGATATTTCCTTATCCTCCTACATTTGCCTGGGAATTGCTTGGAGATCTAATAGCTAACTCAAACTTCAAGTCATCCTTGCTTCACCGTTTCACTCATCCCACAAATCCAGTCCATTTAGCAAGTTTAGTCTTTACTTTCTCCTTCTATCTCGAGGTCCTCTACTCCTTTCTCTAACAGTTATTTTCACCCAAGCTTCGATGTCCATTATCTCTTGCCAAAATTATGATAGTTTTCTCTAATATACTCTCAGTCCTTTACTCGTTTCTATTCTCCACATAATACCCTTAATGAATTTATTTTACTATTTTCATTTATGAAAATAAATGTGGGAGTCAGGGGCAGGAGTCAGTGTTTCTAGCCCCTCACCTCCAAAATCCCTGAACATTAAAATAAACATCAGAAACATCTTGGTTCTTAAAAGACTTCAGATTTTGACAAAAGTGTTGTGGAAAGTAATTAAAGCTTCATATAAAAAGGTAAACCTTAGTTGGAGGATGGAAAGATCTAAATTATGGTCTAAAAAATGCTGTATGATGTAGCAAATCCGTACTCATTCACAGGGTGCAAGCCTAAAAATATTCATGCCATAATATTTAAGACATGGTCAGTGTTAATTACTGATAAACATACACACAGGATGTTGCTTTTAAATTGGAAATCAGGACATGTCATCCTGCTCCCGCTATCATTGGTAATGGCATCCTGTTACTGTTAGCACAAGATCCAAATTCTTTTCAGGATCCTCCTACAAGGGAGCATTCCCTGATTTCTGCCTAAATGTTTTTGTTTACTTATTAATGAAAAATGTTTTGGTATAACATACATATAATGTAATTCTACAGCTAGGTAACTTTCTAGTCAGCACACTGTGCAACCAGCACCTAGATCAAGAATCTGAGTCCTGTGCAGAATGGCATTGGGTGAATATTACACTGTTTATCTCTTTTAATTATACACTAAGTATAATTATACACTAAGTATAATTCAGGCCATTATACTTAGTGTCCCTATGTATGTTTTCATGAATATCTTTATTTATTTTTATTTTCTCCTTTTGAAAATGCTTGTCTCCAAATGGTCTAGATTTAATGAGATGTTCCAAAATGATACACAAAATTCTTGCACATTCTTTTTGCAAATTTCCCCAAAATATGATTTTACCAATTTGCTTTATTTTATCTGTACACACACACCACACACAGGTACATACGGTTTTTCTGAACTCTACCCTAAAACCCAAGTGTGTATTTCATAGGAAGAAGAGCATTCTTTTGCATAATCAGAATACTGTGATCAAAATCAGAATATTGACATTGATACAGTATTATTATCTAAAATACAGAGCTTACTCAAATTTAACCATCTTACTAATTTTTTTTATGGTAAATGGGAAAAGAAGCCTTTTTCTGGACCTCTTCTTGTTATCTCACTTACTCTGTTGTGCGTACATTAGCTTTCATAACATCCAGAAGTCAGAGCTTGCTAATTATAACCAATTCTTTTTGGAAAGAAATCATATGGATGCAGTGAATGTGCAGTGAATACTTGTAAACTACTCATGACCATGCCTCAGAGAACTCATGCAGGAAACAAATCCCAGGAATCTCATGATTTTAGGAGAGCCCTTCCCAGTGAGTTAAAGCTCATTGCTCATCAGCAAACTCAAACAGGAGTGAGACCCTACTGATGTAATCAATGTCAAAAAGCCTTCATTACAAATTCAGGGCTTGTGTATCATCAGAAAACTCATCATAGAGAAGGGAAAGTCTGTACGTGCAGCAAATGTGGAGAAGTTTTCCCTTGGAAGTCAGAACTCATTTTATGTCCAAGAAATCATTCAGGAGAGAGACCGTTCATTTGCAAAGTATGTGATAAAGGCTTTGTGGTTAGGACACATCTCACTGTACATCAGAGAGCTCACACAGGAGAGAAACCATATGCTTGCTCAGATTGTGAAAAAGCCTTCTCAAAAAAGGCTTTATTCATGATTCATCAGTGAATTCACACAGGAGAGATACCCTATTAATGCATTCAATGTCAAACAGCTTTGAAGACCAGATCTGAGCTCAGTTATCCTCAGAAAGTTCTTCATAGAAAAGGAAAATTCTATGGATGCAGTAAATGTGGGAAAGCTTTTCCTTGGAAGTCAAACCTCATTTTGCATCTCAGAACTCATTCAGGAGAGAGACCTTTCAGGTGCAAAGTCTATCATAAAGCCTTCATGGTTAGAACACAGCTAACTATACATCAGAGAACTCACACAGGAGAGAAACCATATGCTTGCTTGGATTATGAGAAAGCCTTCTTGAAAAAGGCTCAGCTTATGAAGCATCAGTGAATTCATACAGAAGAAAGACCCTATGGATGCAGTGAATGTCAAGAAGCTTTCATCTGGAAGTTGGATCTCAACAATCATAAAAAAACTCATCATGCAGTAAGGAAATCCCATGAATGCAGTGAATGTGGGAAGGTTTTATCCTCCAAAAAATACTTTGTTATACATCAGAGAACCCATACAGGTGAGAAACCCTTCAAATGCAATGTATGTGATAAAGCCTTCACATCAAAGGGAAATCTCATTGTATATCAGAGAACTCATATAGGAAATAAATCATATGAATGCTCAGACTGTGATAGGGCCTTCTCCAGTAAGGTATATCTCATGACTCATCAGCCAATTCACACAGGAGAGAGACCCTATGATGCAATGAAGGTCAACAAGCTTTCACCCAAAAGACAGGTCTCAGTAAGCATCGAAAAACTTGCCATGCAAGAATGAAATCTTATGGATACAGTGGATGTGGGAAGGTTTTGTCCTGTAAGTCAACTCTCATTATATAACAGAGAACCTATACAGGTGAGAAACTCCTCAAATGTAGCATGTGTAATAAAGCCATCATAGTTAAATCCTGTCTCACTGTACATTAGAGAATTCATACAGGAGAGAAACCATATAAATGCAGTGATTGTAAGAAAGCATTCGCTACTTTGTAAACTCTCATTGGTCACCAGAGAACTCACACAGGAAAGAGGCCCTATAGATGCAGTGAATGTCAAAGAGCTTTACTCAGAAATCGGCTATTACTAATCATCAGAAACCCCAGCAGAAAGGAAGAAAGTCCTTCATGCAGTGACTTGGAATATGAGAGAGCATTTTTGATTAGTCACATCAGCTCAGACACAATAGAAGTTCCATGAATACTATGATTGTAATGGGCCCTTTTGGAACTCTTGTGGGAGAGAAACCTTATAGATGCAATGAATATTTTAAGCCTTCTTTTTTGAAGATATCCTTCGTTTACCGTAGAGATCTCACAAGAAGAATCATTGGCCAGGCGCATTGGCCCATGCCTGTTATCTCAGCACTTTGGGAGGCTGAAGCAGGCAGATCACTTGAGGTTGGGAGTTCAAGACCAGCCTGACCAACATGATGAAACCCTGTCTCTACTAAAAATACAAAAAAAAAAAAAAAAAAAAAAAGCCAGGTGTGGTGGTGCACACCTGTAATCCTAACTACTCAGGAGGCTGAGGCAGGAGAATCTCTTGAACCTAGGAGGTGGAGGTTGCAGTAAGCCGAGATTGCACCAGTGCACTCCAGCCTGGGTGACAGAGTGAGACTCTGTCTCAAAAAAAAAAAAAAAAGAGAGTCAATTATGAGTGCAGTGATTGTCAAAAAAGTTTATTAGAAAACTAGAAGCTTTCCATTTAGTAGGCAGCACCAGTGGATGTAATGAAAATGATAAATCATTCTCAAATTATATTTGTTACACATTAGGGTATTCATTCAGGAGAAGGACCCTACAGATGGAGGGAATGCAGGAAAGCTAAGAAGAATCACACCTCATTGCAGGTAAAAATTAAAATCTGAAAGTCAAAACTCTTTGAATATCTTGTTTACGAGAGAAATCTCATAGATACAGTGAATGTGATTGTGATAAAGTCTTCCCAATTAATGTTTATCTTTCTTGTTATAGCAAACTCATACAAGAGGAAACCCCTATAATATAGTAAATGTGGTAAAGCCTTCATGTAGATACCAAAGGTCACTAATTATATCAGCAAACTCATGTGATAGATAGGTCCTTCTGAAACGGAATGTGGAAAGCTTTTGAAAGTGACATATACATCAGATACTTAAATCAGAAGGGAGAACGATAGAGTTAAACTTGGCCATTGGCCACAAAACCCATTGCATAGCAGGAAAGAATTGCAGTGATTGTCTAAAATTCTTTATTTAAAATTCAGAGCTGAATTGCCCCCTAACTCAGTTATCAGAAAGATCCTATTCTCGAAGGCAATAATATTTAGGTTCAATGCAGGTATAAAATCCTAATGGAGCCATATCTATTCTGCTTCAGCAGAGTCATACATTTACCTAAAAGCAATGGTTCTGGCCACAGGAAATAATTTCTGTGGAGGATTAGATAGCATTAAGCATCATAAGCTTTTAAATATAGGAGCAGAATTTGCTCCATACAGAGATTTTATGAATGCAATGAAAGTGGTAAAAGCATCAGTGATAAGTTATTTTTTATTTCATGGATTCACTTCTTCACATCCTACCATGTCTTAAATTGTGAAGCATCTTATGATCTGGAATGTCATAGTAATTGTCAGGGCTTTTAAAATGTGTGATGGCACTTTAGATTTGAGTAATTACCCTTGCCTGTATATATACTTTTATAATGGTTTTGCATAATTATTATAGAAAGGATTCCAGAGAATATTCTATAAATATTAGACATTTCATTGTCAAATATTCCTTTTGAATATATGAAAAATAAGAATATAATAAGGATTAGTCAAATAGTGACAAAGGATCTTAGGGGTTGTGTTGTGGACTGTACTATGTGACATGTACTTTATATATTTATAAACTTCATTGTTTACTTGGAATTACATGAAGAAACAATTTTCAGGGTTAAAGAAATTCTCAACATAAGACAAAATGTTGAATAATTCAATGTAGTGCAAATAAAATGTTTTTTTCTTATGAATCAAAATGTCTTGTAATACATATTTGACTCATTATTAAGGAGTCTAAAGGATTATACCACGTAAGTGTGAATTCCTTATTTTTGCTGTCATTTGTAGTATTTTTGCCAACTGTGATGATCCATCACAAGTAGAAGTTTACATTTTTCTAGAGCCTTATAACTCTGAAACATCCAAAGATTATAAAAGATTTACCTAAAATATTTAAAAACCAGCAACACATTAGAGTAATGGAAGAAAAAAGTGTGAGGTTATATGAGGTGAGTTTATGGCTATATATTTAAAGTTTGTGTCACACAGAAACTTGATTTGTTATGATAATATGCCATTCCTTTGGTGGTTCCTCAAAAAGTTAAATCCAGACTTACCATATGACCCAGGAATTCCATTCCTAAGTAAAATACCCATGAGAATTGAAAACAGGTACTCAACCAAATATTTGTCCATGAATGTTTATAGCACTGTTCACAATAGCCAAAATAGCATTTGGTTGAAAAAACTCAAATGCCTATCAAAGGATGAATCAATAAAATGTGCTACATGCATGTACACATGAATACATAAATGAATAGTCAGTTATACAAATGAATGAAGTACTGATGACATGTTGCATGAATGAGCCCCAAAAAACATACTGAGTGAAAGAAGCCAAATGCAAATTCCACATTTTATACTTTCATTTATATCAAATACTCTGAATAGGTAAATCTATAGAGAAATAAAGCAAATTAGTGGTTATTGGGCACTAGAGGGGAAGGGAGAATGCAATCTATCTGCGTAGTATGTATGGGGTTTTCTTTTAGAATGATGAAAATGTTTTTGAACTAGATAGAGATGGTGGTTGCATAATATTGTGAATGTGCTAAACTTCACTGAATTGTACACTCTAAAATGGTTAATATTTGAATTTTTACATGAAGAAAAATATATTTAAAAAGAAAAATATTGCATGAACTCTGGCACTTCAAATATGGACTTTTTTTTTTTTAACAAAATGAGACTTACTTGACTGAATCTTCTATAAAACTTCTAGTGAGTATTCTAGTTATTAAAAAGCAAGGTTTTTTTTACCTCCATGTGAAATAACTGACTTATTTTGGTTATCAGTGAAACCTATTGTTTTGCAAGGAATTCTGTAAAAATGTACCAGCAAAATCTTGCTTATTTTTTTCTCTAGATTTTTGCCCCTTCCCCATTTTGTTTGACAGTTGTCAAGAAATCTTTTCTTCACCATTTTATTATGAAAATCTTCAGACATAAAGATGTTTAAGGAGTACTAAACACTAATCTGGATTTGACCATTGCAACATTTTTCTGTGTGTGTTTGTGTGTGTCATATGTTCTGACAACCTCCTATTCACCCTGGTGCATGAGGGAGGGACTCCCTACCCTAAGTAGTATGGAATGGCTGAACACAACACCTGACACTGGCTAGATGAAATTGACAGCAGTTTATTAGTCACAGATACAGCCTGAGAGAAATGGTCATTACATATAGGTATTGCACTCAGGAATAGAGTGAACAAGCACGGAGATTGTGGGAAGTAGGCTTTATATAATGAGAGGGTAATGTGCCCATGGTTTCTGTGGAAGAATGCAATTGCTTTGTATAATTCCATGGGCTGAATATAGATTGAGGACCATGTTGGGTGCAGCTTGTTCAGCTGATTGGGGAGTTAGCTGGGTGGGAGCCTTTCCTGTGCAGTGGGAGCATATCTGGTGAGAGTAAGGGAATTCAAAGATAGGCCTTCAGGGCCCTGTAAAGCTCAAAGACTAAAAGCAGGCCAGACACAATGGCCCGCACCTGTAATCCCAGCACTTTGGGATTACAGGTGGATCCTTTGGAGGATCCCTTGAGCCCAGGAGTTTGAGACCAGCCTGGGCAACGTAACGAGACTCCATCTCTACAAAAAATTTTAAAATAATAATCTTAGATTTCAAAGCAGCACATGAGATAATAGGTTCTTAGAGTTTTGTGTGTGTGCGTGTGTGTGTGTATGTGTACAGATATATATGTATCTGTATATTTCTGGTGAGCAGCCTGAAAGCTACAGTCACTTGCCACTTGAGCAGTTCTCAGGCAATCACCCACCCGAAGGCTGGTGGGTGGATGAGGTTCAAAGACAGAGCTTTGAAGAACATCGGTTTCTCCTGCTTTCTGTATTGGTTCTCCAACCTACAATAAAAATCTTTGTTCTTATACATGTAGAGGCCCTTCGGCATATCCCCAATTCTACCAAGATATGAAATTGTGGTCTATGCTCTTCTAAAAATCCTGAAACATCTACTGCAAAATACACATTTCTTCTCCTTCCTTTCTTTGTTTTTTCTTTCCTTTTCTCTTTCTTTCTTTCTTTCTTTCCTTCTTTCTTTCCTTCTTTCTTTCTCTCTCTCATTTCTCCTTTTCTTTTCCTTCCTTTCTTTTCTTTTTTGATGGAGTCTCGCTTTGTCGCCAGGCTGAAGTGCGGTGGCACGATATCGGTTCACTGCAGCCTCCGCCTCCCGGGTTCAAGCGATTCTCCTGCCTCAGCCTCCTGAATAGCTGGGACTACAGGCATGCGCCATCACACCCAGATAATTTTTGTATTTTTAGTAGAGATGGGGTTTCACCATGTTGGCCAGGATAGTCTCGATCTCTTGAGCTCATGTTCCGCCTGCCTCGGCCTCCCAAAGTGCTGAGATTACACAAAGTACACATTTCTATTGACTTTCCCAGATGTTGTCTTCATGGACTCATGGTTGGAGCTAGTGTCTACATGGTACTCCTCCTATATAGACACCACCGGAGAGTGAGGCGTATTTACACCCTCAGCAACTCCTACAGATTCTCCCCTGAGGCAAAAGCCATTCAAATCATGCTGCTTCTAGGAAGTACTTTCATTTCGTTTTACTTTATCAGTTCTATCCTGCTCATTCATAATGCTGTTCTTTTCCAATCAAGCCTCTGGCTGCAATATACTACCACCTTTCATGCAGTATATTATCCCTCCCTCAGCCCCCCGATCTTGATGTTCAAGGTCCCCGAGCACCAAGTTTCTCGTCTTAAATGGTGAAAAAAAATCCAAAATTACTGATGGTCCTGTTCACAACAGTGTCTCTTCTTCAAAGAATCTGGTTATTCACTTAATAAAGCAAGGATATGTGGATGTCTAGAATATGACAGACATACACCCAAAATACGGATAATTAAAGGATTTGTATGACATTGACTTAGCGATGTAGAGGCTTTACTCTTTACTCAGAAGGCAGGCATACAACCAAATAAACACAAAACTGTCTGTTAGCATTATCCTGATGTTCTCTGTATTTTTTCTTTGAGATACTTGATGGAAGCATGGAGGTGAGGTTGGGTAGAAATAATCTGGGGACATATTCGAATTTTTAACAGTTCATTAGCACAATTATTAAATTGGTGCAGTATTATATATTGATAAACAGTAATGGCTTTGTGTATCAACTGTATAACCCATGGTAAACCATTTAATCATTAGAAGACTTAGGGTATTTACTTGTAAAGTTAATAAATTTTTATCCCAGAGATTACTGTGCAAAAAATAAATTATGTGATAAGGCATGATGTCCAGAATAGCAGAGGCAAGGCCTCTGCGTATCCATCCTTTCATTAAAACAACATAAACATCATCACAGTCAATTTTGGAAAATAACCAAAGGCTTACAATATTTTGAACAGCATTTTCTTTTCAAGAAAAAAATTTTGAACCTCATTAAAAATAGTGGGGTATGTGGAATTTTAATTTGGCCTACTTCCATATCCCTTTCCCCAGATCTGCATTACCGTTGGAAAACAGCAGCCTCAGAACCACAGTAGCCATGAAAACCATCAGCCTTCAACCACCACCCTTGTATCAGAGGAGACAAATAAGCTTGGAAATCCTCAAAAAGCCTCATCCTCAGAGCAATGTCATTATATATCTTGTCTTACAGCTCCATGATGTGGTTCCATTCTTTGTCCTAACTCATTCTCTCACCTGACTCAAAGCTCACTTTGAAGGAAAAGTGCGATACTAGGGCACTGGTCAAAAACGATCAGCTTCAATTGTTTAACTTTGTAGTAGCCTCAGCCTGCAGTACCGTTAGGGAGCAAACAAGAGCTCTGAAAAATTGTTAAACGGACATCTGAAGAACAAGATGTTAATAGGGAGCTCTTAAATACTCTGACATATTCCTGAGGATCTAGAAGGCCCAACACATACACAGGGATGTGTGCATGCCCATGAGATACCTGAGGGTACCAGTAGTTCACCTCTAGCTGATCTTGAAGCCCTTGAGAAGAAGGAAGAGAAGGCTAAAGTAGACTTACAAACTGCTTGAGCATTGAAGTAGACACACACACACACACACACACACAAACACACACACACACACAGCACCCTCAGCAAAGAGTGGAAAACTTACTGGCTCAGAGAAATGAAGGAAATCTTGATTAATCATTAGCTAACTAAGAAAAGACTTCAAGTGACTGCACACTTCAGGGAATACATAAATTACTCCAGGAATGCCACTGAACAAACTGCAACAACAATCGCAACAATAAACCCTGGGGAGAGAGGGAATCTGATTTCCAAAGTAACAACTTTATATGATCTAAAATTTCTATATTCAACAAAAATTTGTGACACACAATCAGAAAAGTATAGTCCATATTCAGGAAATGAGGTTGTCAACTGAAACTACCCCTGAGGAGGCTCATATGTCAGACTTAATATGCAAAGATTAAAAGTCAGCTATGTTAACTATGTTCAAGGAACTGAAGTAAACCATGTATAAAGAACTATGAAGTAGCAACAAAGAGAACAGGTCTCAGCAGCAGATTTGAGGTGGCAGAAGACAGAATAAGCAAATATGAAGCTAGGTCAATGGAAATTATCCAGTCTGAGGAACATGAAGAAGTGAAACAAAAAAAGTGAAAAACATAAAGTGAACAGACTCTTAGAAACATATGGTATACTTTCCAGCACACCAACATATATGTAATGAAAGTCTCAGAAAGTAAATAAAGGGGATAAGCAACAGATAGAATATTTGAAGAAATAATGGCCAAAGCTTCCCAAATTTGATGAAAATTACTCCGTCCATCTGAGAAGGTCAATAAATTCCAAATAGGCTGGGCACAGTGGCTCTCACCTGTAAACCCAGTACTTTGGGAAGCTGAGATTGGAGGATTGCTTGAGTCCAGGAGTTCAAGAGAAGCATGGGCAACATAGCGAGACCTCATCTCTAAAAAAAAAAAAAAAAAAAAAAAATTTAGCTGGGCATGATGGTGCATGCCTGTAGTCCCAGCTACTCAGGAGGCAGAGGCAGGAGGATTGCCTGAGCTCAGGAGGTCAAGGCTGCAGTGAGCCATGATCATGGCACTGCACCCCATCTGCAGTGACAAGAGTGAGATCCTGTCTCAAAAAAAAAAAAAAAAAATCCAAATAGCATGAATTCATTACCTTCTCCACAGGCTTTCATCCTGGTAAACTAAACAGAAACCTGGTCCTTCCCAGATGGGTGCAGAATGGTTATTATCAGATGAGCACTGAGAATATTTATGCCAATGATATATGAGAGACAGAACCTCTACTTTATTCGTGGATTTTCTGCTACACAGAAAACAAGCAACCCAAGAATCAATTACATACAATCCAGAATCAGTCACTGGTAGTTTTTCTCAAGGTTTTTATTATAAAAATTTTCAGACATATAGAAAAACTTAAAGAATAGTATAGCAGAGACCCTTACATACATCACAGATTCAATAAATGTTAATTTTTGCCATATTTGCTTTATCTTCCACCTATAATCTATCTTGCTCTTCTATCCAGTTTGCTTCTTTTGACAGAACTATTTGAAGGTAAATAGCAGACATCATAACCCTTCACTCCCAAATACCTCAACTTGGAGCTTATAATAATGTATTGTCCTACAAAGCACAACACCTTCACGATGTCAAACCTTTAGGGGTGTGGTATTTAGGAAAGAAGGGGGCTTACACACTGAAGAAGACTAGCAAGCTGAAAAAGAGAAACTTAGTTTCAATGAAAGTTTCAAGGAAGCCAAGAAGCCCACAAATCTGGGGATACTATAGAAGGTAGCAACAGAGCCTTCATTATCTTTAAAGATCATATGGCCAGGTTCAGAACCAGGCTCTACTACATAGACTCCCGGACAGTTACCTGTTCTTGAAGCTGAACAGCCATTATCCTCTAGATTGGTCCAGTTGACCGAAATCCTCTAATGCATCTGTAAAAAGACCAATACAACGCAGTTCACCCAAGATCCAGCAGGTAAAAGAGAAAGAGAAAAAATGTTAAATCTTAGGATAGTGCCCTTTTTGCATGAGATTACTGGCTCCTGGCTCACTTTTTACTTGGGGCTGGCCAAAACTTGTCCCTATTGGGAAGTTTGAGATAGTGGGTTCTGAGAAGTATCTGTAATTGCTGAGCTGACCACTGAAGACCCAGTGGTGTTGAGTTAGAGAAAGGGAGTAAGGAGTAGGAAGTAAGAAAACTGTCTTTGGGGTCAGGGCCCATCACCTGGCTCATGCCTGTAATCCCAGCACTTTGGGAAGCCAAAACAGGCAGATCATTTGAGCTCAGGAGTTCGAGACCAGTCTGGGCAACATGGTGAAACCTTGTCTTTACAGAAAATACAAAAATTAGCTGGGTGGGGCGGCCTGTGCCTGTCATCCCTGCTACTCTGGAGGCTGAGGCGAGAGAATTGCTTGAGCCCGAAGGCAGAGGCGGAGGTTGCAGTGAGCCAAGATTGTGCCACTGCACTCCAGCCTGGGCAATGGGAGTGAAACCCTGTCTCAAAAAAAGAAAAGAAAACTGTCTTTTAAAGAGCCATTCACCCTACCTGACAGCTAGCCGTGTAAAGACAGGGCATATACAATTATTAAAACATTCATATCATTACAAAAGTATATTAAACACAATTACACACACATGACATTTTAACGTGATGGGAACACCTATATGTGGACAACTGTGTAATACCACTCAGATCAAGCAATGGAGCATTCCAGAAGTCCTATTTATCCATTCCTCATAAACATCCCACCTATCACCTTCTATGGGCAAGATCTCTACACAGAGAAAGCCAGGAGCACTTTCCCTCAGCCAGTTTCACTTCTCTAGCTTACCTCTTTGTTAGAGGTAGACCTAGATTCTGCCCTGTCTGTTCCCTTCTTCCTCGGTGAGGGAATGTATTCTTTGCTCTATGAACCTCAAAATTCCTCCAAAATGGACAAGATTTCAACAGGGCAAAAAGACATCTTCAGTTTAGGTTTGACCTGGTGATTGGTTTTCGCTGTCTGGAGGTTCATGACAGATAGGTGGGATCACGGAAATGCTATTGAGCATGAGCCACACTCCTTGCAACTTTTGGACAGGTGTAAATGCTCGTGCTGACGTGTCTTGGAAAAGGACAGAAAAGGTGGGTTGCAATTGTTTCTTTCCTCTCAGAGGCAGCCCATTAGCCCAAAAGAATGGCCAGCACGCTGTCTGGTGGCACTTCTTTCAAGATGGCTACCTCCTGCAGACTTGATTGAAATGAGCTTTCCAAAGAGCAGGAAGCTAAAGGCTTTAGACATCAGAATCTGGGACTCCTGGTCGTTCCAGTTTCTACTGAGTCTGCGCAATAGCCCTAGAGGCAGGACAGCCAGGCCAGTGAGTGGAAGCGGATGTGCAGTGTAGGAAGCCTTATACTTTCATGGCAGCAGGTCACTGTAGAAGTTAAGGCAAAGTTTCAGTTTCTGTGAACTGCTGGAATGCGCCACTGTAGGGATTCGTGACTTGGGGATGTGGCAGGTGATGCGTGAGGGTATTCATTGGGGTTGGTTAAAGGCAGCTTCTAAAGTGTCTGGGGCGAATGTCCTAAAGACATCATTGTGTTTACAAGAATACCTTGTGGGTGGAAAAGGAATGACAGACGTAAGGGTTGTTTCCTGGGGCAGTGACAGGGCGGCTCCAGATCTTGGCATTGGGAGACCCACTAGCTTTCAGGGAATGGTCATTGAGAGCATAGGCTGCTGGCTTGGTCATCTGGGGCTTCTGTCTGTATTTTGGGTTTGAGGAGTTGAAGAGTCTGTGTTAGGGTCTGTGTGAAATAAGGTGTCTGGGGAGTTGTGAACAGGAGCAAATGTGAGGTGTGGGGATATGGGGGCATTATGGGTGTCAGTGCTAGGAGATGGCTGATGAGCTTAGTAGTTAGGACTCAGGAGAGAAGTTTGGGTGCAATATGAATTTTCAACGTATGGGAAAGTTGAAAGAATAGTAACCCACCACTTACATATTCAACAATTATTTACACTGTTTTATAAATACTTAATGTATATTTGTATGTGTGTATCTGTACTTTTTTTCCTACTGAGCTATTTGAAAGTAAGATTAATTTTTAATCTATTTCTGCTACTCATTGGCTGTGTGAACTTTGGCAAGGTACACAGACTCTTACAAATTTCAGCTTTTCCATTAGGAAAAGAAAAATGATATCTACTTGTCAAGTTTGTTTTGAAAAAGTAATAAGATGGGGTATCTGAAATGCCTGGCAAAATGACTGGCTTATAATTGGTATTTGACCAATGGTAGCTATTTTTCAAATATTTATCCTCATTTCTGATACCTTATAAAGATTGTAATTATGCCATTTCTGATTTAACTTTCTTCTAAATGTATATCCTAAATCTTATATGAATTTGAGTATAGATTTGAGAACTTTCCATAATTTTAAATGGTGATCTCTATTTTTATCACAAAATTATATGCTTATACTAAACAAAAGTAAAAATCACCTTAAACTTACTAACTACACCGTACTATACACAATGCTTTGTATCTTTAAATTTTTTATTTGTTTACTAGTTTACATATAGTAATGCTCACTGATTTGGTCTACAGTTCTATGACTTTTGACAAATAGAATCATGTTACCACCATGATTATGGTGCAAAACAGTTTTGTAATTTGGGAGTCCCCAAGACCATCTTCACTTCTGACACCAGCTGCAAGTTCAGTGTTCCCCAATATCACTTTTTATAATAATACCAACTGTAAATTTGGGGATACCCATGATTACTCTCATTTCTGACACCAACTTCAAAGTTTAAACACTACCCTCAGGTTTAATAATTTACTCACAAGACTCAGAAAAGGCATTATACCCACAGGTACAGTATATTACAGCAGGAGGCTACAGAACAAAGTCAGTAGAGGGATGAACTGCATAGGGTAGGGTCCAGTGGACACCAAGCACAGAGCTCCCAGTTGTCTTCTTTCAGAGAAATCATGCAGGCAGCACCTATTTCTTTCAGAAACAATTTGCGACAATATGCAGAATAATGCCAATAAGGGAAGTTTGCCTAAGCCTTGGTGTCCAGATATTTTACTTGGGTTCAATCACATAGACGTGATTGACTATCCACATGGGTGACCATAGTCTGCACAGGTGGAGTTCATACCGCATGGCCTAAGGGCCCCCATCATAAAACATATTGTTAGCATATCTGGCATGGCCCAAGGCAACCGGGTAAACAAAGATACTCTTCCCAAGCAGGAAATTTCAGAGGTTTAGAGGTCATCTCCCCGGAGTTGAGAGCAAGGGCCAAACCTCTCTTTGGAGAAGATTAGTGCTTTACTTCATAAGTTCCACCACCGCCCAAAAATCCCTCCTTCTGTCCATTTTAGTCAACCCTTCTCTCCCCATCCCCAGAACAGAGAACAAATCAGGCCTCTGTCTAATTTTGTCTTTTCCATAATGTTATTGAAAGAATGATACAGCACATAACATTTTGAGTCTACCTTTTTACACTTAGCATAATAAAATGGAACTTCATTCATGTTGCTGTATATGTCAGTAGTTTGTTCTTTTGTTGACGAATAGTATTCCATTGTATACGTAAACTGGAATAGGTTTATCTGCACCAGTTGATAGGCATCTGGGTTTTTCACTATTTTGAATAATTTCTCATTTCTTTTGGGTAAATGCTTAATAGTTAGGTTGCTTGTTTAACATAAAAAGTGGCCAAACTTTTTCAAAGAAGTACCATTTTTGAATGTTACTAACAGTGTATGAGGGTTCCAGTATCGTTTCCTTAACAGTGTTGTCTTTATTTGTACTGCTATAACAAAATGCTTGAGACTGGATAATTTATGAAGAACAGAAATGTAGTTGCTCACAGTTCTGTAGTGGGCAGGGAGTCTAAGATCAAGGTGCTGACATCTGGTGAAGATTTCTTGCTGTGTCCTCACATGGCAAAAGGCAGAAGGGGGTGAACCTACTCCTGTAAGTCCTTTTACAAGTGGTATGAAAGTAGAATTCTCATGAACTAAACGCCTTCCATTAAGCCTCACTTCCCAACACCATTGCACTGGGAATTAAGGTCTCAACACATGAATTTTAGGGGACACATTCAGAACATAGCAAATGTATTCTGAAGAGCAAATCTTCATCCTGCAGACAGGTTAACCCAAACACAAAGAACATAGAAAAAGGAAGTGTTATAAACCATCCATGCACAACCTGTTTTGTATGCACAACCTATTTTGTTAAACTTACCCTTTTTCCATTGGAGAAGAGTAGGTAATGACACAGAAAGACCTGTGTATAGTTTCCTTCCCCAAACTGTGGAAATAGTTCAAGTTTTTATGTAATAAAAGAGACAGAAAATGTGCACATATTTTAAAAGGGGGTAACAGCTTGGCAATTGTGTTGAATGTGTCAGTGCAGAAAACAGATTCATACAATGGAATATTAAAACAAAAAAATGGTTTAGAACTACATACATCAAAAAGATGATTTTTTTCCAGCTCATTATCTAAAGGCAATATAATCTTGACACCAAAACTAGACAGAGGCATTATTAAAATAAAAGATAATTACAGACCAAATATCCCATGAACTTAGATGTACAATTCCTTACAAAATATTAGCAAATTGGGGAAGAGATCAACTTTAAATAATGTTGTTGGGATAATTATCTAGCCAGGGAAAAAAGAAAGTTGAGTCCTACATCACAGTATTGACAAATGTCTGGGTAGGTTGTGCTCTTCAAGATACACAGGATCCCTGTGAGCTACAAATGCTTTTCTTGTGGCCTGGATTGCGGTTGCCCGTGTCTGCTCCACAGGCATCTTTACAGCAGTTCTTAAGCCCTCACCATCTCTCCCCACAAATCACACATCCAGAGAGCTCTTCCCATACCACCTCTGTTCGTCCAGATCCAGTTCTAGGTCTCCTAATCTCCATCTTTCTCAGTCGTATGGAGAAAGATTCCATATCTTGGGTATTGTGAATAATGCTTCAGTAAATGTGGGAGTACAGATATCTCTTCCACATAGTGATTTCATTTCCTTTGGGTATATTCTCAGCGTCTTCCGCGTCTTAGCTGTACAAGCTTCCTAATTCTCCGTCCCTTCTTTCCTCTAGGGACCCAGGCTTTTCAATACGGCCTCACCTTTCCTGTGGTTTAGAAGAACGAGGCAGCGTGGGCGCAGCCATTTTCTGTTTCGGTGTGTTCTGATTGGTCAGGTCGGAAGACTAGTTGAAAGTGCCGAAATCCTACTAAGCATGCCCTACGCTGACAGGAAAGAAGGTGGAAAGCACAGGATGAGAGGTCTTTAGAAGATTAGAAAGGATCAGTTAGATTTACTCCTTTTCGGCCTGGTCAGCGGAATCCGGTCGCCTAGAATGGCTGTCTCGCAGTGTGTACTGCGTCTTCCAAGATGGTGGCTTCCAACAGAATGTCAGGGCTTGGGCGCGACCATATTGCTGAGCGATCATTCCTGGTGGGACCGGGATCCGCGTCTGTAGATGGATCCTGGCCTTCCAAAGTGCTACTGAGTTTGTATAATAGCTGGAAAGCCTGGCCATCCAGCCCAGTGAGCAGAAGAGGAAATGACGTATGGAAGCTTTGCCTTCCAGGGAGTAAATTCACGGGACTCCTGTGTGAGATTACATTTGACTCTGCCTAAAGCCCTTAGGAATCCCGCAGTGCTGTGGGAATTCCGTGACTTGGGATTGGTTTCTGATGAGTACCATCTGGGGTTGCCGTTTAAGGCCGCTTCGGGGTTGTTGAGGGCTTTTGGGGCCGGCATCAGTGTTTAGAGCTGTGGATTGAGGAAGAAACTAGAGACCATTCTCTCGTTTCTCGTGAAATATCCTCTCCTCATCGTGCTCCCTGCCACAGAGAGAGAGGCCTGGGAGAGCCACCGATGGAGGGGGCCGTCAGGATGTGGTCGGCGAGGACAAGGATTGGCGGTTAGTGATCTGAGGTTTCAGGGGTCCAAGTTTGAGTATTTGGAGGGTCCGTTTTATGCTCCACTTGAAAGTAGGTGTCTGGGGAGGTGTGAGTGAGGCAACAGCAAGATGCTTGGGTGGAGAGCAACACGGACATCGACGGGAGAGGCTGGTGGGGCTGGAACATAAGGAGGCCTTAGCTGTACAGACATTTGGGTGCTGTATTTTACATTGAGGTATTATATTTCCCAATATCTTATGTCGAAGAATTTCAAGTATATAGAAAACTCGAAAGAATAGCAATATGATAACCTGTACAACCAAAATTCATGAGTTGTCAAAATCGTGTCATAAATGCTATGTGTGTGCATGTGTGTGCGTACACGAGTGTTTGTGTACACTTGAAATTAGTACTAGCTTTTTATGTCAATTCTACCCTATTTTGTGTGACTTTGGGCAAGATACCCAACTTCTGTAAGTGTCAGTTTTTCCATTATGACAAATTGAAAATATCTACCTTGCAGATGGGTTTTGAGGATTGAGTGAGGTAGTGCATTTGAAGTCCCTGACAAAGTGCTGGCATGTAATGTATTAGTCAGCTTGGGCTGCCATAACAAAATACCATAGACTGAGTGGCTTAAACAAGAGAAACTTGTTTTCTTATAGTTCTGGAAGCTGGAAGTCCGTGATCACAGTGCCAGTGTGGGATGAGTTTTGGTGAGAGATCTTTTTCTGGTTTGCAGATGGCCATCTGTTTTCATATGGCAGTAGGGGGAGAATGCAAATTCTCTTCTTGTTTTTTTTTTTGAGATGGAGTCTCGCTCTGTGGCCCAGGCTGGAGTGCAGTGGCGCGATCTCGGCTCACTGCAACCTCTGCCTCCCGGGTTCAAGTGATTCTCATTCCTTAGCCTCCCAAGTAGCAGTGATTACAGGCGTTTGCACCACACCTGGCTAATTTTCTGTATTTTTAGTAGAGACACGGTTTTGCTATATTGGCCAGGCTGGTCTCGAACTCCCGGCCTCAAGTGATCCACCGGCCTCGGCCTCCCAAAGAGTTGGCATTACAGGTATTAGCCATGGCACCCAGCCAATATCTCTTCTTTTAAGGTCACTAATTCCATATTGAAGGCCCACCCTCATGACCTCATCTAACCCTAGTTACCTTCAGTGACTCATCTGCAAATACGTATTAATAGATACTTGACAAAAGGTAGCTATTATTATGCAAATGTATACCTTTCATTTCTTACAGAGACAAGAACTCACTATGTTATACAGGCTGGTCTCAAATAAAAATTTATTTGTTTTTAGAAATAAAAAATTAGCTGGGCATGGTGGACTAATTAGCTGGACACACATGTAGTCCCAACTACTCAGGAGGCTGAGGTGGGAGGATTGCTTGAGCTTGGGAGGTTGGGGCTGCAGTCAGCCATGACAGTGCCACTGCACTCCAGCCTGGACAACAGAGCAAGACTCTGTCTCAAAGAAAAAAAAAATAGAACCACCATATAATGCAGCAATCCTACTACTGGGCACATATCGAAAGGAAATGAAATCAGCACTTTGCAGATATAGCTGCACTCCCATGTTCATTGCAGCGTTATTCACAATAGCCAAGAGAGGTAATCAACCTAGGTGTCCAACAACAATGAATGAAGAAAACGTGGCATATATACACAATGGAATACTCTTGAGCCACAAAAAAGAAGGAAATCCTGTCACTTGTGACAACATAGATGAACTTGGGATACATTATGTTAAGTGAAATAAGCCTCACAGAGAAAGACAAATATTGCATGATCTCACTTACATGTGAAATCTAAAATTATTGAATTCATAGAAATGGAGAGTAGAATGGTGGTTACCAAGGCTGGGGGAGGGAGAGGGTTGTGGAAATGTTGGTGAAAGAATAAAAAATTTCAGTTAGATAGGACATGAACTTTTATGTTTAAGAGATCTATTGTACAACATGGTGACTGTAGTAAATAACAAGGTATTGTATTATTTCTTTTTTTTTTTTTTTTTTGAGGCAGAGTTTTGCTCTTGTTGCCCAGGTTGCAGTGCAATGGTGCAATCTTTGCTGACCATAACCTCCACCTCCCGGGTTCAAGCGATTCTCCTGCCTCAGCCTCCCGGGTAGCTGGGATTACAGGCATACACCACCACGGATAATTTGGTATTTTTAGTAGTGACCGGGTTTCTCCATGTTGATCAGGCTGGTCTCAAACTCCGACCTCAGGTGATCCGCCTGCCTCTGCCTCCCAAAGTGCTGGGATTACAAGTGTGAGCCACCGTGCCCGGCCAAGTATTGTATTCTTGAAAATTGCTTAAGAGAATAGATTTTAAGTGTTCACACCCAAAAATATGGCAAGTATGTGAAGTAATACATATGTTAATTAGTTTGATTTAGCCATTCCACAGTATATACTTATTTCAAAACAACGTGTTGTACTGATAAATACATACAATTTTATTTGTTAGGTATAGGAAATGAATTAATTTTAAAAAGAAAAGTCTTTTTATTTACGCGGACTTGCTCTTTATTATTTCTACTTTAAAACACATTTTTGTTTGAATTCATAGATGCTGACTTCTTAGAATGAGGCAGCTCCTGTAAAGGAAAAAAGTATATCTCATGTCCAGAAATTCATCTTTGTTGAGGATACCCTTGATGAGACATTATCAGAATTGCAGGACAAACAGATACTAAAAGTACTGGCCATTTTCTGAAAGCTCTTGAACATGACAAAGTTCCAAGTGAGGTGTTTATTTACTTCCCAGTAGATTTTTAGAAGTTTATAACAATGTATGTAATCAAAGAGAAAAATGAATGTAAGTACACTCTGGCTGGCAGTGATGTGGTTAGACTAGGAGACAGAATAAATGATCAAGAGTAGCCAATTAGGAAGGGAGATCTATCTCCATGTTGTAGGGTCCTGAAAGGTGCTAATAATTAGACAATTGCCATATAAGTAGCAGGATCTAGAATTAAGTTGCAAACATTTTTGTGGCAGTACTGACAACCATCACAAGAGAATTTTTAAAAGTTACAAGATTTACTTTGTCCAGAAGGAGAAAGCACATAAAATCGTTGATATCAGTAAATATTTCCTGGGCATCAAGTGTGAAGAAATGTCTTTGATGGATCTTCCTCTTCCTCTTCAGTTTTTGTGTGCCAGCATATGGACCCAGTGAACAGTAATCTTTAAGGAAATGTGGGAGATATGAAAGGCACAGCTAGGAAACTTAAAATCTCTTCTTTATAAAAAGAACATAATAGTGCTTAAACAAGGTTTATTGTGCAGATTATTATGTTAATATATGTAAAATTTGTAGAATGATACATAGCACATAGTAAGAAGTCTGTGTTTTTCTTTATGAGTATCATCATTTAATTTGTAGCACAATTTCCAAAATGCAATTCTGACCGTAACTTACTTAAGTATGTTAAAAAAAAAAAAAAAAAAATGTAGTGGCTATCGAGTATCTTAAGGAAATGTGTACCCTTTGCTCCAAGACATGTTCCTGCTTTTCAAATGGGCATTTCTTCTCTTCAGCTTCTCCTGTCTTAATGAACTATTTGCATTTCTTTGAACGCAGAATGGTATTTAATACAGATACATATGTTGCCCCCTTCCAAGGAAGCCCCCATTTCTTCCACTTCTTCCTTTAGAACTCACTACTAATCATGCTACCAGCTTGTCTACCTCTTAAGAACAATTATGGCCTTACCTAATTGTGCTCACATATTAGCTTGAGCATACTTCTGTCTTAGTCCTTGCTAATCCATAATACCATGCAATACATAGGCTTTCTGCATGGGACTGTATTTGCTACTCTGTGCAAGATCAGAAACACTTGAAGGAAGGACTAACCTTTATTGTTTTTATTGTAATATGTATAATGAATTACATTAAATGCTCCTAAGGTGGGTTACAGATGGTTTTTAGGTAGTTTAAAGGTTTAAAAGACACTTTACATCGGGCAAATGAATGAAAGAGTAAACAAGTGAATGAAGAATGCACAAAGAAAAGATAGTTTTTAATGTATTCCACTCACAAAGTGCAAACCAAAACTAGGCACAGGAAAATCTTCGTTTGTGAATCTTTGTGGTAAAGATAAAGAGAATAATGTCCTACGAGTCTTATAGACTGAATTTTATTACATTAACTCCAGATTTAAAAGGATTATGTTATTATAGGGTTTATCATCATTCAATGATGTGGCTGTTGACTTCACCTGGGGGAGTGGAAGCTATTAGACCCTGTTCAGAAGAACCTCTACCAGGATGTGATGTTGGAAAATTACAACAACCTAGTGTCACTGGGTAAAGACAACTTTCCTAAATATCTCACTGTAAGCCGATTAATTGCCTTTTTTTCTATTGCCACAATTTGTGGGTACTCTGATATCCTCAATGATTTTGGACTTTGACTTTTAGAACTTTTTTTACTTTATAATCGTACAGTGACCATATGTAATTTCACTTTCCAAATGAAAGGTTTCTGTTCTGCTGAGATGTATACTGTGCATTTCCTGAAACAGAACTTTTTCTCACAAGCTCTAATGCTGCTCAGATTCTCTGTGATTACCTCTTGACAGGTTATCAAGCTACCAAGCCAGAAGCAATATTCCAGTTGGGGAAAGAAGAACAAGGAATAGTAGAGAGAGAATTCCCAAGTTGGTGCAGTCCAGGTGAGTGAAACCAATGCAATGGGAGTTAGTGGAACCAAAGTACTAGTTGGCCATTGATGGGTTGGCACCCTTGTTATTTTAATACATTTTCTCATAGTCTGTGAACCTTTAAGGGTGACTTAGAGTATGAGTGAAAAGAGGTCTTCAATATGAACAATTTCTTCTCCTCTTACTATCTGTCATAGTCCACTTGTGCTGCTATAACAAAATACTTGAGACAGGGTAATTTACAAATAATTGAAATTTATTTCTCACAGTTCTGCAGGCTGGGAAGTCCAAGATCAGGGTACCAGTATCTGGTATCTGCTGAGGGCCTTTTTGCAGCATCCTCACATGGCAGATAATAGAACGGCAAGTAAGGATGAATGTTGGGTTCTCATATGGCAGGAGAGCAAAAAGTAGCAAACGCACTCCCACAAGGCCTTTTTATCATGGCATTAATTTGCTCATGAGGTGGAGCCCTGATGACCTAAACACCTCCCATTAGGCCCCACTTCCCTGTCACTGCTGCACTGAGGATTAACTTTCTAGCAGATGAGTTTTGGGGGACACATCAGACCATAGCACTATATTTCTATATATGACTCATAGGAGATGTGCCTCTTTTTCTCCCTCTGGTTGAGATTCTTGCCTATTTGGCCCTTGCCTTTTTGCTTAGTCACTTTTCTTTTGCAGCCTATTAGATACAACCACCCTTCACCTCCTACCAATATTTATAGACCTCTTCTAGTATGCTTTCAAATATTCCTAGAATCTTTTCCAAGTTTGATGACACCTGTGTCCTTCAAGCCTATTATATATTTCTTTTATTGAATGTCTCTTACACTGTGTATCTGCAGATCACTTTCTGAATTTTTCTTGTATATGAACTTGAGATTCCATCCCTCTCCATTTCATGATAATGGTAGAATTCATTGTTTTTTGTTTGTTTTTCTCTAGAACTAATGTGGCAAGCTTATGATTGGCACCAGAAAGATTCAACTGATTCTCCTGCCTCAGCCTCCCAAGTAGGTGGGATTACAGGTGCCTGCCACCATGCCTGGCTAATTTTTGTATTTTTAGTACAGATGAGGTTTCACCATGTTGGCCAGCCTGGCCTCAAACTCCTGACCCCAGGTGATCCACCCGCCTTGGCCCCCCAAAGTGCTGAGATTACAGGCGTGAGCCACCGCATCGGGCCTAATATTTTCTATCTACAGATTTTTTTTCTTGAGTTTTAGGTGTCCATGTCACTGCCAGTACTGTGGCAGTGCAGTTTCAACAGTAGAACTAGCAAGACCATGCTAGAAAAACTAGAAAAACGGAAAAAATAAAATAGAGATCCCCACAACACACTTTTTGGCTCATGTGGATTCATTTTCTCTGTTTTCTGGCCATTAAGACTGGTTTTTCTTAGTGTCCTTGCTCTTCACCTCAGCAGCGAAATTTCTGTTAGGTTTTGAAGGGAAGGCAAGGGTTAAAGAAAGACATGGAGCGGTGGCTGTACAGCAAATGCAGGCTTTACGTCCAGCATAAGACCTACAGAAGTGAGGAAACAGCCTAATGCCAGTGCCCACTGCTTATAGGTTGGGGCAATTTATAGGCCTGGGTGAGAGGGGCCTGGGGGGACATGTTCCCAGGATGAGGCGGTTCCCGCGGAAAGTGGTGTTGCTTGCACTTTCTCCCAGCAGAATATGATAAGAGGCAGGATGTTTCTCACAGCCCGAACCCCCTGTGGAATGTTTCACTTTGATCAGGTTTTGTGAAATGGTGGGGGGCTTCCAAAATGGTGCAGTTTGGACTAACAATTTCCTAATTTGTCTTACCCTTAAGTCAAAGGCAGGAGATATAGACAGAAAAAAAATGAGGGAACTTACTCTGTGCATTGCTTGGTTTTCAACTCTATACTTTATTCTCCAATCTCTTTGCAATTATTCATTTTAAAAGTTCTCAAGTAGTTTTTATTAGTTTTTTTTCAAAAGTTTTAACTCTAACCAGTGGGAGTGATAAACTAGGGGGCTTACTCAATCATGGCTGGCACCATACATTACATCTATTTATTTTTAAGGGATAAAACATCCTTGTATTCCTGGGAACCTGATCTTGAAGTTCATTCTTTTCATATAATGCTAGATTTGATTGCTAATAATTTCTTCATGACTTTTACATCTATTTCACATGACTGTTCAGAATACACATGATCTTTCTGAAGTACAACTAATATTCTCTTGGAATGGGTTGTGGTTGTCAGTGTCTGCTCCACAACCAGTTTGGCCCAGTTCTTACCCCTCAAGGTCTCTCTCCACAATCCCACACCCAAATGTACCCAGGTGGCTTCCCCCTTACTACCTGAGCTCCTCCAGACCCAATTCTGGTTTCCTAAGACTTCTCTGGACAAACACATTCCCAGAATCCACCCTCTGCCTGCTCCCACTTCCTTGCTCCACTGCCTAGTCTTTGATCAACAGATCCCAAAACTTTTTCAAATATGGCTGCGCCTTACCTGCTGCTTTAAGGGCCTATGGGGCTAAATAGGTGCAGCCATCTTCTGCTCAGGTCTTGTCTGTGATTGGCTTAGGGCTGTTGCTAGATTTGAAGTAGACAGGTGAGAACGCTGAATGTTGTTCCTGAGAATGCACAACGCTGCTGGTAGCAGCTGGGGAGGTGGTGAAAAGGACAGTAGAAGATCAGCTGCATTGCCTCTTTCCTTCCTAGCACGATGGAATTTAGTCGCCAGAAAATGACCATCTCGCTATCTGTAAGAAGCATCTTCCAAGACTGCTGCTTCCATGTGCACGCCTGGTTTCAAAGTCTGTAGACATCTTGTGTTCCGCGAAGGTGCTACTGAGTCTGCACAAGAGCGTGACTACGGCAGTGAGTGAAGAGGCTACGGAAACCTGCTAGTCCTCAAGCGAATGTTTGTGCGACTCCAGCTGTAGGGTGAGTTTCCCGGCACTGTTGGGGTCCTTGACCGGATGCGACCAGCATGGGGTACTTGTGGAGGTTTGCGGTGTAAGAAGGCTTCAGGGAATGGTCAGTGGAATCTGAAGCTGGGGGTTAGCCACTGAGGGCTTCTGTGGTCTGGATTGGAGCATCCTCAGCGTCAAGTGGAAGTCGGTGTCTGGGGAACCAGGAAAAGCGAGCAAGCGATGCGGAGTTGGGGGCCATTATGGCTATCGGTGATGGGAGGGGCTGGGGAAGGAGGTACTTCATTGCTTCAGATGCCAGGGATTTGGGTGCTGTACTAAGTACCCAACCATATTTCCCAACATTTCATACTGAAACCTTTCAAGTACACTGAAGGAATAGCAACACGGTGGTCACCTGTGTACCCATCACCTAGATTCAGCAATTATTAAAATTGTGTCATAAATACTTGGTACATGTGTATGGGTATGTGTGTGTAATTTCTTCTTATTATTATTATGTTTAATCATTAGAGAAAGAGTCTTGCTCTGTCACCCAGGCTGGAGTGCAGAGGGGTGATCATAGCTTACTGCAGCCTCAACCTCCTGGGCTCAAGTGATCCTCTTGTCTCGGCCTCCTGAGTAACTAGAACTAGAGGCATGCTCAACCACGCCTGGCTAACATAATTTATTTCTTGATGAATCCTTTGAAATAACATTTTAGTCCTGATTCTTTATGCCGATTTTGCTATTTACTGTCTGCATGACTTTGGGCAAGGTATTGAAATGCTGTAAGTTTTACTGTTAGGAAAAAATGATGGTATCTCCTTTGCAAATTTCTTTTGAAGATTATTGGAATGGTGTGCCTGAAATGCTAGCAAAGTGCCTGGTTTATAGTAGATAATTGAGAAATGTTCTTTTATTATTATTCAAATATATACCTTTCTGTGGGAATTTTAATTATCTAATTAACTTTTCCTTTTCTGCTTTCATATAGTTCGTTTTCCTATATGAATTTATCTTTGAGTACATATTTGAAAACTTCTGAGGATTTTAAATAAAGATCTCCTTACAACAATTATTTATTACAAAAATTGTTACATGCTTGTAAATAAAAAACCAGGCAGTAATAGTAAAAGCATCTACAATTTACCATCTATACCAAACTTATCTTTTGTACTATGTTATTAAATTGAACTGCATAGTATGGATATTTCATTTTCTTAAATACATAAAGCAGATCAGGTTAAACGCATATTTAAACTTTTAAATTAAATTTAAAATTAAATTCTATTTAATTTAATATAAATTTATATATATTTATGTTTATACTTATATATAAATATTTATATAATTATATAATAAATATAAAAATTTAGTTTCTTTTTTTAACCCTCTTACACCAGGGAGAATGGCTATTTTTAAAAAAATTTTTTTATTATACTTCTAGGGTACATGTGCACAACGAATAATTTAGTTTCTAATTAAACATTTAAATGCATATTTAACCATTGGCTTTTTTTGCTTAATAAAGGTAATGTTTGATAATATGCAAATGACAAAGTCTTTCATTTCTGTCCCATCTTTGCATCAATCGTGTATTTGCCTAATCATTCCAATACTCCCACCCCGCTAAAAATTTGCATCTAGAATTGTGTATGTGATTTCCTTGATTTTTAGAAATATGCACTTATATGTGGATACCTAAAGAACTCAATATTTAGATTTTTAAGTTTTATAAATAGTATTATAATATTTGTATTTGTTCTCTGTTGCTATGTAGAAATGACTACAAATTTAGCAGTGTGAAACAACACTCATGTTTTAGCTCATAGCTCTGTAGGTCAGGCATCTGAATGCGTTTGGCTGAATGTTCTGCATAGGATCTCAAGGTCAAAATCAAACCAAGGTGTCATCTGGGCTGGGCTTTTATCTGAAGACGGGGGAAGAAGCTGGCTCCAAGCTCAGTCAGGTGGTTGGCATAAATCAGTTCCTTTGCAGTTCTGTAATAAATGCAACTTAGTCATAGTACAATATTTTTCTATATATTTTGGGATATGGTTTGCTAATATTTTATTTAGGATTTTTGTAGCTATACTTATAAATGAAAATGGGCCTATAAATATTATCATGTAACCATCATCTGAAAATAGATATTTATATTGACTCCAAAGTTTTTTGTGCCCCTTTGCAATTATTGATCCCCTTTCCCCACCTCCTGTTCCCTGACAGCCACTCACCTCATTTCTGTTACTATAGTTATTTGTAATCTAGAACGTCACACATATGGAATTATATAAGAGATAGTTTTTTGTGTCTGACTTTGTGCACTTAGCATAATGCTTTTGAGATGCATTCATGTTGTGAACAAATGTGAATTTGAAAGAGCCAATCTTTTGGGATGGATCCTGTGTGGTTACTTGGGCTTAAATTTAAAATAGAACCTACCAGCCATTTGCTGTCTAGAGGTCATACATGTACTCTAAGTCCCCTCAAAACTCACACCTTTTAATTTTGGGGCTTGGAAACTAACCAATCAGAGCTCTCCTGAAGCAACCAATCAGAGTTCACCTTCCCTGGCCAATCAGGGCTCAGCTGTATCAACCAATCAGAACTGAGCTGTGTTAACCAATAAGAACTAAGTAAGTTTAACTCTTTCTTGGCATCAACATAGGTGATAGGGAACCTGGGCAGAAACTTTTGCTTTAAAACCGGAGCCTTCCCTCTGTTCCCTGGAACACACCTTCATTTTACAGCAAAGATTGTGTTTCTGTAGTTTGCAGCTGTTTGCTGGAATAAAGTCTGTTTCCTTCACATTCCTTTTCAGATAATTTTTTCTTTTTCTTTTTCTTTTTTTTTTTTTTGAGACAGAGTCTCACTCTGTCACCCAGGCTGGGGTGCAGTGGCGCCCTCTGGGCTCACTGCAACCTCTGCCTCCTGGGTTCAGGCAGTTCTCCTGCCTCTGCCTCCCAAGTAGCTGGGATTACAGGTGTGTGCCACCATGCCCGTATAATTTTTGTATTTTTAGTAGAGACTGGGTTTCACCATGTTGCCTATGCTGGTCTTGAACTCCTGACCTCAGGTGATCCACCCGCCTCAGCCTCCCAAAGTGCTGGTATTACAGGTGTGAGCTACCGCACCCAGCCCTTTTCAGGAACTTTTGTTCACAGTGTTGTTGCATTTATTAGCAATTCCTTTTTAACTCTAACATTCCATCATACAGATATGCTATAGTGTATCCATTCACCAGTTGACAGACATCTGAGTTGCTTCCAGGTTTGGCTTTTATGAATAAAATCTCAATGAAT
This sequence comes from Pan paniscus, assembly GCF_029289425.2. Classification (NCBI taxonomy): domain Eukaryota; kingdom Metazoa; phylum Chordata; class Mammalia; order Primates; family Hominidae; genus Pan; species Pan paniscus. The sequence continues at coordinate 57,878,482 of NC_073269.2, read as the reverse complement.
GTTCATCTGAAAATGTTTGTGTGGAAACAACAACAGAACTGGTAATTCCATTAAAACGTAAGCAAAGGACATGAACAGACGTTTTTCAGAAGAAGACATAGAAATGGCCAACAGGTACATTAAAAAAGCCAAACATCACAAATCGTCACAGAAATGCAAATCAAAACCACAATGAGATATTATCTTACCCCCGTCAGAATATCTGTTTCAAAAAGTGTAAAACATAAGTACAATTTATTTGAATGGTAAGATTTTATGATGATTTCACACTGTTTTTACCACCTTAAGATTTAATGAAGTGTCTGACAATAAAGCCAAAAAAACCTTATTATACTAGTCAGATACTCCAGAAATACTGCATACAGAGATTTTTGAAGAGTAGAAATTAAATTACTTGGCTTCATTTTGGTTTCACTGCAAATTTCCACATGATGAGTAATCACTAGAAACAAAGGTTTTTATTGTTTTCAAGAACTAGGTATTTTTTTCTTCCATTTATTGCCGTGACATCAATGTGAGAAAAACTTTTTAAAACCACTAATGTGTAAAGTATGTGTCACTTTAAAATTGCATGACCCAAACATTACTTAAGATATTGATTTCAAGGTCGGGTGCGGTGGCTCACGCCTGTAATCCCAGCACTTTGGGAGGCCAAGGCAGGTGGGTCACCTGAGGTCAGTAGTTCAAGACCAGCCTGACCAACATGGTGAAACCCCATCTCTACTAAAAATACAAAAATTAGCTGGGCGTGGTGGCGGGCATCTGTGATTCGAGCTACTCAGGAGGCTGAGACAGGAGAATTGCTTGAACCAGGGAGGCGGAGGTTGCAGTGAGCCGAGATCGTGCCATTGCACTCCAGCCTGGGGAACAGAGCAAGACTCTGTCTCAAAAAAAAAGATACTGATTTCAGTTATGTCTGGCCATGTCAGTGAAAACACAACTTTTCTGAAATATTGGTTAAAATAAAAAATGAATTAATATTAATTTTAACTTCAGTTCATAAAAATCACTTTATTCTTCAAGCACAATTTTTGTATTGAACAGATGTATTTAAAAGTAAACTAGTAAGTGTTCCTTTTTTCCCTGTCTTTTGGAGGTGTTTCTTGTAAGACTGATGTTACTTCTTTCTTAAATATTCAGTAGAATTCACAGGTGAAACAATGCAGGCCTGAAGTTTTGTTTTTTTTTTTAATGGGTATTGATTAGAAATTCAATTTCTTTACTAGGTATTGGACTATTTAGATTTTCTAATTCTTTTTATGACAGTTTCATATGTGTGCTTTTCAAGGAATTTGTCCATTTCATCTAAATTGTCAAATATAATGTTATAAAGTGATTTGTAATATCATTTTAGTGTGTTTAGTCTCTGTAATAATGTTCCTTTTTTCATTCCTAAGATTGGTCATTTGTATTTTCTCTTTTTTCTTGATTAGTATTGCTAGAAACATATCCATTTTATTGATATCTTAACATAACTTTAATATTTCCTCTTCTATTGACCTCTATTTCATTTATTTCCACTTTTAAAGTTATTTTCTTGCATTTTCTTTAGATTTAATTTGATATTTTTCTAGCTTCTTGAAGTGTAAACTTAGATCATTGAGTTCACACACTTATTCTCTAATAAAAACACTTAAGGTAAAAATTCCCCTGTAAGGGAGGCTCAGGTTGGATGATTGCTTGAGGCCAGGGGTTCAAGAGCAGTCTGGACAACATAGCAAGACCCCACCTCTACAAAAAAATTTAAAAATTAGCCAGATATGGTGGTGAGTGCCTATAATCTCAGCCATTAAGGAGGCTGAGGCAGGAGGATTGCTTGAGCCCAAGAGGTTGAAGCTGCAGTGAGCCGTGATTCTGCCACTTCACTGCAGCTTGAGTGACAGAACAAGACCCTGTCTTAAAAAAAAAAATCCTATGCACACTGTCTTTAGCTTTAAATCACAAAATTTGAAATGTACTCCTCTTATCCTTCAGTTAAAAATATTTTCTAATCTTCATTAAGATTTATTTGGCCCATGGGTTATTTACATATATGTTGTTTAGTTTCCAAAGATTTGGGCATTTGCTAGTTATGTTATTATTGCTGGTTTTTAATTTGATAGATTATGGTCATGGAATATACTTAGTATAATTTAAAGCCTTAGATTTTTATTGAAACTTATTTTATAACCCAGCACTTGAAAAGAATTATATTGGGTATTATGTGAAATATCCTACTCTTAGGTGTAAGAAATGGTTTATAAATGTCAGTTAGGTTACTTGATTGTGCTTTTTAATTCTCTGTATCTTGAGGCCAGGAGTTTGCCTGGGCAACATAGTGTGACCTTGTTTCCACAAAATAAATAAATAAATAAAAGGAGTGTGGCTGCACATGCCTCAGCTACTCCAGAGACTGAGGTGGAGGATCACTTGAGCCCAGGGTTTTAAGGCTGCAGTGAGCTATGATTGTGCCACTGCACTCCAGCCTGGGTGACAGAGCAAGACCCTGCCCCTACTCCAGTACTATTTTTGTAGCTACGTAAGTGGCTAGAAAAAAAAAATCTATTGTGTGTTTTTGAAAAGCTAGAGGAGAGGATTTTGAATCTTCACCACACAAAGAAATGATAAATGTTTTAGGTGATGGATATGCTAATTACCCTGATTTGACTATTATACACATTGTATGCATGTATCAACATATCACTCTGTATCCCTTAAATATGTACAATTATGATGTGAACTAAAACTAAAAGAAAAAAATATATTGTACCCCTAACTGTTAATCTAAACCATCAGCCCTGACCACTTCCCAAAATTCCAGCCTCATAAAATCAGTCGACTTCTTGGAATTTCTGTGAACACAAGCAGTAGGCATGACAAACTAAACATTCTGAAAACAGTATCCCCAGTTCTCCTATTCCCTGACCTGCCCCTTCCTCAGTTTTCTTTCTTTTAGGAATCAGAGGCATTGTCCTCTCAGTAGATTAAGTGCCAAGTCTAAAATTTATTATTGATTTTTCTCTCATTTGGTAAGCAAAATCCAAGTGCTGCTGATTTTATGCACCCCAAGAATCACCTACAGGCTCATGCCATCTCTTGTCTGGATGCCTGAACTAGCTTTTGCAAACAGCTCTCTCTCTCCATGAACAGAAGCAAAAAATGACTTTTTAAAACACAATCAACATAACTACTTCCAGCGGTGATGGCATAAGAGAGACCAGATTTATGCTCCTACCTTAAACAACTAAAAATCTAGGGAAAATGGGAAAGAATGGCTTTCTGACACTGGACAACAGGTAGTATAGCATTGTAATCTCCAAAAAAGGGGAAACAAGATGATTCCTGTGATTGCCTTGATTACTGACTTGAGAGAGTTCCCAGGCCACAGAGTAGGAGGGGAAACACTGGTAGAGCCCGGTAGACTCTTTGAAATGAGTTTGAAATAAGAAGATAAAGTTGGGAGTTGGGAAGAACAAGGCAGATAGAGTTGAAAGATTAGTACTGAATAAGAGAGTACTGCAGACAGAATATGATTAAGACATCAATTCTTCTTCAAGCAAATCCATAGATTCAATGTGATTCAAGTTAAAAAAACATTAACCTAATTCTAAAAATTTATATGGAAAGGCAAAGGAACTAAAATAGCCAAATTACTTTTGTAAAGGAACAACATTGGAGTATGTCAAGACTTGCTATTAAGCTACAATTATCAAGACAGTGTGATATTGGCTAAACGGTAGACAGACCAATGGAACACAATAGAGTCCAGAAATAGATCCACACACAATATTGACTTTTGACATACGTAAAAAATTCAATGAAGAAAGAATATTATTTTCAACAAATGATATTGGCGTAATTGGACATTAAAAATATTAACAAAGAAGAAACTCAACCTAAGCCTCACATTCTTTGCAAAAGATAATTAAAGATGGATTATAGATTTAAATATTAAATGTAGAACTACTACATTTTTAGGAGAAAACATTAAAAAATGTCCAGGACCAAGAGCTAACCAAAGAATTCTTTGACATGACACCAAAAGCACAATCTGTAAAAAAGGAATAAGTTGGACTTCATAAAAATGAAAAATTTTTATGGTTGATTAGCCAGGCATGGTGGTTTGCACCTCCAGTCCCAGCTACTTGGGAGGCTGAGGCAGGAGGATCACTTGAGCCCGGGGGGCAGAGGCTGCAGTGAGCTGAGATTGCACCACTGCACTCTAGCCTAGGAAACAGAGTAAGACCTTGTCTCAAAAAAAAAAAAAAAAAAAAAAAAAAAAAAAAATTATGGTTAAGCTTTAGACTCAATACAAATTAAAAAAAAATAGAGCAGATCATCACATTGCTCTGCATCTTTTAATGGCTACCAGGTGTCTACCTCAGGCTTAACAAACTCTGCTGTTGTATATGGTTCAGACCTCATTTTCTGGATACCCACTCTCTTTCTCACTGAAAAATGACAGATGAATGTGGAGGCTGCTACAATAGATGAAGAAAAACAGAGGCATCAAAGGCTCTCAGACCAGCAAAGAATGAGAGAAGGGAGGTGATTTTGTGATTGACAGAAAGCTACAACAAGTGCTATGAAAAGAACTAAAATATTTGCTGAACTAGACTGGAGAGAGCCTGAGAGGCTACGTTATCTTAGGGACTCAGAAAAAAATATTCTGAGGAGGTTATGTTTAAGCTGAGATTAGAATTACATGAACTGGTCACATGAAAGTTCAAGAGGAAGAATATTCCAAGCAGGACAACAGTTACTACAAAGATTCTGAGACAAGAATGATTTGGTATGTTTGAGAAATAAAGATATTACTAGTGTAATTACTAACATCATAATCGATGAAAGAAAAACTGTTGAGGAAGACCATCAGAAGGACAGGCAAAAGCCAGATAATATGAGGCTTTGGGAGTCAGATAGCGGATTCAGATGTTTTTATTATTAGCATGATGGGAAGCTATTGGAGGGTGTTAATCAAGAGATGGGCACGATCATGTTTATATTAGAAAAAAAAACTTTGGCTGCTGTGTAAATAACTGATTGCTGTAGAGCAAGAGTGAATGCAGAAAGATTAGGAAACTATTGTAGTGGTCCGGATGGTGATGGTTTGAAGTCAGGTGGTAGTGGACAGGAAAGAAACACACAGATTTGGTCCACGTTTTTGACAGAGTCAATGGGATATGGTGATGGATTAGATTAAAAGAATCAATAGGCCAGGTGCAGTGGCTCATTGTAATCCTTGCACTTTGGGAGGCCAAGGCAGGTGGATCACTTGAGATCAGGAGTTTGAGACCAGCCTGGCCAATATGGTGAAACCCCATCTCTACTAAAAATACAAATATTAGCCAGGCGGGGTGGCATGAACCTTGTAACCCCAACTGCTTAGGAGACTGAGGCAGGATAATTGCTTGAACCTGGGAGGCAGAGGTTGCGGTGAGTGAAGATCGCACCGCAGCACTCCAGCCTGGACAACAGAGTGAGACTCCATCTCATAAAAAATAAATAAATAAAATAAAGAATCAATAATTACTTATATTTGGGACTTAAGACATTTGGTAGAGTGTGATGACTTTTCCTAAATTTGGAAGAAATGTAGAAGATTTGGCAAGCAACTGTTTTAGGGGGAATCAAATTGATAGTTTTACTTTGATGATGTCCCATAGGTTTTCAAGTGGAAATGCAGAGGAGGGAGGTAGATACCAGTCTGGAGTCCTGAAGAGAAGTTGTGGATTATGATGGATGTTTAGGGGGAGTCATTTATGTACAGATGGGATTTCAAGTTATAGGAACACATTACCTAGGATGACTGCATTGATGCAAATAGATGAGGGGGGTCTAGAATTGAGCCCTTGGGTACACCAACATTTAAAAGTCAGAAAAGAGCCAGTCAAGGAGATTGAGAAAGATAAATCACTGAGGTAGGAAGAAAACCAAACAAGCGTGATGTCACCAAGAGAATTATATATTTTAAAATAAAAGGGTGTGGACAACTGAGTCATATATGCTTAGGGGCCTAAGATTCCCATCATTATCAGATAAGCATATATGACTTAGATTTACTCCACTGGATTCATAGGCAAGCACCAAATGTCTGAACCTGCAGTGCAGTAACATGGCAATGGATGTCACTGTTGTCCTTGATAAGAGTAGTCCCACTGCAGTAATCAGGACATGAACCCATTTAGAATGAGTTCTGGAGAAAATGTGAAATGAGGAAGTAGAGAAAGAAACTGGAAGTGACCCTTGAGTTTGCTGTCAAGGAGAGCAGAGAAATTGGTTGTAAAGTTCAGGAGGACGTGTGTGGTACAAAAGCTTTTTATGTTTTCAGTTAGTAGATTAGAGAACAGATGTATATGCTGATGGCAAAAACACAAAAAGAAAATGGCATGATAAAGTAGACAGAGAGAGAGACTATTTTCATTTCTTCCACTCAATTTCTACTAATTTATATTAGTTAATGCTTCATCTTTCCTCTGTTTTTTTTTTTTTTTAACACTAGAAGCATATGCTATGTCAGTCAGGTTTCCACCAGATAAATAGGACTCAAAATGGATCACAGACCTACATGTAAAAGACAAAATTATAAAACTCCTAGAAGATAACAGGAGAAAATCTAGATGACCTTGGGTTTGGCACCCTGTTGTTTTGACTTTACAAATTGTTACTAAAAACATCTGGGGGTGAGCTCCATTTGCACTGGCCTTGTGGGCAGTTGTTTCCCTTTTGAAGGTACCCCACTTGACCTCTGAGTGGCTAGTGGGGACAAGGAGTGATAGCAGGAAGGAATGCAGCAACCAAGGAGGCACTGGCCTCAGCAGCACTTGCTCTTGAAAATTGCCAAGGGGACTCGTGCAGTTGTCATATTACAGGTTAGGCTTAGGTGACTTGATCCTTTCATCCTGGCTCTCCTTTATCCACACACTGAAGCCCAGCATTTTATCATCTTTTCTGACTTCACTATGAGGGAATTGCTGCTACCCAGGAGCCTGGTATCCTGTGGCTCTCTCATCAGTGAGATGTGTAGGAGATCGGTCAGGATGGTGGGAAAAATTGTAAGATAAATTATAGGAAAAGGACGCAAACCTTCTTGGAAGGCCTGGGATTTGCATAGCTTCAGAAGGGGATTTGGCTGAAGGCAGCTGAATTTTCTCAGAATGGATAACAAGGAAGTGTAAAGGAATTGATCTAGATAAGTTAGTTTACTTAGGCCTCGGAACCTGGTCTTTAATCATCTGTGCACAGGACTGCTGTCTTGGGGGGTGGGGGGTGACGATGTTAATTACCCACAAGATGTGTTGACTCCAGGCCTTTGTCATTAAATCTGTACTGAATAAATGCCCACAGTGCCAGCTTGTCGGGGCCGTGGCTACTGACTCTTTACAGCTCCCTCCTCGGTGTCTGTGAGTTGCCCAGTCCCCTAGCCTGCTTTTTCACTGGATATCAGTCTCAGAGTGCATTTTTCATCTGTCATTCGGCCAGGTTGGACCCTGGCAGAGATGGACGTAGAGTTTCACCATACTGGCCAGCTCACTCTGGCTGGAGACCAGGACTTTGCAACTTATACCCAGTACAGGCCAGACTACTACCAAGACCCCATGTAACAAGAGCAGCATATATAGCTCAAGGGACAACGTGCCCTCAAGTAGTGGCCTGTCACCAGGGGCCTGATTGGAGAAAGAGTGACTACTGTTCATAGCGAAACATCCTCATTACAATGAAACCTGCCCTCCAGGAGCTGCAGGGGAGCCTGAAGGCTCAGAGAGCTGTCTATATTCACCAGAGTTTCTGGAGAGTCCCCAAGGCAACACCTGACAACAGCAGTACTAAGTTGCACAAAGCAACAAAAAATCTAAAACCAGGAAGCAGTAGTGCTGTCCCAGACCGACCAGGCCTGATACAGGAAGTTAGTGAGCCATCCACATGGACATACATTGGGAAGTATTTCTTTGTGGTAACTGTCCCATAACTTTTAAAAAAAAAATCTCAGTTTCCTGAACCCACAATATATCATAATGCAATGGGAATTGAGACTCCACAATGAAAACTCCTAAAGAGGAAAAGAAAAATGGAGAGGATGTAGCAGACACTGTTTTACTGCAATTAACCAAGGCCAGTGGGAAGGAATAGTAAGAATCCCCTGTCCTGGCAGTGGAGGAAGTCTCTTAATTAGCCCATCTGGAAGCCCTGGCTCTCCTATCTAGGTTTTGTCCTTGTGCCTTTTTATTTTCTTTTTCTTTTTCTTTTCCTTTTTTTTTTTGAGATGGAATCTTTCTCTGTCTCCCAGGCTAGAGTGCAGTGGCACATTCTCAGCTCATTGCAACCTTCGCCTCCCAGGTTCAAACAATTCTCCTTCCTCAGTCTTCCAAGTAGCTGGGATTATAGGTGCACACCACCATGCCCAGATAATTTTTGTATTTTTAGTACAGACAGCGTTTCAACATGTTGGCCAGGCTGGTCTAGAACTCTTGACCTCAAATGATCCACTCACCTCGGCCTCCCAAAGTGCTGGGATTACTGGAGTCAGCCATCATGCCCAGCCTTGTTCCTTATTTTCTATGGCTACACCTTGGCTGGGCATTTAAGAATAAACACCTCCTGGGAACTCTAAAGCATTTATAGGAGTCAAACGTGCAAATGAAATGCGCAGAGTGCTCTGCCTTGGAAATGCAAATAACTTTAGGAGAGACAGAAGGGAAGAGGAGAAGAAAATTAACTGAGTAAAGCAGTGGGGTGAGTGAGAACATTGATAACAGGATTGCCTGATATTCATGTTGAGTGGTGTCTTTTGCCAGTGCATCAGGAAAGTATGTTCACAATACAGAATTGACAATTTCTGAGTGTTTATGTGCAGAAAGCAAGGTAAAGGGCTGAGTTATGAGTTATTTATTTAAATATGAAGTCTTTAGGCAATGGTTAACTGGAGTAGTTTACTTAAGCGGAAACTCAAAATCAGAAATGTTCATGAAAATGTAAGCCAGCTGGGAATTTACAAATACTGTGGACATGAGGATGGGAATTTACTAGACCTGACCTGATTCATATTATGAGGGCTGGAGATAATTTTGACTGGACATTAAGTGATATTATTGTTTATCAATGCCATAAACATTTATTGAGTGCCTATCACATATCAGACACTATCTTATTTGCAGGGGATTGGGATCCATCAGCAAACAATATAGACCAAAATACCTGCCCTCAGATAGCTTACATTCTCATTACTTGAAAGAAACATATCAAGTACCATACAGTTATTATACTGTCTCATGCCAATAAGTGAAACCACATTTGCAAAAATTTTGACAGTGAGAGAAATCTAACGTGGCTGACTCCTTCCTGCCTCTAGCCTCAAAGGTTATCTGTCTTTGTTCACTCCTGGTTGTAGGCTAAGATAACCGGGGAAGAATTTAGTTTATAGTTTAACATGGAAGCAAGGATGATAGTAGGCCTTCCCTAACTAACACCCTTCTTGCTCTGAGACTGAAAAGTAATGAAAGGCCCTAAGATTAGGATTATTCAAGGAGTCTGAATTCTGCTAAAATGTAGGATTATAGTTTCTATAATCCTTTATTGCCAGACGTCATGTGGCCAGAGACACCTGGGCAGTAAAGACCAAGATTTGTGACTTCCCCAATCACTTCTATAGGTAACACCTCTATTGTAGAACCTAGGATTAGTCTTTTGAGATGTTTTTCAGACTTGCATTCTAGCAACTGACTGACCTTACCAGGGCTCATGACTTATGACTCAAGTGGTCCTGTGACCCCCTCACTCCAAGGCAGACTCAGTGCTTGAGGACCACTTTCCACTCTCCTATGATTGCCTTCCCAACCAGTCAGCAGCACCCATTCCCTAGTCTCCTGCCCACCAAACTATCTTTGAAAAACCATAACCTCTCAGCCTTGAGGGAAACTGATTTGACTGATAACTCCAGTTCATCCATGTGGCCAGCATCATGTTTACTGCAATACTGCATCTTTCTTTACTGCAATACTACAGTCTCAGTAAACTGGTTTTGTCTGTGCAGCAGGCAGGAAGAACCCACTGGGTGATTACATAAGTTTGGTAATTGGGATGAAATGGCCAAATTCCTTGAATTTGAAAATCACAGTTTACCAAAAGTGAACAATGTGAAAAAGAAAACTGCCAGGTCTAATAATTGTTAAAGAAATCGAACCTATATTTAAAAGCCTTCCCAAAAAGCAAACCCAAGATCCAGTTGGCTTCACTAGCAAATTTTTCTAAATGTTTGACAAAGATATAATACCCGAGGATAGAATCAGAAAATCACTTCCAAACTCCTTTCAGGAAAACGTAAGTTTTATGTAAAAGTTAACAAGGACAGTAGAGAAAAGTGAAATAACAGAGCCATCTCTACATAAACATAAATACAGAAATTCTAAACAAATCTGTGAGACAGATTATAAATGTTCAAAAACCATCATGAGCAAGCGTGGTTTATTTCATAAATGCAAGGGTAGCTTAACATTGAAAACTTAATCTAATTTATAATTATGTAAATGAAAGAATAAAAATAATATGATCACGTTAATATTTACAGAAACTGCATTTAATAAAATTCAACATTCATTCATGATTTAAACAATAAAAGAAAACTCTTAACAAATAAGAATAGAAGAAGCCTTCAACAGTCTGACTTTAAAAAGAGAAAGCCCCAGAAAGCCTATGGCAAACATTTTACTTAATGGTAAGATAAAGTTTTTTTCTAAAAGAACACTATCTCATCTAAGCCTTACAAATATCCCCACTTTGTCTCTTGTACTCTTTTCCCACTTCCACTTAGTCTCAGGATATAGGCTGAGGTCCAGACATGAAAAAATAACACCCACAGTGGCCTCATTATCTACTTCTTACCCTCAAATCAGGGGGCACAGAAGTATTTTCCCTGAGGAAACACTTGAGCCACTCATCCTGGAATGACTCAATGTGACCAAGGTTAAATGAAGTTAGGACTGGGATTAGGGTATCTGGTATTAAGATGTATGTTGGTTTTAGCCCATGGTTTCTGCTTCAGAACTCCCATAGCCCTTGCTACAGTCCTTTGTTATAATGTTGGGTGTATTAAGCCTCAGGAAACAGAATCTCTCTCCTTTCCTTTCATCTACCCCAAAGCAGGACTCTAATCTTCCCTCGCCTTTCTAATTGTGGGTCTTAAGACCCTCCCCAGAGAGGGTCCCATCCTATACACTGGAGGAAAGAATGCTGACATCATGAAGCTTCCATAAAAACCCAAGAGGACTGGATTTGGAGAGCTTCATGAGACGTGAACACACGGAGGTTCCCAGAGGGTGATGCACTCAGGGAGGGCATGGAACCCTGTACCTTGCCCTATGTGCCTCTTCATCTGTATCCTTTGTAGTATCTTTTATAATAAACCTTGCTTTTATAATAAACCAGCAAGCCAAAATAAATGTTTCTCTGAGTTCCATGAGCCACTCTACCCCCAAAGAGGGGGTAGTGGGAACCCTGATTGAAGCTGGTTGGTCCGAAGTTTCAGAAGCCTGGATTTGTGACTTGTGTCTCAACTGGAGGAGCAGACTTGGGGAATGAGCCCTTAAACCTGTGGGATCTGACAGTAGCTCCAGGTAGATAGTGTTGGAATTTAATTGTAGGACACCCAGCTGGTGTCTATTGCTTGGTTGTGGGGAAAACCCCCTACAGATTTGGTACAGACTTCCTTTATGTTGATGATTGTGGTGGTGGTGGTGGTATGAAAGAGGAAGAAAAACACTGTCAGAATTTTTTTTTTCCGCTTAACGCAGGGTAGAAAAAGACAGAGCCCAAAAATATCCCCGACCTCACATTGCTTGTAACTCCGTCTCCTCGGGAGGTGAAGCAGAAGTGGTGTCTGTGTTGCTGGTCTGGGCTGAGTCAGGGACCTCAGTCAGGGCCCTCTCCAAACTAGTGGGCAAAGAGCGAATCAGTCTTTCTTGGAAGTTACGACCCATAAAGACGTAGAGAATTGGGTTGAGGCAGCTGTTAAAAAAGGCCAAGGAGCTTGTTGGGTTAATCAGGACAAGAATGATTTTGTATTTGCCATTTAACAACATCTCTTTGAGCCAGACTGCCATTAGAATGCCAATTAGTTCATAAGGGAACCAACAGATGAAGAAAGAAGCCACCACAGCAGCGAAGACACGTAAGGGACGGCTGGATTTAATCATGTGGTTTCTGTGAATTTTGGCAGCGATGATCCCATAGCAGACTGTGATGATGGACATAGGCACGCTGAAGCCAATAATGAAGTGGAGGATCAGAAAGACCTTGGCCATGGTAATGAACACGTTCAACCTCTCTACAGCAGTGTCACCCCAGAATGCAAAGTTGAAAATACAGTATGTGTCCCCATTCGTAGTCCTTATTGTAGTCCAGAAGATGAAATTTGGTAAGGTAAGGACTATGGTGAGAATCCAGAGTCCCGTCATCACCCTCTTGGCCAGACTCATGGTGCGATGGTTCTGGGCCCAGGCTGGATGCAGGACACAAATACAGCGGTCCAGAGCAATGATGGTGATCAGGTAGACACTGACAAACAGGTTGATGTCTATCATAACATGAACTAACTTACATAGGAATGAGCCAAAAGGCCATTTTTCTCTCATGGCGACTGAGACCATTCGGAATGGTAGGATGGCACTGAAAGAGAAGTCAGCTAGGGCCAGGTTCAGGTAACAGATGGTGTTGACTGTGCGTGTCATCCGGAATCCGGCCACCCAGATCACAAGCCCATTGCCCAGGACCCCGAAGACAAAGGTGACTCCGTGGACTAGCAATGAGAAGATCCACAGAACGGTGTGGCCAGCAGGCTCAGGGAGCACCTCCTCAGTTTCATTCAGAGGAATGGAGAAGTTGGTTTCCATCTTCCCACACCTGAAACATTTCAGCAATGGCCATTTCTCAGCTGTGACACCATCTTACAATACAACTATTCATTAACTTCCACTATAGCTCCTCCTCCTACCAGCAGACCCGCCCCAGTGAGCCTTGTGAATGGTTATAACGTAAAATTGGCACTCTCTCGGAGTTCCTTTGGGAAACAATAGTTCTCTATATTCCCATCATTATTAATATGCATGCCACCTATCAAGCTGATTACCAAGAGGATTAAAGGGCTCTGTCCACTAGCGGAAATACTGAACTGAGAGTGTATGGACAATGGAAAATTGAGCATAGGCAGCTTCAGCTTCGTGAGGAAGGCACAAGACTCAGAGTCAGAAGGTTCACATCTGTGGCCTCCATCACTCAATGCAAACATGCTGGCAAGCTCTGCAACTTCTTTCGGCCCCATGCTCTCCCAGTCTCCCAGCTCCTGTCCCTCCCACTGTGAGGACCCTTGACCTATTTTTTAGTTGATACTTAATTTGAAGTTTTAGGGTTTGGATTGAGTTAGCTGAAGAGGATTTTGAACCATTACTTGTAATATGTAGACATATATTACATGCTATAGGCCGGGCGTGGTGACTCATGCCTGTAACCCCAGCACTTTAGGAGGTTGAGGAGAGTGGATCACTTGAGATCAGGAGTTGGAGACTGGCCTGGCCAACATGGTGAAACTCCATCTCTACTAAAAATGCAAAAATTAGCCAGGTGTGGTGGCAAGAGCCCGTAACTCCAGCTACTTAGGAGGCTGAGGCAGGAGAATTGCTTGAACCCGGGAGGCAGAGGTTGCAGTGAGCCAAGATCGTGCCACTGCACTTCAGTCTGGGTGTCAGAGTAGATTCCATTTCCCCCCCCACAAAAAAAGAGCAGAAATATATTACATCCTATAGATTCTGTGCTAGATGAAGTCAACAAAGAGGGCCCTATATTTACTTTCTCCCGTCTGCTTTTCATTGTCCCTACTTGATATAAAGTTCTCTGTTTGGGATGCAGTGAATTAGCATCCATTGTATATCTTCAAGGTCTGTGGGATAAACGGAATGAGCATGAATATTTAGCTAGTATTTGTAGGGTTCTTATCAGAGACTATTCACTGTGTTAATTGCTACATATGGGTTGTAGTTTGGTCTACATAGTAGCTCCGTAATATTCATTGTTTGTAGTTTCCACAAGAATGACTCAATGTTGAGAGCAATTGTGAAATCTGCTGGTCACTTAAGTAGGAAACAGTAGACAAAGATCTTTAATCTAGCTTAGTCTGACTTCTAAACCCTTTCTCTATGCAACAATTCTGACAGATATTGCTGGTGATGCCCCCTGCCCCCACAAATAACTGTTCTTCATTTCTTCTCTGCAAATCAAATTGCAATTTTGTTCAGTTACTCACTCTTTTGGGGGAAGGTATCCCTCCTCCATCTTTGCGGGCATATCTTGATTTTCTAATTTGTTCTAACTAGAATTCCTTTTGCTTTGCAAGGGATTGCTTTATTGGTGGAAACATGACTAAATTCTGGGCAATAACACTATGGGAAGATATCCTGGCATCTTTCTGGGATCTATTTCCTTGCTTTTAAGAAACAGAATCACAAAATTACAGTCCCTGCCTCTGCACCAGGTCACATGGGAAGCTGTTGCATCCAACTCAACCCAAAGGTCTCTGTGTCCCTTGTGTCTTTGCCACTTGACCAAATTTGCTTATACTGTGGTCTGTGGGCTGTATCAGAAACATCCAAGGTATTTGTTAAAATGCATATTCATGAACCCAACTCTAGAACCTCTCTGTGTAAAAGCTACAGTGATTTTTATGGCCAGGAAAATTAGAGACTCTTCCTACCTTGGGATATCCAGCCTCTCTAAAAGTAACAGCAATTATCCAGCACTTGTTCACAAATAATACTCATAATAACATTGTGGGCAGCCATCATTACCCCTTTTTGTACCAGAGGGAATTCATGGCCTTGGGGTTTTTGTAGGTTTTTTTTTCAGCATCATGTCCAGCCGGTCAGTGGAGGCAGCAAGATTTGAAATTCAGGATGAGCAACTTTAGAGCCACTACCGTTGCAACTCTAAAACGCTGCATTTGAAAGGAGTTCCCCAGATATTTCCAGCATGTGGTCATACCCTAGTATCATGGTTTTTTCCTCCTTTCCCTTTCTCTCTTCCTTCTTTTCTTCCTGTCATTACCAGTCGCTTTCACTGAGGTCTTTCATGGGACATTGTTTAATGTAGCTCAAGGTTTCTCAACGTTGGCACTACAGACAATTGGGGCTGCATAATTCTTTGTTGTGGGGGACTGTTCTGTGCACAGTAGGATATTTAGCAGCGACCCTGGCCTCTATCCACCGATGCTAGTAGCAACTCCCCCTTCAGGAGTGACAACTGAAAGTGTCTATAGACATTGTCAAAGGTCCCGTGGGAGGCAAAATTCCCCCCAGTTGAGCATCACTGTTACAGAGTAAAGAGCACTGGGCTTTGGGGTCAGTTAGATCGCTACTCTTATCGTTGGCACCTTGCCCAACTAAACATTGCCCAAACTAAACTGTTGCTTGTCCCTTCCTCCCAAACCTGCCGTTCTTCCAATATTCTGTATCTATTTGGAGTTTAAATATTCAGTTATTAAAGCTCTAAATGTAGAACTCACCTTTCATTTTCCTTACCACCCAATACAATCCAAGTCCTATTGATTATATCTACAGAACATGCTGAATGCACAGCCAGAGCCATCTCCATCTCCACTACCCATGTCCATGGCCCTGCCAGGCTTGGATATTTGTACAAACTTTGCAGATAGCTTGTTCCTGGTCCTGCTATTCCCTCTGCTAAAATCCAGACACAGACAAATTATATTTCAAAAGGAAAAATAAGACAATGATGTTATTCTTCTCAGCACTCTTCTATGGCTTCCACATTTCTAACTCACACTTCTCAAGCACCCTGAGATTTGTCTTGTGTATCCCCAGACCTCATCTCTGCACTCTCACCTGACACACTGTGCTGGACCCATGGTGGACTCCTTGATTCCTTGACCATGCCAGCTTCTTGCCATTTCAGGGCTTTGCTTTCTCTCTTCCTTCTGCCTACTATGATCTTCCTCTGGAGTTTTCCACACCTGGCTCTTTCTGAATATTTATATTTTAGCTTAAATATCTTGTCCTCAGAGAGATATTCTCTTAACCCATTTGCAAAACAGCTGCCCCAGGTCCAGCCTATCTCACCAGATGCTTTTCTTATTTGTTTGTTCATTTATTTTCTGTCATAAATACTTTCTGCACTGATATACAAACTCCACAAGTAGCACCTTCTTTCAGTGCTATGTCTCTAGCATAGCACTGTCCAATAGAAACATAATGTGATCTGTAAACACGGGCCATATTTGTGTCTTATAGTTTTCAAGTAGCCACGTGTAAACAGAGTAGGAAACATTTGGGAAATTAACACCAATAATATATTTTCTTGAATCCTACATATCAAAAAGGGTATCATTGGAACATTTAATCAGAATAAAAATTATTAATGAGATAAATAGCGTTCTTTTTTCATACTAAGTCTTAGAAGACATGAGATGCATTTTATATTTATAGCACACTGAAGGTTAAATGAGAAAAATAGCAAGCACTCAAAAGCTGTATTTGTCCTTGCGATAGTTTGCTGAGAATGATGGTTTCCAGCTTCGTCCATGTCCCTACAAAGGACATGAACTCATCATTTCCTAAAACTTAAAGTATAATAAAATAAAAGAAAAGAAAAGAAAAAAGAAAAAAAACAAGACTGAAAAAACAAAACAAAACAAAAAAGCTGTATTTGGCAAGTAGATACTTCATTGTACAGCCCTGCTCCAGAGTTTAGGAAATGTCTGTCATACAGCAGGGATTCCAACAATAATTTTTAAATTGCCAGACCCCAACTTACCACTAGCTGAGTTCCTTTTCTTGTGGCCAGTCCCTGGCTTCCTGTTGAGCAACACAAGCTCCAAGGATTTGTCAAAAGACAAAATTACAACTAATTTAGTGTAAAGTTTTTATTGGCTTTATTCATAATTCTAGAATCAGACAACACCTCATCCCTCAAAACAGAATGCCTGTATTGATGAGTAGAACAGAGAAGTTTGATTTTATAGGGAGAGGAGGGCTAAAGAAAGCAGAAACAAAGAAAAAAAAGCTGAATGGTCATTTCAAAGTTGCTTTTTCCATACAGTGGGAATAGGGAAACAATAATTAAAAAAAACAAAAACAAAACAGATTGACTGACATGGTTACTTATGTTACTTCTTTTGTAAGGATTAAAGCAGAGGCATTTTCATGGCTACTGAAAGTGACCTGTTTGGGAATTTGGCTATTTTCTCTCTCTCTCTCTCTCTTTATGATTTCTTGGAAAGCCAGATAAACAACTTAGTTTTTGGTTTGGTGACATAGAACTTTAGTATGAGTGACTCTATTTTGGTTTTGTTTGTTGAGTGTAGTACAGTAGCTCAGTTTAAACCAATGGTGTCCTGTGATTTTTACATAATAGGCTTCAGCAGAGACTTTGCTGAAGGACAAGGGAACAATGGAGCTGGAATCAATCCAGTGACAGAAACTCAGGGTTTCTTACCATTCCCAGAAGACACCTTGGAGATGTCATCAAACTACTCATCTTAGAAACCTATGTGTCTGAATGTTCCTTCACCTCTAACCTTCTGTGGGAGACTGGAGTTCATCCCTCCAAATAACAAGGGTCAAAGAATATGAGAGTCCAGGCCCTTTCTTCTTCAGAGATTCAGGGAAATGAAACAAAAAATTACCAAGGTGAAAAAATGAGAGGAAAACAATAAACAACAAAGATGCATGATTAAGCAAAAACTCACTTCTCTATTTACACACATACTTCTAACAGCATTTGTGTGGGCTTTTTTCCAAACAGAGCAAGTCTCCAATTCTCTGGAGACACCACTGTCTATCCTACAATGAAATTCAGTTCTGATGCTGTCTAACTGGAGATAGCATCAGATCGCACAAGTTAAAGGTCTCACTCCAACAAGACTGTCTTCACTTCAGACACCAATGCAAGTCCCATGTGGCCACCTGTACTTCTGACTGATGGGCTATAAATCAGGGGTTCCTGTGCCCCCCTCATCAGCTTTGTAATTTGCTGGAATGGCACACAGAACACAATAAATCACTTTGCTTTCATTTATTGGTTTATTCTAAAGAGTACATCTTAGGCCAGGCATGGTGGTTCACGCCAGTAATCCCAGCACTTTGAGAGTCTGAGGCTGGTGGATCACTTGAGGCCAGGATTTGGAGACCAGTCTGGCCAATGTGGCAAAACCTTGTCTCTACTAAAAACACAAAAATTAACCGGGTGTAGTGGCACATGCCAGTAGTTCCAGCTACTGAGGAGGCTGAGGCACGAGAATCATTTGAACCCAGGAAGAAGAGGTTGTAGTCAGCCGAGATCATGCCACTGTACTCCAAGCCTGGGCAATAGAGTGAGACTCTGTCTCAAAAAAAAGGAGAAAAGAATACAGCTCAAAAACAGTCAAAATAGATGCATAGGGCAAGTATATAGCAAGGGAGAGGTTGAGGTGGTACATGGAGCTTCCATGCTCTCTCTTCAGGCACTCAACCTTCCGGCACCTCTATGTGTTCACCAACTCAAGAAGCTCATCTAATCTCATTTCTCAAGGGTTTTTTTTTTTTTTTAATAGGATCTCACTCTCTTCCCCAGTCTGGGGTGTAGTGGTGCAGTCACAGCTCACTGCAGCCTCAAACTCCTGGGCTCAAGTGATCCTCCCACCTCAGCCTCCTGAGTTGCTGGGACTGTAGGTACCTGGAACCATGCCTGGCTAATTTCTTTTCTTTTCTTTTCTTTTTCTTTTTCTTTTTTCTTTTTTCTTTTTTTTCTTTTTCTTTTTTTTTTTGAGACAGGGTCTCATTCTATCACCCAGGCTGGAGTCTAGTGGCATGATCGCTGCTCACTGTAACCTCCACTTCCCTGGGTTCAAGGGATTCTCCAGCCTCAGCCTCCTAAGTAGTGGGGACTACAGGCGTGAGATACCATGCCCGACTAATGTTTTGTACAAACAGGGTTTCGCCATGTATCCTAGACTGGTTTCAAATTCCTGGGCTTAAAGCGATCTGCCCACCTTGGCCTCACAAAGTGCTGGGATGACAAGTGTGAGCCACCGTGCCTGGTGTCTAACTTTTTTTTTTTTTAGACAGAGTCACCCTGTCCCTCAGGCTGGAGTGCAGTGGCGTGATCTTGGCTCACTGCAACCTCCACCTCCCAGGTTCAAGCAGTTCAAGCAATTCTCCTGCCTCAGTCTCCTGAGTAGCTGGGGCTACAGGCGCACATCACCATGCCTGGCTAATTTTTGTATTTTCAGTAGAGATAGAGTTTCACCATGTTGGCCAGGCTGGTCTCGAATTCCTGACTTTGAGATCCACCCACCTTGGCCTTCGAGAGTGCTGGGATTACAGGCATAAGCCACTGCACCCAGCCAACATTTTTTTATAGAGCTCAATCTCCAGTCCCCACTTCCCCTTCCTGAAAGTCAATGGGTGGGGCTGAAAGCTCCAACCCTCTAGTCACTTGATTTTTGTGGTGGTCAGCCCTAACCTGAGCCTATCAAGGGACCTCGCCCTAAATAACCTCACTAACATAAAATGAGATGTGATAAAAGGTGGCTTGCGCCTGCAATCCCAGCAATTTGGGAGGCCGAGGTGGGTGGATCATTTGAGGTCGGGAGTTCAGGACCAGCCTGGGCAACAAGGTGAAACCCCGCCTCTACTAAAAATACGAAAATTAGCCAGACGTGGTGGCAGGCGGCTGTAGTCCCAGCTACTTTGGAGGCTGGGGCAGGAGAATCTCTTGAACCCAGGAGGTGGAGGTTGCAGTGAGCTGAGATGGCGCCACTGCACTCCAGCCTGTGGGACAGAGTGAGACTGTGTCTCAAACCAAACCAAACAAACAAAAAAAGTGGTTTTTAGGCCGAGTGCAGTGGCTCATGCCTGTAATCCCTGCACTTTGGGAGGCCGAGGTGGGCAGATCACCTGAGTCAGGAGTTCAAGACCAGCCTGGCCAACATGGTGAAAACCCATCTTTACTAAAAATACAAAAATTAGCCCAGCAGGATGGCACATGCCTGTAGTCCCAGCTGCTCAGGAGACTGCGGCAGGAGAATCACTTGAACCCAGCAGATGGAGGTTGCAGTGAGCCGAGATCACACCACTGCATTTCATCCTGGGTGACAGAGCTAGACTGTCTCAAAACAAAAAAACAAAACAAACAAACAAAAAACAAAAACCTTGAGAGGTCAGGCAGATGCATGAGAGAGTACCCGTTATCCAATATCATTACCAAGATTAACCCCTTAACCTTCTGCTCCAGAGGGAGATAATTTGTGGGACCTGCAATGCAGCTCTAAGGATTAGTTAATAGACAAAATTACAACAAATTTAGTTCAAATATCTTAATCTGAGAAGAGTTAAAGGTCTAAATCGGAGGAGATGGGCCCTTTCTGAGATTTTAAGCAACATTGGAACATTGTCCTCTGGCTGAAGCAACACAACCATGAAGACAAGTGGAGAGGCAGAAAACAGGAGTCAACTATTTTCTCTTTTCTCCCCGAATCACTATACCAAAAGGATGTTTTCAGTGATAAAGTATAGTAAACATATGAAGCTCATAAACCAAGAAGGAATTTACTATTACAAAAAGTTTTGCAAGGAGATAGAATCTGAGTCTAAATAAAAATTGGTTTTCATTTAAGCCCTTTGCTTCACCATCCTATTGGCTTTCTTCCAGGGGCTTCTTGAAAATGACCACAGAATGGCTGCCACTGTTCTGGACATCACATCAACGGGCCCTCCAGAGCCAGAAGGATGAAGATAAACAAAAAAACTGGCTTCATTCACATGCTTGTCTCATTTTATAAAGGAGGAAAACATCGGCCAGCTGCGGTGGCTCATGCTTGTAATCCCAGCACTTTGGGAGGCCAAGGTGGGCAGATCACGAGGTCAGGAGATCGAGTCCATCCTGGCTAACACGGTGAAACCCCATCTCTACTAAAAATACAAAAGCAAAATTAGCCGGGCGTGGTGGCAGGCACCTCTAGTCCCAGATATTCGGGAGGCTGAGGTGGGAAAATGGCGTGAACCCGGGAGGTGGAGCTTGCAGTGAGCCGAGATCACGCCACTGCACTCCAGCCTGGGTGACAGAGTGAGACTCTGTCTCAAAAAAAAGGAAAACATCCCATCCTCCTTTATAAAGACTCCTTCAGAGTCTCTTCAGGACCTGTCCTTATCTTTCACCACTGAAACATGACATCCTTAGATCATTCCCTGGGCCAAAAATAAAAATAAAAATATAAATATAAATGAGGTTGCTCATACCAAGTTGATGGTATTAAAAGGTGGAGGTTTTCAATTATGATTGTTCTGCCCTCATAGGTAGGATGAGTGCCTTATAAGAGTCCTATAGGCACTTGTCTTTCCCTTTTACCATGTGAGGACTCATAGAAAGCGCTGTCTGTGAGTAATGGCCCTCACCAGATACTGCATCTGCTAGCACCTTGATCTTGGACTTTACAGCCCCCAGAACTGTGATCAATAAATTTATGGTGTGTGTGTGTGTGTGTGTGTGTGTGTGTGTGTGTGTGTGTGTTGAGACAGAGCATCACTCTGTCACCCATGCTGGAGTGCAGTGGCGTGATCTCGGCCCATTGCAACCTCCATCTCCAGAGTTCAACCAATTCCCTTACCTCAGCCTCCCCAGTAGCTAGAACTACAGCTGCACCACCATGCCTGCTAATTTTTGTATTTTTGGGTAGAGACAGAGTTTCACCATGTTGGCCAGGCTGGTCTCAAACTTGTAACCTCAGGTGATTCACCCACCTCAGACTCTCAAAGTGCTGAGATTACAGGCATGAGCCCCCAGGTCTGGCCTAAATTTATGTTGTTTACAAATTATCCAGCGTAATAAATTTTGTTATAGTACCTTGAATGGACTGAGAGACGAATCAAATGACTGTAATGTGTGTCTCAAGTGAATCTTCTTGGAGGAGGTTGTCCTCAATGTAATGCTGCACCTGTGCTTATGGAGACTGTGGATGTCATTAAGCTCCTGTCTGCAAGGCTTGTGTGTGATGCCAAAGCTATGAGGGTACCCCTAGGTAGCCTGGAAAGGTGTATTGTGTTTCTTCAGAGGTGGAGGCAACTGTAGCTGAGGGTCTGTAGAAATAAGCACTTAACAGAACATGCTAGCCAAATGAATGAGAGCAAAATGTTTACCAGTTCTTGATTGAATAGTATTAGCAATTTTAAATAATATTAGATGTTAGATATGGGGGCCCTGATAGATGGGACTACAGCCTTAGTGCTGTAGTCATCCATCATAAGACATTCTTTATGATATTTTTTATTTTCAGATGCGGGAACAAGAAGCACTTTGGGCTGTTAAGTGGAGATGCAATGTGGATAGTCACCCTTTTATTAATCACGTTTTGTTTAACAAATTTTAATTATTGAAGGCCATTATTTCACCCTACATTGGGCCATATTAACTATCTTAACTGGGGGACTAAGTGATCCCATTTTATCAAGCCAATCTCTAAGTGCAAACAATTTACTTTAATTTTAATGTATTATTTATTATGTCTACCTCCAACATATTCTGTTTTAGAGCAACCTACCTCCAACATAGGCTATTTTAGAACAATAGGTATGACTATGGGTAATTTAGGCAAGGCTGTAGTTAAAGCGAGGTATACTCATTTTTCAAAATTTTATATGTAGTTGCCTTCTCAAGACAATATGGGCAAAGTGAGTACATTTAGTGGGATCCTTGCAGGGAGCCGAAGACCCCATGGGATATGACCAACTCAGCATTCCACTGGAGGCTATATGATCAAACAGCAAACTGTTTATCATGAATGCAGGATGTGGGCAAACTCACGACTACTCCCACTGCCAGAAGGTTTGCTGAGGGCCATCGCTTCCTGGTGCCGAGCTCCTTGTCCACTAGAGGCAAGGTGCCCCCTAACTCCTTCTTCCAGATATACTCTTTTGTCTCTTGTCTTTTATTCCCGTGTTCATCCCCCTTTGTTCAGTCCACCAGGGATCGTGGCACGTTACATAGTGGTGCCCCGAACAGCGACAGAATCAGGTGCTCTACAAGTGGCACTCAAACAGGCGACAGTCTGAACACAGGACTATGAGGATGTGAATGAAGAAGATTTCCTGGAACAGAGGAACTGAAATTGACAACGCAAATGGGGACCCTGGGATGAGTCAGCTGGCAGCGCACGTGAGGTCAGTGCCTAAAGAGGTACTGGGATCAGTTCCTTAAAGAAGTACTGGGAATGGGAAGTTTTCTGAATCAGGGTAACATGGGGCAGAATTTGTCTGATGAAAAAAAAAAATTATGTGCAGTTGCTTAGAGTTTTGTTGAAACAAACTGGTGCTCAGGTTAGTTCTCAGACATTAACTTAGCTGCTGCAGGAGGTTATTACACATAACCCATGGTTTCCACAGGCAGCACCCTTGATGTGGAAAATTGGGACAGAGCAGAAGGATTAAAATGGGCTCATCAAAAAGGTCTTAAAATTGATCCTTCTGTTTTCTCCACTTGGAGTTTAGTTCGTACTGTACTTCTGCCATTATCTCCTTATTATTCTGTGAGACAACAGGCTGAATCTAAAAATCTGAAAGAATCTGTTGTCCCACTCACAGCTCCAAATGGAAATAAAAAACAGGAGAGGGAGGATAAAAATTGGCCTATACAGCCTCCTCCAGTTGCAGAAACATCTGTACTGCCTCCTTTGGTAGCAGAACTAGAGACCCCAATACAAAGAATTTTATGCTCTGCTGCCATAGCTGGAGAGCCCCTAGGACCTTGCACTTTTCCTATTTCCATAAGGCCTGATCCAAACAATCCACAGCAGGTTATTCATGAACACACCCCACTAGAGTAAGTTGTTGAAGGAATTAAAAGCGAGAGTGGTAAATCATGGCATACAGAGCCGATTGACCTTAGGATTGCTAGAATCTGTGTTTGGTGCTATGCGTTTTTTACCCTTTGATGTGAGACACTTGATGCGAACTTGCTTGTCCACTAGTGCATATCTGACATGGAATTTAAATTGGCAAGAAATGTGTGCAGACCAGGCTAAACAGAACCATGTTGCTGGACACGGAGACATTACAGAGGGTATGCTATTAGGTCATGGCCCTTATTCAGACCTGGAAAGTCAAATGGCACTCCCAGACGCTGCTTATCAGCAGTGTGCACAGGCTGTTAAATGCACCTGGGCCACAGTTCCTGAAGAGGGAGTCCCAGTACAATCCTTTTTAAATATGCAAGGGTCACAGGGACCCTATGTGCAATTTCTTACAAGATCACAAGAAGCAGTGAAGCGTCAGATTCCTCATACCACGGCTGCAGAAATGCTAACCTTAACTCTAGCTTTTGAGGATGCAAACGCGGATTGTAAACATGCACTGGCACTGGTGAGGTGTATAAAAAACTTGGGAAATTTTCTCAGAGCTTGTCAAGATGTAGGAACTGAGCTTCATCACTTTGCAATATTAGCGCAAGCAGTGGCTAATTTAGCAGTTGACAAATCTAAAAGGAGCCAAGGGTCAAACCCTAAAGTGGGAAAATGTTATAATTGTGGAAAACCTGGACATTTTAAAAAGGAATACCGCCAGATCTCAGGACAGAAAGGACCTTACAATGCAGTGCCCCACCCAGTGGAAAAAATGCCAGGACTTTGTCCTTGCGTAACAGAGGAAATAACCGGGCTAATCAGTGCCGCTCAAAATTTCATCAGAATGGCACCCCCCTGCTGGGAAATGAGATGGGGGCCTGGACCCAGGCCCCACAAACAATGAGGGCATTCCCAGTCCAGACCTCAACCCCGTTCCAGGCATGGGTTCCCAGAGGCACATTGATTCCCTCACCCCAGGAACACAAGGAGTGCAGGATTAGATCTCCCAGTCAAAGAATGGGTAATGTTAGTTGGGGCAGACAAACCCATCAAAGTTCCCACTGATATTTGGGGACCTTTATCAGCAGGATATGTGGAACTAATTTTAGGCAAAATCTGCCTTAACTTACAGGGCATTACTGTAGTCCCAGAAGTTGTTGACTGATTATGAAGGAGAAATTCAAGTAGTTTTAATGTCACAAGATCTTTTGGGTTTTGAGCTGGGACAATATACTGCTCAATTATTGCTTATTCCCTGCAAATCACACCCTTCTCCATGAAAGGAGAAATGAGAAAATAAAGAGGTTGGGAGCACAACTACATGGGAAATCTATCTATCCCAACCCATAGCCTCGAATAGACCTACCTGTGTAGTACACATTAAAGGAAAGAAATTTTATGGGCTTATGGATATGGGAGCTGATGTGTCAGTCATATCTAAAGACAGTTGGCCCCCATCCTGGCCCTTGCAATTAACTTCTACATCCCTAGTGGGAGTAGGAACAGCTCAAAGTGTTCAACAGAGCGCTGAGATTTTACCTTGTCTTGGTCCAAATGGACAGTCATGTACTTTTCAGTCTTATGTTGAAAATATAGCTATCAATTTATGGGGTTGAGACTTACTTATAACATGGAATATGAGACTTACAAATGAAAACTTTGATAACCCAGGATTTAAAATGTTGAAGAACATGGGATATCAGAGGGGAAAATGTTTAGGAAAATTTCTTCAAGGAAATCCTAACCCAATATCAGTAACTGGAAAAACAGATAGAAAAGGGCTAGGACGTCAGGATTTCTGATGAGGGTCATTGATATTTCTCCTCTGCCCGCTGCCTCACTATTAGAATGGCTCAGTGACAAACCCGTGTGGGTGGATCAATGGCCCCTATCTCAGGAGAACCTGATGCAACTTCAGCAGCTAGTAAAAGAACAATGGGATGCCAGACACATAAGCCTGGAATTCTCCAGTGTTTGTTTTTCCAAAAAAGTCCGGAAGATGGCGACTACTACATGATTTAAGAGCTATTCATGTACACATAAAACTGATGGGTGCCTTACAAAAACTGTCACCATCTCCAGCGGCTATTCCAAGAGACTGGCCTCTTGTAGTAATAGATCTTAAGGATTGTTTCTTTACTACACCCTTACACGAGAACGATAAGCCTTGATTTGCATTCTCTGTGCCTTCTATTAATCAAAGAGAACCTGTTTCTCATTATCAATGGAGAGTTTTACCCCAAGGCATGCTTAACAGTCCTACGCTATGTCAGCATTTTGTAGGACAGGCATTAAAGAAGCCTCGGAATATGTTTCCTACTGCTTACATCATTCATTATATGGATGATATTCTTTTGGCTGCTCCTACAGATCAAAACCTACATCAGCTATTCAGAGAAACAAAGCAGGCTTTGACTAAATGGAATCTCAAAATAGCTCTAGAAAAGGTACAAACAACTTCCCCATACCAATACTTAGGAACTGTTGTTACAGAGAGAAGTGTATGGACTCAGAAAGTAGTTCTCCATAAAGACAGGTTATAGACTTTAAATGATTTTCAGCAGTTATTAGGAGATATTAATTGGCCATGACCGATGTTAGGTATTGCTACCTATCAACTTACACATATTTACCAAACCCTGCACGGAGATTCTTTAAATTCCCTGCGGCAACTAACTAAAGAGGCAGAAGCCAAATTACAGCTTGTAGAGCAAATGTTACAGCAGAGACATGCCTCATGGCTACAACCACAAAAACCTTTGCTTTTGTTTATTCTTCCTACCCCCTACTCTCCAACAGGACTTTTGGGCCAGTTTATAGACTAGTCTGTAACAGTAATAGAATGGTTCTTTCTATCTAATCAAACAGTCAAAACCTTGCAAGTTTATCTTTCTTTAATTACACAAATTGTGACTATGGGCAGGCACAGGTCACAAATGCTTACAGGATATGATCCTGACAAAATTATTGTTCCTTTAGACTCTCAGCAACAAGCTGCAGCTTGGGAAATGTCAACTGCCTGGCAAACTGCTTTCGCAGACTTCATGGGCGCGATAGATAACCACTACTCTCAGACAACATTTTACAGTTTTATAAAATCCATTCTTTCATTCTTCCTGTGATTACTCATCACCGACCTATTCCAGGTGGACAGACTTATTTTACTGATGGCTCTTCCGAAGGTCATGCCGCCATCTATGGACCAAAACATACTCAAACCATAAGGATCTCTGGGGTTTCAGGTCAATGCTCAGAGCTAGTTGCAGTCAGCTGTGAGGTTTTACAGCTCACAGCTTCAGATCCTATCAACTGCAGGGAGCCGAAGGCCCATGGGACGGGACCAACTCAGCATTCCACTGGAGGCTATATGATCAAACAGCAAACTGTTTATCATGAATGCAGGATGTGGGCAAACTCACACTGCCCTGCCACCAAAAGGTTTGTGGAGGGCCTCACTCCCTGGCTCCTTGAAGTTATCTATCGAGAGTTATCTATTGAGAAATCTAGCGCCTACTGTTTTAAGAATGCAGTCTTGCAAGCCTGCTGTGAATCAGGCTGCTAGCCAGCAACCACCCCCCCACTTCCTGCTATCTCTTTTGCCTGATAAATACGGAGGGCTGTGTAAAGCTCAGGGCCATTGTCCACTAGAGGCGAGCTGCCCCCTGACCGCTTCTTCCAAATATACTCTTTTATCTCTTGTCTTTTATTCCCACGCTCGTCCCCTTTGTTCAGTCCATCAGGGATCGTGGCAGGCTACAATCAACATTGTCAACCATAAAGACAGGTTACAGACTTTAAATGATTTTCAGCAATTATTAGGAGATATTAATTGGCTACGCCCGATGTTAGGTATTGCTACCTATCAACTTACACATCTTTACCAAACCCTGCAAGGAGATTCTTCTTGTTCAGCTTATGTTGTAAATTTAGCCATTCGCACAGAAACTGCTACAGTTAAAAGTACACTAGACCCAGAACTGCTTAATTTGTTTCACTTATTCTCATATGCTGCATGGTACATGCCAAACAGGTGAGACAGCTGGTCATGTACAGCGACATTGTCTGTCATCATTTGCTCATATGGGAATACCTAAACAATTAAAAATTGACAATGGATCCGCTTATACTAGTCATGCTTTTCAAAATTTCCTACAGCTTTGGGCTATAACCCATAAAACAGGAATTCCTTATAATCCTAGAGGACAAGGCATTATAGAATGGGCACATCAAACATTACAACGAATGTTGAAAAGACAAAAAGGGGGTATAGGAGGCCAACTACCACCTCAATCAAAACTACATTTAGCCTTATTTACTTTAAAATTTTTGACTCCTGGTACGGATGGTAAGACTCCAGCAGAAAGACATTGGCAAGTGTTAGAGGAAAAGAGGAAAGTTTATCTGAAAGTGTTATGGAAATCCCCAGAAGAAGGACAATGGAAAGGCCCGGTGGATTTACTGACATGGGGAAGAGGGTATGCTTGTGTGTTTACAGGAGATGGACAAGCCATGTGGGTGCCCTCAAGGTGCTTGCAACCCTGGAATGGGAGACTGGAGAAACACGGGGTGGCCAACCATGGGCCCGGTCCCTCCGGTATGAGCCATGAGTCAGCTGAGCCTGAGTGCAAAGATGGAGAGAAGGCCGACTGGACTCACGACACAGTCTTAATGTTACATTTGTAAAGAATATCACCACTCAATTTGTGGTTTGTGTTTTTAATCCTTATGTCTTTTTGGCTGCTCAGAAGGACCAGCTCCGGGTAAACAATACCCAATTGACCTGTAAATCTTGCCAGTTATATCACTGCATTAATCATAGCACATTGCGAACACATAATATCTCGACTTTGATGATTTTAGGTTGCATCCCTGGGCTAGGGATTCCTGTTAATCTGTCCGAGGCTTGGGCTCCACACCTGCTTTGCATTTTGTGAAACTTCTTCTACCTCAGGTTACTCATTGTGCCCGTAGAGCCTTAGGCATGATAATTTTTGCTATCGTTTCCTTGGTCACACTAATAACTTCTGTTGTGATGTCCTCTGTAACTTTGCATAGTTCTGTTCAAACGGCTCAGTACGTAGAGAATTGGACACGTACAGCCAACCAAGCGAGGCTACTTCAGAATAAAATTAACACTGAGCTACAAACTGAAGTGGCAATGTTGAAATCCATGGTTCTGTGGTTAGGGGAACAAGTATAAAGCTTGCAGTTGCAGTGGCAATTGCACTGTCATTTTAATCACACTCGTATTTGTGCAACCAACTTAGAATATAACGAAAGTGAGTATCTGTGGGACCTTGTGAAAGCCCATTTGCAAGGAGCTTTCACATCCAACACCACCTTTGATATTAGTGAATTACAAAACAAAATTCTTGATTTAAATAGGCAAACTCAAGAATTTCAGCCTTCTTTAGAAGACTGGACTGAATTCCAGGAAGGCCTGGAGAGCCTCAACCCTTGGACCTATCTAAGGCACCACATTAACATCTTATATGTAGTTCTTGGAGTAATGTTGTTTTGTCTCTGTCTTCTGTTTATAGTCTGTAAAATCGGATGGACCGCCAATCGGAGAATGAGAGCTGCCCAGCCTGGTCTTACATTCTTTCAATTAATTCATAAACAGGGGGATATGCAGGGAGCCGAAGGCCCATGGGACGTGACCAACTCAGCATTCCACTGGAGGCTATATGATCAAACAGCAAACTGTTGATCATGAATACAGGATGTGAGCAAACTCACGACTGTGCCTGCCGCCAGAAGGTTTGCTGAGGGCAATCGCTTCCTGACGCCGAGCTCTTTGAAGTTATCTACTGGAACATCTAGAGAATGCAGTCTTGCAAGCCTACTCTGGACCAACCAACTGACCTCTTCTTCCACCCCTCTTCTCACTATCGCTTTTGTCTAATAAATACAGAGGGCCGTGTAAAGCTCAGGGCCTTGTCCACTAGAGGCAAGGTGCCCCCGGACCCCTTCTTCTCTTGTCTTTTATTCCCGCGTTCACCCCCCTTTGTTCAGTCCACCAGGGATCATGGCAGGTTACATAGTGGCGCCCCGAACAGCGACAGAATCGGGTGCTCAATAGATCCTCATATATAACTATAATTTGAGCCCCAATGTAAAGTCCATAAATTTTTGTCAATTTGAGCATTTTTGCTGTTGTTGAAGTTAAGTTAGTACCTATGTTGTAAAGGCACAAAACCAAATCAGTGCCTTTTTATCCTTTCGTTACATAAATTTTTTGCTATAAAAATTAATATATGAATTTTGAATTCCCAATCAAATCAAATTGTAAAACTTTGTTTTGATGCAGTTATATATTAAATGTACATAATTCACCTATTTGTCATATGTTTACATTAAAATATTATATACATATATACATATGATGTATTTAATTTCCTTTTTGTCACCCTCCCATTAGAAGTTTGTTCATAAATCAGTAAGTATTCTAGGGCTAGGATTATGTTTCCTAGACCTGGATTCTGCTCAGTACTTAAAGTTCCTCTTTTTTTTTTCTTGGACTTGTGACTGTGGTGTAGAACTGGAAACTGTATCAAGGGTGACTGAGCCCTGAGCCTCGTATGAGAAAATTAAGCTTGTATTTAGACTGGATGCCGAGGCAACAGACCCTTATAAGCATTCACTGCAGTGAAGAAGGGTGATGAATGTTGGTTAGGCAGCTGTCAGTCTTGGCCAGAATTATGCCTTCGGGTACTCAAGATCCCTTTACACTCTTCTTCCAAATAGAAGAAGTAGAGCCATCCTTCCCAAGGACGAGATCCCCAACGTTTTATGTTGAAGTTTCTTTGTGATAAGTGTCCCATAACTTAAAAGAATACTTAGCTTCAAAGCCCCAATATACCACGATGCAATGAGAATTGGGAATCCACAGTGGAAACTCCTAATGAGGAAAAGAAAAAAGGGAGATGTAGCGGACACTGTTCTACTGCAATTAACCAAGGCCAGTGGGAAGGAAAGGTAAGAATCCCCTGTCCTGGCAGTAGAGGGAGTCTATTAATTAGCCCATCTGGAAGCCCTGGCTCTCCTATCTAGAGGTCTCACGCTGTCCTTCGTGGCTCCTGACTTTCTGTCTTGCATTTTTTTCATTGTTCCTCATTTTCTATGGCCACAACTTAGTTGGGCATTAAAGAATATACATTTTTTTTTTTTTGAAATTGAAAGCATTTATAGGAGTCAAAAGTGTGAACGAAATGGTCAAACTGCTCTGCCTTGGAAATGCACAGAACTCTAGAGAAGACGAGAAGAATGAGTAAAGCAGTGGAGTGAGAGAGGACATTGATAACAGGATTCCTTGGTATTCATGTTGAGTGGTGTCTTTTGCCAGTGCATCAGGAAAGTATGTTACACAATACAAAATTGACAATTTCTGAGTGTTTATGTGGAGAAAGCAAGGTAAAGGGCTGAGTTATGAGTTTATTTATTTAAATACAAAGTCATTAGGCAGTTGTTAGAGTACTCTATTGAAGTGGAAACTCAAAATTTAAGGTGTTCATGAAAATGGAAGCCACCTGGGAATTTATAAATACTGTGCACATGAGGATGAGAATTTACTAGACATGACTTGGTTCACGTTATTTTAATTTTAATTAAATTAATTTAATTTAATAAAATAATTTGTAACAGATAATTTTAATTAGACATCAAATGTTTCACTTAAATATCTAGGTGACACTATTTATTGATTCATTAATTCAGTATTTATTGAGTGCCTACCACATGTCAGACACTATTTTACACATAGAGGGTGAGGATTCATCTGTAAGCAATACAGACCACAATCCCTGCCCTCAGATAGCTTACATACTTATTATATGAAAGGAACCATATGAAGTTTGTATACAGTTGTATACAATAAAATAATTGTAATGATGTAAATGAAAGAATAAAAATAATCATGTTAATATTGGCAGATATTACATTTGAAAACATTTAACATCCATTCATAATTTAAGCAATAGAAGAAGAAAACTCTTAATAAAAGTAAGAATAGAAGACACCTTCAACAGTCTGATTAAAAAGAGAAAGATAAAAAAGGTGACAGCAAACATTACACTTAAGGGTAAAGTAATTAAGTTTTCCCTTTGATATATACTATCTCATCCAAGCCTTACAAATCCCCACCACTCTTTCTGTTTTCTTGTAGTTTTTTTCCACTTCCACTTACCCCAGGGTACAGGCTGAGGTCCAGAAATTAGAAATGACACCCACAATAGCCTCATTTTCTATTTCTTACTCTCAAATTGGGGGCCATGGAAGTATTTTTTCCTGATTAGAAACTTGATCCACTCATCCTTGAATGGCTTAATATGACTCAAGGGTAGATAAAGCTGGGACTGGCATGAGGGTAGGATGAGAAAGAGCTAAAAAATATCCCTGACCCCCTCCTCACATTGCCTGTACCTCTACCTCTGCAGGAGGTGAAGCAGTGTTGGTAGCTCTGTCACTGGTCTGGGCTGAAGGGCTGAGGCAGCCCTCAACAGCCCATCTGCTGTAGTCATCCATCGTAAGGCATTTTTACGAATTTTTTTTTTTTCCAGATTTGGGAACAGGAAGAACTTTTGGGTTGCTAAATGGAGATGTGGTGTCGATAATCACGCTTTTATTAATTCGGTTTTATATAATAAATTTTAATCCTTGAAGGTGCTGTTTCAACTTCTATTGGGCCATAATAAATTATCTTAACTGGGGGACTAAGGGGCCTCATTTGATCAAGCCAATTTGTAAGTGCCAAAAGCTTACTTTAATTTTAATTTGTTATTAATTGTGTCACAGAATCTATGTCCAACATAGAATATTTTAGAGCAATGACTGTATGACTATGGGAAATTTAGGCGACGCTACAGATAAAGTGAGGTCTACTCATTTTTCAAAATTTTAGTTAGCTTCTCAAGATTATGGGGGTAGAGTAAGTAAATTTAATGAGATCCCTATGTATAACTATAATTTGAATCCCACTATGAAGTCCATAAATTTTTGTCAATTCGTGCAGCTGGAGTGCAGTAGCACAATCTCGGCTCACTGCAACCTCCACCTCCCAGGTTCAAGCAATTGTCCTGCCTCAGCCTCCTGAGTAGCTGGGATTACAGGCACCCAGCATCACGCCCGGCTAATTTCTGTACTTTTAGTAGAGATGGGGTTTCACCATGTTGGCCAGGCTGATCTCGAACTCTTGACCTCAGGTGATCTGCCCACCTCGGCCTCCTAAAGTGCTGGGATTACGGGCGTGAGCCACCGCGTCCGGCCACTAATGTTAGAAGTTAAGTTAGAACCTATATTGTAGAGGAACAAAAGCCAATCAGTGTCCTTTTTGTCTTTTTTTACATGAACTTTTACTACAAAAATTAATATATGGATTTTGAATTTCCAGTCAAACCAAATTGTAAAACTGTTTCAATTTGGTTATATATTATGCATACATAATTTATCTATTATATATTTACATTAAAATATATGCATATATAATGGATTTAATTTCCTTTTGTCACCCCCATATCTAGAAGTTTCTTCATAAATTAATAAATAATCTAGGGCCAGCATTATGTTTGCTAGACCTGGTTTTGGCTCAATACTTAAAGTTAAAAGTTTCTGTCTTTTTTCTTGGACTTGTAACTGC